>NC_041382.1:528335225-528417824 GCF_002162155.2 Triticum dicoccoides
CCCTCTCTTCACGTTTATTTCGCATACAACATTCCTTTTGAATAAAGTGTGGCCAAAAAATTATTTTAGAGTTTCTACATATATACAACATTACAAAGTTATATGGAGGAGTACGAACGCTAATTTGCATTGCATGGTGCCCACAATGATATTTATTCCGCACTGTGAATTTGTATATTTTTATACTATATACAAAGTTAGTCATAATAAAGAGAAACGAAGAGCATCTCGCTCTCTCCATCGCATACCCCCCCTGTACGCCCCTTTCACGTATGCACACAAAACTATCTCCATGTCCTCTAAAAGTAAGCCCCCAGAAAATTCATGCATGTTTCATCTTTCTCTCGCGATATATGCAATGACGATCATTGTATTTGAAGCGAAAGCACGATATGTACATTGGACTTCAGAATCCACTCATTATGGTCACCATTTACGTTTAGTGGTTATTATACAGTCACGGGCTCACCGTACAACTCTGTATTTGCTCATGACATGACTAGTTGACCAGTTAAACGCTCCACGTGGCACCTCTAGTGTTGCATCACATTATCTCACTACCATCGTGCCCACCTGTCGACTTGTATCTACTCTACATCTACACTCTTATAAAGTACATAAAATACACTCTTATAAAAAACAGAGTTGGTGATGATGGTGTGCCTGGCATCTTGCAATATAGGCCGTCCAATTTATATCTGACGGATAGGAAAGAAACTATGGCAATTTTGCAAAAAGGTACCCACACACCTCTCCAAATTTGCAAATAAGGCCTTCCCTCATTCATCATTTTCTCTCACAAGATAAACAAGTCATACAAATGCATCCTTATGTTACATGCAACGCACGGGCATCTTGCTAGTAAGAATGAAAACAAACGACAAAAAAATATTTGGACGGTGGTTCGAAGTCATGACTGCGGGCACAGCGGACAAGGTGGCCTTGTATTGGTATGCTGAGCCATCTGTTTTAACACACATGAGCTGGTGTGGTGATTATACACACACGCACGCACGCATGCACACGAACGGCATCCACGCAACACTGACACAAACACATGCACCCACGCACGCACGCACGCAACACTCACACGTACACACGCAGCCACGCACGCACGCAACACTCACACGCACACACGCACGCATGCATGCACACACCAGTACACCACATGACCAACACACACTCTCACGCTCAAGTGCTCAACCTACACGTGCATGCGCACACATCAGGCCGTGACAGACACATACACAACCAGGTGATTCCCGCGCACGGGTTGGAGCCTTGTCGCGCCTGCGTAAATTTGTGTTTATCTGACCTTTTGCCTATGCGAACTGACAGGTGGGACCCACAAGGAACGTGGTCAATTTAACTAGTCAACATGGCGCCACGCAGACTATTTGGCCGGTCAACAGAGTGCAATCCGTTGTTGAACTGTGAGAAAGTGACCGTATAATCACTGCAAAACGTATATAGTGACCGTAATCAGCTTATTCTGAAGTTCGGTGACCGTATTACACTTTTCTCTCTATAGGCCCTCCAAAACTACATCTCTACACGTTCTCGCATGTTACATCTAACAACTATGCAATATAGCACTACTACTCAACTCTAACACAATAAATCATATGTGTTTTTAGTTTTACTAGATATCATATTGTTACTTATAATTATTCAGTTTGCATACATTAAAATTGCCTTTGAAATGTATGGCCAGTATCATCTACCGCGCGGGAAAAATCCCGCCCTTTCCTGTTTAATCGGGTTTGTATCGATGGATCGTGCGAAACAACAAAACTATAGTACTATACAGTACAAGTGACAGTTCACTGGGCCGTCGTGTCGTCTACTCCTCCGTCGTAAGAGTGGAGCCCTCACTTTCATAAATCTTCTAGTCCCTTTCACCAACATGTGGGACATCAAGCTACCGGGTCCACGTGCCATACCGGAATACAGTGCAGAGCAGCCGGGGTGAAGCACCCCAGTCATGGCCCCGGCGTAGTAATGAGCAATGAGGCGTCAAATCACAAAGCTGCACCTTCCTCGCGGTTAAGTTGGAGGGACGAAGCAACCATCATTTCACTCATTGCTGAATCCGCTTCTCCCTCATCTTCTTCAACTTAACCACGTGTTGCTTCTGCCTCATGTGGGACGCAGATCGGCTTGGTAAAGCACTGACACGTGGGACCGCATGTTAGCAAACCGCCAGGACAACGTCCTCCGAAAATAAGAAGCCTAATCCTAGACTTACAAAGGGCTACGTAGCTGCTACGTATACTTTCCATCTAATCTATATATGCCCCCCTGATTTTCAGGTGGGGTGGGCCTAATCCTCTCCTTTAATCCAATCAAATAGTCCCACATCACATAAGTTCGTAACTTTACGTAAACCATTATGTGGATGTAGCATCGCTCAAATAAGAAACCTCCCCCGCCATCCGCACGACAAAATCACCTCCTTTTTACTAATCTTGATTCTATAATTTTTTAGATCAATATAATTGAGATTTGTATAGATAGCACAGAGGAGCAAAACCAAGTGGTACAGTTAAGGGCGTCCACAATGTGTAGCCAAATGTGAAAATAGCTTTTGGCATCGTGGGAACCATTATGGACGGTGTTGCCAAATCCAAAAAGATGGAACCGAAGCTCCCTGATTGATTGATTGAAGGAATAGAAAAATGCAACGTCTCTCCTCTTTCTCCCATGCTTGGACGCATGTAGTAGAGTATAGAGCACAAAGTCTACTCCCCTATCCCTTCTATCACAAATCACAAAGCAGTGAGGCGTCAAATCACAAAAGCACGGACGAAGCAACCATCATTTCACTCTTCGCTGACTCCGCTTCTCCATCGTCTTCTTCGAGAAACCATCTCACCGCACTAGTACTCCTAGTAGTACTAGTAAAGGACTTCACTAGTCAAGGACTTCCTGGATGCAAATAAGGCAGTTGTCTCGGCTTGCAGGCGGAACTTGCGAACGACTTAGCGTGGTCTCCCTCAATGATGTTCTCCGTCGAACGCACTTCGCCAAACCACCAAAAAAAGAAGATATCGTCGATGTCATCGCAATGGGGAAGGAAGTCAAATATAGTTACTACCTCCATTTTTTGTACACAAGGAAGTATATCAAAATTACAATGTACAAAGGGCCACTAACACAGTTGCCGATCACCACCTGCTGCTGGTTAAGAACTGGTAAGAATTTGAGATTCGCTTGTCGGATTTGTGATACATGATACGTCCATTTTGCATCATGCTTTTATATCGATACATGATACGTCCATTTTGCATCATGCTTTTATATCGATATTTATTGCATTATGGGATGTTATTACACATTATGTCACAATACTTATGCCTATTCTCTCTTATTTTACAAGGTTTACATAGAGGGAGAATGCCGGCAGCTGGGATTCTGGGCTGAAAAGGAGCAAATATTGGAGACCTATTCTGCACAGCTCCAAAAGTCCTAAAACTTCACGGAAGACGTTTTCAGAATATATAAAAAATATTGAGTGCAAGAAGTTCACTAGGGGGGCCACACCCTGCCCACGAGGGTGGGGGCGCGCCCTACCCCATGGGCACGCCCCCTACCTCGTGGGCCCCCTGGTGGCCCTCCGATGGCCATCTTCTGCTATATGGAGTCTTTCATTGAGGAAAAAATCATAAGCCATCTTCCCGGATGAGACTCCGCCGCCACGAGGCGGAACCTTGGCGGAACCAGTCTAGGGTTCTGCCGGAGCTGTTCTGCCAGGGAAACTTCCCTCCGGGAGAGGGAAATCATCGCCATCGTCATCACCAACGCTCCTCTCATCGGGAGAGGGAAATCTCCATCAACATCTTCACCAGCACCATCTCCTCTCAAAACCCTAGTTCATCTCTTGTATCCAATTCTTGTCTCTAAGCCCGGGATTGGTACCTGTGGGTTGCTAGTAGTGTTAATTACTCCTTTTAGTTGATGCTAGTTGGTTTATTTGGTGAAAGATCATATGTTCAGATCCTATATGCATATTAATACCCCTCTGATTATGAACATGAATATGCTTTGTGAGTAGTTACGTTTGTTCCTGAGGACATGGGAGAAGTCTTGCTATTAGTAGTCATGTGAATTTGGTATTCGTTCGATATTTTGATGAGATGTATGTTGTCTCTCCTCTAGTGGTGTTATGTGAATGTCGACTATATGACACTTCACCATTATTTGGGACAAGAGGAAGGCATTGAGAAGTAATAAGTAGATGATGGGTTGCTAGAGTGACAGAAGCTTAAACCCTAGTTTATGCGTTGCTTCGTAAGGGGCTCATTTGGATCCATATGTTTCATGCTATGGTTAGGTTTACCTTAATACTATTGTTGTAGTTGCGGATGCTTGCAATAGAGGTTAATCATAAGTGGGATGCTTGTCCAAGTAAGGGCAACACCCAAGCACCGGTCCACCCACATACCAAACTATCAAAGTACCGAATGCGAATCATATGAACGTGATGAAACCTAGCTTGACAATATTCCCATGTGTCCTCGGGAGCGCTTTTCTCTATATAAGAGTTTGTCCAGGCTTGTCCTTTGCTACAAAAAGGATTGGGCCATCTTGCTGCACCTTATTTACTTTTGTTACTTGTTGCTCGTTACTAATTATCTTATCACAAAACTATTTGTTACCTATAATTTCAGTGCTTGCAGAGAATACCTTGCTGAAAACCGCTTATCATTTCCTTCTGCTCCTTGTTGGGTTCGACACTCTTACTTATTGAAAGGACTACGATAGATCCCCTATACTTGTGGGTCATCAAGACTCTTTTCTGGCGCTATTGCCGGGGAGTGAAGTGCCTTTGGTAGGTGGAATTTGGTAAGGAAAAATTTATATAGTGTGCTGGAATTTATTGTCACTTGTTACTATGGAAAGTAATCCTCTGAGGGGCTTGTTCGGGGTATCTTCACCCCGACCAGTAGAGCAAAGAGTTGATCCTCAACCTACTGAACCTACTGAAAATGAAAATGTCTGCTTCGAAATTCCTTCGGGTATGTTAGAAAAACTGCTAGCTAATCCTTTTGCAGGAGATGGAACAAAGCATCCTGATGAGCACCTAATATATGTGGATGAAGTTTGTGGATTATTTAAGCTTGCAGGTCTGCCCAATGTTATTAAGAAGAAGGTCTTCCCTTTATCTTTGAAGGGAGATGCATTGACATGGTATAGGCTATGTGATGATACGGGGTCATGGAATTACAAACGGTTGAAATTGGAATTTCATTAGAAGTTTTATCCTATGCATCTTGTTCATCGTGATCACAATTATATATATAATTTTTGGCCTCGCGAATGAGAAAGCATCGCTCAAGCTTGGGGGGGCTTAAATCAATGTTATATTCATGCCCCAGTCATGAGCTCGATGATTATTCAAAATTTATATGCTCGGCTTTTTGATAACAATCGCACCATGCTCGATACTTCTTGTGCTGGCTCTTTTATGATGAAGACTATTGATTTCAAATGGGATTTATTGGAAAGAATTAAACGCAACTCTGAAGATTGGGACCTAGACAAATGTAAGGAGTCAGCTATGACACCTAAGTTTGATTGTGTTAAATATTTTATTGATACCGATGTTTTCCGTAAATTTAGCACTAAATATGGACTTGACTCTGAGATAGTAGCTTCTTTCTGTGAATCTTTTGCTACTCATGTTGACCTCCCTAGGGAGAAGTGGTTTAGATATCATCCTCCCATAGAAGTAAAAGTAACTGCACCTATTAAAGTTGAAGAAAAGACTATCACTTATAATGATCCTATCGTTCCTACTGCTTATGTTGAGAAACCACCTTTTCCTGTTAGGATAAAAGATCATGCTAAAGCTTCAACTGTGGTTCGTAAAAGCGATATTAGAACTTATACACCTCCTGAGAAAGTTAAAGTTGAACCTAATATTGCTATTGTTAAAGATCTCTTGTCTGATAATATTGATGGGCATGTTATTCATTTCCATGATGAGACTGCTAGAATTGCTAAACCTTGTGCTAAAGATAAAAACAGACCTGTGATAGGCATGCCTGTTATTTCTGTTAGAATAGGATATCATTGTTACCATGGCTTATGTGATATGGGTGCTAGTGCTAGTGCAATACCTTATGACTTATACAAAGAAATTATGCATGATATTGCACTTGCTGAGATAGAAGATATTGATGTCACAATTAAACTTGCCAATACAAATACTATTTCACCAATGGGAATTGTTAGAGATGTTGAAGTCTTGTGTAGGAAAACTAAATATCCTGTTGATTTTCTTGTTCTTGGTTCCCCACAAGATAGCTTTTGTCCCATTATATTTGGTAGACCCTTCTTGAACACTGTTAATGCTAAGATAGACTGCAAAAAGGATGTTGTTACTATTGGTTTAGGTGATATATCTCATGAATTAAATTTCTCTAAATTTCATAGACAACACCGTGAAGAGGAATTGCCTAGTAAAGATGAAATTATTGGTCTTGCTTCTAATGCCGTACCTCCTAGTGATCCTTTAGAACAATATTTGCTAGACCATGAAAATGATATGTTTATGAATGAAAGAAGGGAAATAGATGAAGTATTCTTTAAACAGGAACCCATCCTGAAACACAATTTGCCTGTTGAAATCCTAGGGGATCCTCCTCCACCCAAGGGTGATCCCATGTTTGAGCTTAAACTGTTACCTGATACACTTAAATATGCTTATCTTGATGAGAAAAAGATATATCCTGCTATTATTAGTGCTAACCTTTCAGAGCATGAAGAAGAAAGATTATTGAAAACTCTAAAGAAGCACTGTGCTGCTATTGGATATACTCTTGATGATCTTAAGGGCATTAGTCCCATTCTGTGTCAACACAAAATAAATTGGGAGGAAGATGCCAAACCAGTTCATGATCATCAACGATGGCTGAATCCTGAGATGAAGGAAGTGGTAAGAAAGAAATACTAAAGCCTCTTGAGGCGGGTATAATTTATCCCGTTGCTGATAGTCAGTGGGTAAGTCATGTCCATTGTGTCCCTAAGAAGGGAGGTATTACTGTCGTTCCTAATGATAAAGATGAGTTGATCCCGCAAAGAATTATTACAGGTTATAGGATGGTAACTGATTTCTGCAAATTAAATAAAGCTACTAAAAAAGATCATTACCCCTTACCTTTTATCGATCAAATGCTAGAAAGATTATCCAAACATACACATTTTTGCTTTCTAGATGGTTATTCTGGTTTCTCTCAAATACCTGTGTCAGCCAGTGATCAATCAAAGACTACTTTTACTTGCCCTTTCGATACTTTTCCTTATAGACGTATGCCTTTTGGTTTATGTAATGCACCTGCTACCTTTCAAATATGCATGATGGCTATATTCTCTGACTTTTGTGAAAAGATTTGTGAGGTTTTCATGGACGATTTTTCCGTCTATGGATCCTCTTTTGATGATTGCTTAAGAAATCTTGATCGAGTTTTGCAGAGATGTGAAGAAACTAATCTTGTCTTGAATTGGGAAAAGTGCCACTTTATGGTTAATGAAGGTATTGTCTTGGGGCATAAAGTTTTTTAAAGAGGTATTGAAGTTGATAAAGCCAAGGTTGATGCTATTGAAAAGATGCCATGTCCCAAGGACATCAAAGGTATAAGAAGTTTCCTTGGTCACGCCGGTTTTTATAGGAGGTTCATTAAGGACTTCTCAAAAATTTCTCGGCCTCTGACTAATTTATTAAAAAAAGATATACCATTTGTTTTTTATGATGATTGCATAGAAGCATTTGAAATACTTAATAAAGCATTAATCTCTGCACCTATTGTTCAGCCACCTGATTAGAATTTACCCTTTGAAATTATGTGTGATGCTAGTGATTATGTTGTAGGTGTTGTTCTAGGGCAAAGAGTTGATAAGAAATTAAATGTTATTCAATATGCTAGTAAAACTCTAGACAATGCTCAAAGAAATTATGCTACTACTGAAAAAGAATTATTAGCAGTTGTATTTGCTTGTGATAAGTTTAGACCTTATATTGTTGATTCTAAAGTAACTATTCACACGGATCATGCTGCTATTAAATATCTTATGGAAAAGAAAGATGCTAAACCTAGACTTATTAGATGGGTTCTCTTGCTACAAGAATTTGATTTGCATATTATTGATAGAAAGGGAGCTGAGAACCCCGTTGCAGACAACTTGTCTAGGTTAGAAAATGTTCTTGATGACCCACTACCTATTGATGATAGCTTTCCTGATGAACAATTAAATGTCATAAATGCTTCTCATACTGCTCCATGGTATGCTGATTATGCTAATTACATTGTTGCTAAATTTATACCACCTAGTTTCACATACCAGCAAAAGAAAAAGTTCTTCTATGATTTGAGACATTACTTTTGGGATGACCCACATCTTTATAAAGAAGGAGTAGATGGTGTTATTAGACGTTGTGTACCTGAGCATGAACATGAACAGATCCTACGCAAGTGTCACTCCGAGGCTTATGGAGGACACCATGCTGGAGATAGAACTGCACATAAGGTATTACAATCCGGTTTTTATTGGCCTACTCTCTTCAAGGATGCCCATAAGTTTGTCTTGTCTTGTGGTGAATGTCAAAGAATTGGTAATATTAGTAGACATCAAGAAGTGCCTATGAATTATTCACTTGTTATTGAACCATTTGATGTTTGGGGCTTTGATTATATGGGACCTTTTCCTGCCTCTAATGGATATACACATATTTTAGTTGTTGTTGATTACTTTACTAAGTGGGTAGAAGCTATTCCAACTAGTAGTGCTGATCATAACACCTCTATTAAGATGCTTAAAGAAGTTATTTTTCCAAGGTTTGGACTCCCTAGATATTTAATGACTGATGGTGGTTCACATTTTATTCATGGTGCTTTCTCTAAAATGCTTGCTAAGTATGATGTTAATCATAGAATTGCATCTCCTTATCACCCACAGTCTAGTGGTCAAGTAGAATTGAGTAATAGAGAACTCAAATTAATTTTGAAAAAGACTGTTAATAGATCTAGAAAGAATTGGTCCAAGAAACTTGATGATGCATTATGGGCCTATAGAACTGCATATAAAAATCCTATGGGTATGTCTCCGTATAAAATGGTTTATGGAAAAGCATGTCACTTACCTCTCGAACTAGAACATAAGGCTTATTGGGCTATTAAAGAGCTCAATTATGATTTCAAACTTGCCGGTGAGAAGAGGTTATTTGACATTAGCTCACTTGATGAATGGAGACCCCAAGCCTATGAGAATGCCAAATTATTTAAAGATAAAGTTAAAAGATGGCATGAGAAAAGGATACAAAAGCGTGAGTTTAGTGTAGGTGACTATGTATTGCTATACAACTCTCGTTTAAGATTTTTGCAGGAAAACTTCTCTCTAAATGGGAAGGTCCGTACGTTATCGAGGAGGTCTATCGTTCCGGTGCCATAAAAATCAACAACTTCGAAGGCACAAATCCGAAGGTGGTGAACGGTCAAAGAGTCAAACATTATATCTCAGGTAATCCTATAAATGCTGAAACTAATGTTATTGAAACCGTAACCCTGGAGGAATACATAAGGGACACTTTCCGGAACGTTTCAGACTCCGAAAAGGAATAGGTATGTGGTACGGTAAGTAAACCAACTCCAAAACAGTTCTAATGGCAATATTTCTCCGTTTTGGAATATTTAGGAAAATAGAAAAATAAGAAGCAGTCCGGGAAGGACACGGGGGCTCCACGAGGGTGGAGGGCGCGCCCTACCCCCCTGGGCGCGCCCCCTACCTCGTGGGCACCTCGTTTGCTCTCCGGACTCCGTTTTCGTACACGACATGTATTTTGGTCGTTAAAAATTCATTATATAATCTACCAGAGGTTTTGAATCCCGTATCACACAATTATCCTCTGTTTGTGTTTCGAGCTGTTGTTGCTGCAGATTAGAGCAAGATGTCTTCGCATGAATCAATCGGGGAGAGCCGGGTGTCTCATCCGGCACCAAGATCAATGACAAACAACAATGTTGACCACTTTGGGCCAGCAACGGAGGAAGAGATGGAGGCCGATTTGAAGAGAATAGATGCCATGGAGGAGGATCAAGAAGTCACTTCTCGCTTCTAAGCTGGATTCACAATGGGGGAACTGCAGAGCTCGGCTATTCCAAACTCGGTTATCCCTTCCAATGTTAGATTTCTTTCTTATGAGAATATGAAAAAGAGTGTCATTGGTTCTCCCGCAGCTATGCAGCACCCTTGGGTGCATGGAGCTTTGGCTGTTATAGGAAAGCTTCGAAAGGAGATAATGGACCTCAAGAAACAAGTCAATAAGCTCGAGGAGGAAAATCGTATCCTGAGGGGCATCATCGCCAAGAATATCACATCACCATCCCCAAAAAGAGAGATATAATCACATGGGTATGGGCACTCCCCTTGGCAACTGCCAAGCTTGGGGGAGTGCCCCGGTATCGTATCACCATCACTTTTATCTTTACCGCTTTTCTTAGTTCGACCCTTTTGATAATATTTTGATCTAGTAGAATAAAAGTTTTTAGTATGATCTAGTTGTGAGTTTTGCATTATGATCCTTCTATGTAATCGAGTCTTTGAGCTATATATAATAAAGATTAGTGTTGAGTCAAGGGCCTGATTATTTTGCCATGATCTTAAGTGAATAAAAGAAAAGAGAAAGAATAAAAAGAAACAAAGAGATCATATGGATCTTATGGAGAGTAATGAGCTCACATAGAAAGAGTATGATGAATAAAAGTTGTTGAGAGTTGACAAACATAGTTTTGGTCATCGTTGCAATTAATAGGAAGTAATAAAGAAAGAGAGGTCTTCACATATAAATATACTATCTTGGACATCTTTTATGATTGTGAGCACTCATTAAAATATGACATGCTAAAGAGTTGACGTTGGACAAGGAAGACAACGTAATGGGTTATGTTTTCTTGCATCTGAGATAAATTATATTGTCTTGGATCACCCAACATGATTGAGCTTGCCTTTTCCCCTCATGCTAGCCAAATTCTTTGCACCAAGTAGAGATACTACTTGTGCTTCCAAACACCCTTAAACCAGTTTTACCATGAGAGTTCACCATACCTACCTATGGATTGAATAAGATCTTTCAAGTAAGTTGTCATCAGTGCAAGCAATAAAAATTGCTCTCTAAATATGTATGACTTATTAATGTGGGAGAAAATAAACTTTATACGATCGTGTGATATGGAAGAAATAAAAGCGACGGACTGCATAATAAAGGTTCATATCACAAGTGGCAATATAAAGTGACGTTCCTTCGCATTAAGATTTTGTGCATCCAACCATAAAAGCGCATGATAACCTCTGCTTCCCTCTGCGAATGGCCTATCTTTTACTTTTATCTCCTACCTTGCATAAGAGTCATGGTGATCTTCACCCTTCCTTTTTTACATTTTATCTTTTGGCAAGTACAACATGTTGGAAAGATCCTGGTATATATGGCTAATTGGATGTGAGTTTTCATGAACTATTATTGTTGACATTACCCTTGAGGTAAAACGTTGGGAGGCAAAACTATAAGCCCCTATCTTTATCTGTGTCCTATTAAAACTCCATACCCATAAGTATTGCGTGAGTGTTAGCAATTGTGAAAGACTATATGATAGTTGAGTATATGGACTTGCTGAAAAGTTCTTATGTTGAATCTTTCCTATGTTATGATAAATTGCAATTGCTCCAATGACTGAGATTATAGGTTGTTAGTTGTCAATGAAGTTTATGATTCATACTTGAAATTGTGATTGAATTATTACTCTAGCATAAGAGATCATATGACAATAATTATATAAGTTGTTGTTCTAAGTGATCATGATGCCCTCATGTACGTATTTTATTTTTTATCAACACCTCTATCTCTAAACATGTGGACATATTTTTCGATTTCGGCTTTCGCTTGAGGACAAGCGAGGTCTAAGCTTGGGGGAGTTGATACGTCCATTTTGCATCATGCTTTTATATTGATATTTATTGCATTATGGGCTATTATTACACATTATATCACAATACTTATGCCTATTGTCTCTTATTTTACAAGGTTTACATAAAGAGGGAGAATGCCGGCAGCTGGAATTCTAGGCTGAAAAGGAGCAAATATTGGAGACCTATTCTGCACAGCTCCAAAAGTCCTAAAACTTCACGGAAGACGTTTTCAGAATATATAAAAATACTGAGCGCAAGAAGTTCACCAGGGGGGCCACACCCTGCCCACGAGGGTGGGGGCGCCCTACCCCCCTGGGCGTGCCCCCCTACCTCGTGGGCCCCCTGGTGGCCCTCCGATGGCCATCTTCTGCTATATGGAGTCTTTCGATGAGGAAAAAATCATAAGCCATCTTCCCGGACGAGACTCTGCCGCCACGAGGCGGAACCTTGGCGGAACCAGTCTAGGGCTCTGGCGCAGCTGTTCTGCCGGGGAAACTTCCTTTCGGGAGGGGGAAATCATCGCCATCGTCATCACCAACGCTCCTCTCATCGGGAGAGGGCAATCTCCATCAACATCTTCACCAGCACCATCTCCTCTCAAAACCCTAGTTCATCTCTTGTATCCAATTCTTGTCTCTAAGCCCGGGATTGGTACCTGTGGGTTGCTAGTAGTGTTAATTACTCCTTGTAGTTGATGATAGTTGGTTTATTTGGTGAAGGATCATATGTTCAGATCCTATATGCATATTAATACCCCTCTGATTATGAACATGAATATGCTTTGTGAGTAGTTACGTTTGTTCCTGAGGACATGGGAGAAGTCTTGCTATTAGTAGTCATGTGAATTTGGTATTCGTTCGATATTTTGATGAGATGTATGGTGTCTCTCCTCTAGTGGTGTTATGTGAACGTCGACTACATGACACTTCACCATTATTTGGTCCTAAAGGAAGGCATTGGTAAGTAATAAGTAGATGATGGGTTGCTAGAGTGACAGAAGCTTAAACCCTAGTTTATGTGTTGCTTCATAAGGGGTTGATTTGGATCCATATGTTTGATGCTATGGTTAGGTTTACCTTAATACTTTTGTTGTAGTTGCGTATGCTTGCAATAGAGGTTAATCATAAGTGGGATGCTTGTCCAACTAAGGGCAGCACCCAAGCACCGGTCCACCCACATACCAAATTATCAAAGTACCGAACGCGAATCATATGAACGTGATGAAACCTATCTTGACGATATTCCCATGTGTCCTCGGGAGCGCTTTTCTCTATATAAGAGTTTGTCCAGGCTTGTCCTTTGCTACAAAAAGGATTGGGGCATCTTGCTGCACCTTATTTACTTTTGTTACTTGTTGCTCGTTACCAATGATCTTATCACAAAACTATCTGTTACCTATAATTTCAGTGCTTGCAGAGAATACCTTGCTGAAAACCGCTTATCATTTCCTTCTGCTCCTCGTTGGGTTCTACACTCTTACTTATCGAAAGGACTACGATAGATCCCCTATACTTGTGGGTCATCAATACACCACCACCACCACTTCCTAGTAGTATGTAGGATCATATTCTTGTGTGTTTCTATTGCTGCTAACCATGGCAGGATCACAAGCCGATGAGACTGATTGGGAGAACATGACGAACAAAGAGCTACATGATAAATTTCAGCAAATGATGAGTGGACAGGTGCAAGATGTGCTAAACAGATTTGAAAAGGCCATGGAGAAGATAGATGGAACTGAGAAGACGTTCGAAATAAAGCTCAATAACAAGTTTAATGAATTGTTCGCGTGTCTTCGACAACCACCACCGGCTGCACCTATCGTACCTCTACAACAACAAGAAGAACAATGTCGCCTTCCCAATCAAGTGGGATGAGCACTGCGCGTTCCATTGAGCCTGGTCAAACTTCTTGTGTCGCTGCACCTCCTGTTGATGCTTCTATGGCACCTGCTACTGCCGCTAAGGAGGACGATTATGCGGGCGATTACGAGGATGAGGTTGATCAAAATCAGAACTATGTGCAACCACCAGCACCAGGTCGTCCACATGTAAATAATCGCAATGGTAGGGCTGCATTACCAGCTCAGGTACGAGATCATGACCATCTTCCTAAACTAAAATTGAATATTCCACCATTTGAGGGTAGATATGTTCCTAATATATATCTTACTTGGGAGTTAGAAACTGAACAATGTTTTACATGTTTACAATGTCTCAAGGAGAGACGTGTTGCTGCTGTTGTTTGTGCTTTCACTAGTTTTGCATGTGTATGGTGGTCTGAACATTGTAGATTATATCATATTCCGGCCACTTGGACTGCTTTGAAAACTACTATGCGTACTCGTTGGGTTCCACCATATTATCAACGTGAATTACTTCAAAAATTGCAGCACTTAAGACAAGGAAAAAATTCTGTAGAAGAATATTATCAGGAATTACAAATTGGCATGATTAGATGTGGTATTGTTGAGGAGAATGAAGCTATGCTTGCACGTTTTATGGGTGGATTAAATAGAGAGATTAAGACCATTCTAGAGTATAAGGAGTATAATAATATCACTCGTTTATTCCATCTTACTTGTAAAGCTGAACGTGAAGTGCAGAATCGACAGGCATTGGCGCGGACTAACTTTTCTGCAGGTCGACCTTCATCATGGACACCGCGTGCATCCTCTACTTCCACACATTCTACTGCACCGACACCTCCATCAGTTGTTACCTCCAGCCGTGATACAAGGAAGCGGGCACAACCACCATTATCTGCCAAGAGCACACCTATCAGGCCTGCACAGAGTTCTTCTTCTTCCATGGCATCAACAGGGCACGCAAGTGATATTATTTGTCGTCGTTGTAAGGGAAGAGGACATTTTGCGAGAGAATGCAAATCTCAGTGTGTGATGATTGCTACTGAGGATGGTGGGTATGAGTCCGCTAGTGACTATGATGAGGAGACTTTGGCTCTTATTACATGTGAAGAACACAGTGGAGATGATTCTGAACATGAGACGCAATACATGGCTCCTGAAGATGCTGACAGGTATGAATGTTTAGTTGCTCAACGTGTTTTGAGTGTGCAGGTCACACAAGCTAAGCAAAATCAGAGGCATAATTTTTTCCATACAAAGGGAGTTGTGAAGGAATGTTCTGTTCGCGTCATCATAGATGGAGGGAGATGCAACAACTTGGCTAGCATGGAGATGGTGGAGAAGCTATCTCTCACCACAAGACCACATCCACATCCTTATTATATCCAATGGTTCAATAACAGCGGCAAGGTTAAGGTAACACGTACTGTTCGTGTGCATTTTAGTATCTCTACATATGTTGATTATGTTGATTGTGATGTGGTACCCATGCAAGCATGTTCCTTATTACTTGGTAGACCATGGCAATTTGATAAAAAATTGTACACCATGGTAGAAACAATCAATATACTCTTGTTCATAAGGATAAACATATTACTTTGCTTCCTATGACTCCTGATTCCATTTTGAAAGATGATATTAATAGAGCTAATAAAGCAAAACAAGAGTGAAAATCAGATTGTGGCAAAAGAATTTGAGCAACAAATGAAGCCTAATAATAAACCATCTAGTGTTGCTTCTAAAATTAAATTGAAAAGTGCATGTTTACTTGCCACCAAATCTGATATTGATGATCTAGATTTCAGCAAATCCGTTTGTTATGCTTTTGTGTGCAAAGAGGCATTATTTTCATTCGAGGACGTGCCTTCCTCTTTGCCTCCTGTTGTTACTAACATTTTGGGGGAGTTCGCTGACGTCTTTCCACAAGAAAGCCATCAGGATTACCACCTATTCGAGGGATTTAGCATCAGATTGACTTAATTCCCGGTGCTTCGCTACCGAACCGTGCACCATACCGTACTAATCCAGAGGAGATGAAGGAGATTATGTGTCAAGTCCAGGAGCTTCTTGACAAAGGTTATATACGTGAATCCTTAGTCCTTGTGATGTTCCTGTTATTCTAGTGCCGAAAAAGGATGGTACATCGCGTATGTGTGTTGATTGTAGAGGCATTAATAATATTACTATTTGTTATCGTCATCTTATTCCTAGGCTAGATGATATGCTTGATGAATTGAGTGGCTCTACAATATTCTCCAAAGTTGATTTGTAAGTGCATCTAGTGCCACCCCTAGTTGGTTTTGGAGTATTGACGACAAACCTGGTTGAGGGACTAATATGTTTGTGAGAATTGCAGGATAACACAGGTAGAAGTCCCTCAATGATTTGGTTTTCCTACCAGAGATGACCCCTAAAAATGTATGAAGACATTGAAGTCAAAGGTGGTATGTGAAGACATTCACATTGAAGACTATGACAAGAGAAGACATCGCATGAAGACTATGGAGCACGAAGACTTAGTTGTTTCGTCGTTCTTTCTCTTCTTTGTTGAGTCATAGGAACCACCATATTGTTAAGTGGGGTCCAAGAGAACCAGTCAGAATGACTAAAGTGATGCTTAACCAAAATCCTATGTCTTCGAGCGAAGACAATGAGAGCAAATGTTATCCAGAGCTGGATAAGTCAGCTTTGCTTGTAGCCCAAGTAAAGTTGCCGTGTGTGTTTGAAATCTGACCGTTGGAACACGTGTCAGTTCCTTAGTGACCCAGGGTCATTTTGGACAAATCAGGTTGGGTTTCCTAGTGGCTATAAATAGACCACCTCCTACGACCATAATCGGTTGGCTGCTCAGAATTAGTGTATGGCTTTTGTCGTTTGAGAGCAACCCACCTCGAAGCCTTTGAGAGAGAATTCCTTGCGAGGACAAAGCCCTAAACACCCAGAACCAAAGAGTGTTAGGCATCACTGAAGTCTTCTTGTCTGTGTGATCTGAAGACTTATTACACTTGAGGACTGTGAATCCTCCAGCCGGTTAGGCGTCGCGTTCTGAGCATCCAAGAGTCATTGTGGATTGCCGGTGAACGAAGTCTGTGAAGGTTTGGAATTCTACCTTGAAGACTTACCAGAGTGATTGGGCGAGGACTGGGTGTCCTTAGCTCAAGGGGAATAAGGTGAAGACACGGTCTTCTGAGTTGAATCTCAGCCTCCCTAACCAGACGTACAGTTGTCACAGCAACTGTAACTGGTCCAACAAATCATTGTCTTCAACGAGCCACTGGTTCTATCCTTCCCATCTATTTATTTACAGTTGGTCCTTGTGAAGTCATTGCATGTTTGCGTTATCTTTTGTCTTCATTGAGTGACTGCTTGTTCTGATTGGCTTCATACTATCTTCCAACCTGATCTATACTGCCTAGCTGCTATTAGTCGTTGTGCTTTCACTTCATTGAATACTTGACTATGGCTTGCATAGTGTAGTCTACCTTCCGCTGCATGGTAATAGGTTTATTTCTACCATTTGTCTTCGAAACTCCCATGTTTTGAACACTTTCTTAAAAATCGCCTATTCATCCCCCCTCTAGTCGATCACTAGCACTTTCAATTGGTATCAGAGTAAGGTACTCCCTTGTTGTGTGTGATTCGGTTTAACCACCTGGAGTTTTAGCTATGTCGACTCCAGGGATAATCAAAGTCTCCGCTGCGTGCCCAGTCTTCGATGGAACTGAATATCCCTACTGGAAGAATAAGATGCGCATGCATCTTGAAGCCATTGATGTCGACCTCTGGTATGTCATCAAGAATGGCATCCCCTAGGCTAGTGAAGGTGTCACCACTGCTGATGTCAAGAAGTTCATTCAACTGGACTCCACGGCCAAGAACATCATCTGTGGTCATCTGACCAAAGGATAGTATGGCCGTGTGAGTGCTCTGGAAACATCTAAGCTAGTCTTGGACTGGCTCTCCAAGGTCAATGAAGGCGTCTCAACCCAGAGAGATCAAAGAATCAGTGTCCTTCGCAACCTCTTCAACCGCTTCAAGAGAAACGACAATGAGAATGTTCAGCTCATGTTTGATCGACTCACTGACATCACAAATGAGCTTCAAGTCCTCGGCGCTACTGAGATCACCAAGCATGAAGTTGTCAAGACACTCCTGAGATCACTTGATAGCTCATTTGACACCCTAGCCCTGATGATTCAAGAACGTCCTGACTTCAAGACACTTGATCCGTCTGACATACTTGAAAGGCTCAACACACATGAGTTTCAGCTTTCTGAGAAAAGAGACATCTACGGTCCCAACTATGGGCGAACTCGTGCCTTGAAGGCAAAAGTTGTCTCCTCATCTGAAGAAGAATCTAACAGCAGTTCTGATGATCCTGAAGACATTGGAAAGGAGCTTGTTATGCTTGTGAAGAAGTTCCAAAAATTCACCAAGAAGAAAGGCTTCAGAAAGTCTTCACGATCAAGATCAAGGAATGATGAAGCTTCTGCTCATGACTACAAGAAGAGAACATGCCACAAGTGCAAGAAACCTGGCCACTACATCTCTGAGTGTCCGCAGTGGGACAATGAGCACAAAAAGAAGAAGAAGAGCAAGGAGTATGATTCTGACGACAAGAAGAAGAAGAAATACTCAAAGTCTTCTTCCAAGTCTTCCTCAAAGTCTTCATCACACAAGAAGAGCTCATTTAGCAAGGCTCGTGCGTTTGTTGGCAAGGAAATGGATTCAGAGGAGGAGTCCGCTTCTGAGGAGGCGGAGGTGGAGTCTGAGGAGGAGTCCGATTCTGGCATTGCAAGTCTGGCTACAGCATACGTTGCCAAGTCCATCTTCAACACTGAAGACAATGACATCATCACCGACGCCGATGCAAATGACAAGGACTACTCCGCTCCCACCTACTGCTTCATGGCACGCGGTGCCAAGGGTATGACACTAGCTGCTTCAGAATGGATTATTGATAGTGGGTGTATTAATCACATGACTGGCAAGCGAAGTCTTCTCATGGACTCCACTTTACGTCCATCTGACAAGAGTCACATCACATTTGCTGATACTGGTAAAAGCAAGGTATTGGGTCTAGGTAGAGTTGCAATCTCAAGGGATCAACACATGGATAAAGTGATGCTTGTTGAATCCCTTGGTTTCAACTTAATGTCCGTCTCAATGCTTTGCGATTTAAACATGATTGTGATATTTGGAAAATATCGTTGCCTTGTTCTAATGGAATCTGACAAGTCTCTAGTCTTTGAAGGGTATCGGAAAGATGATTTGTACGTGGTAGATTTCTCAGCAGGACCACAGCTTGTCGTATGTCTTCTAGCAAAAGCTTCAGAATGCTGGCTCTGGCATCGGAGGCTAGGGCATGCTGGCATGAGGAACTTGCACACTCTTGCAAAGAAGAAGCATGTCATAGGCATCGAGGGCGTCAAGTTCAAGAAGGATCACTTATGCGGTGCCTGTGAAGCAGGAAAGATGACGAGGGCCAAGCATCCCTTGAAGACAATCATGACAACGACTCAACCCTTCGAACTGCTCCACATGGACCTCTTTGGTCCCACTCACTACTCAACTCTTACTACTACTGCTTGTCTCTATGGCTTTGTCATTGTTGATGATTATTCAAGATATACTTGGGTGCATATAATCCTCTACAAGACTGAAGTGCAGGATGTCTTCACACGCTTCGCCAATCGAGCCATGAACAACTATGGCGTCAAGATCAAGCACATCAGAAGTGACAATGGCACTGAATTCAAGAACACTGGCCTCAACACTTATCTTGATACTTTGGGCATCACTCATGAATTCTCAGTTCTGTACACGCCGCAGCAGAATGGCGTCGTGGAACGCAAGAACAGAACACTTATTGAGATGGCCCGGACGATGCTCGATGAATACAAGACTTCAAGAAAATTTTGGCCTGAAGCCATTGATACTGCATGCCATATCATCAACCGTGTTTATCTTCACAAGCTTCTAAACAAAACATCCTATGAGCTCCTCACTGGTAAGAAGCCAAATGTCAGTTACTTCAGAGTATTTGGTGCCAGGTGTTGACCAAGGATCGCATCACACTTCAAAATTTGCACCGAAAGCACATGAAGGTTTTATGCTTGGATACGGAAAGGACTCACACTCCTACAGAGTCTTCAACCTCTTTCACTATAAAGTGGTTGAAACTGTGGATGTGCAGTTCGATGAGACTAACGGCTCGCAAAGAGAGCACCTGCCAAATGTGCTAGATGAAGTTCCATCCAGTGAAACCATCAAGCTTGTGGGAACTAGAGAAATCATACCGTCTGAAGATTAGCCTGAAGAGGAACTCATCATCTCTGCACCTGATCAACCTGAAGACAATGCTCAGCCTGAAGACAATCCTTCTAACGATGACAATGACCAGCAAGAGCAAAATCTTCGTCTAGTTCATCCTCGTGTTGCAAATGAAGTACAGATTGAGAGAATAATTGACATCATCAATGCACCAGGTCCACTCACTCGTTCAAGGGCAACACAACTAGAAAATTCTTGTGGACACTTCGCATTTGTCTCAATATCTGAACCCAAGAAAGTTGATGAAGCCTTCATGGAACCTGAATGGATTCAAGCTATGCAAGAAGAGCTTCAACAGTTTGAGTTGAATAATATATGGGAACTGGTCAAGCGTCCTGATCCTCGTAAGCACAATATCATAGGCACTAAATGGATATATCGCAACAAGCAAGATGAGCATGGTCAAGTTGTCAGAAACAAAGCTCGTCTCTTTGCTCAAGGATACACTCAAGTTGAAGGAATTGACTTCGATGAAACATTTGCTCCTGTGGCTAGGCTTGAAGCTATACGCATACTGCTGGCCTATGCAAATCATCATAACATTCTTCTGTATAAAATGGATGTGAAGAGCGCCTTTCTCAATGGAAAGATTGAAGAAGAAGTGTATGTTGCACAACCGCCTGGCTTTGAAGATCCAAAACATCCTGACATGGTTTACAAGCTCAACAAGGCACTTATGGCCTTAAACAAGCCCCTCGATCTTGGTATGACACACTCAAAGACTTCCTGAAGAGCAAAGGCTTCAAACCTGGTTCACTGGATCCCACTCTCTTCACTAAGACATATGATGGTGAACTGTTTGTGTGCCAAATATATGTGGATGACATTATCTTCGGCTGCACTAACCAGAAATACAATGATGAGTTTGGATATATGATGCAAGAGCAATATCAGATGTCCATGATGGGTGAGCTAAAGTTCTTCCTTGGTCTTCAAATACGACAGCAACGCAACGGCATCTTCATATCTCAAGAGAAATACCTCAAAGATTGCCTGAAGAAGTTTGGAATGCAAGACTGCAAAGGCTACACGACGCCAATGCTAGCTAAACACCATCTGGGTCCCGCCGACAATGGTAAAGAGTTCGATCAAAAGGTATACCGCTCCATGATTGGTTCTTTGCTTTATTTATGTGCATCTAGGCCAGATATCATGCTTAATGTTTGCATGTGTGCCCGATTCCAAGCGGCACCAAAGGAATCGCATCACTTAGCTGTGAAGCAAATTCTTCGATATTTGGCTCACACCCCAACACTAGGATTATGGTATCCAAAGGGCTCAGAGTTTGATCTAGTTGGATTCTCGGATGCTGATTATGCCGGTGACAAAGTGGATCGCAAGACTACATCAGGCACATGTCACTTTCTGGGACGATCACTTGTATGTTGGTCTTCAAAGAAGCAGAACTGTGTATCTCTCTCCACTGCTGAATCTGAATACATTGCTGCTGGATCTTGCTGTGCTCAGCTTCTATGGATGAAGCAAACACTCAAGGACTATGCATTAATCTGAAGCAATGCCACTCTACTGTGACAACGAGAGCGCCATCAAGATTGCTAACAACCTAGTTCAGCACTCAAAGACAAAGCACATTGAAATTCGTCATCACTTTCTCAGAGATCATGTCATGAAGGAAGATATTGATATCATACACGTCAACACTGAAGAGCAACTGGCAGATATCTTCACAAAGCCCTTGGATGAGAAGAGGTTTTGCAAGTTACGGTGTGAGCTAAATATCTTGGAATCCTCAAATGTCCTGTGATCAGGCACACATCCTAACACTTATGCATGTTGATGACTTAGATGTGCAACACACGAAGTAAAGTATGTCTTCAATCAATGAAGACTTGAATTCTGAGTGTGAATACATTAACGTGGAATTTGACTTCGGAGCGCCACGATAATTGTGCGCCGTGTCTGGGTCTAATACTTCCTATATGGTGGGTAACGCCACCACCAAATTCTTCTCTAAGAAGTGTTTTTCACATGGAGTTACATTTGCAAAGTCTTCACTTTCTGTTTGTCTTCAATGTTAACATGGCTTCATGTTTATCTTCAATGTACTGATTTGGTCTCTGTCCTCTACAGCATTCACTTATAGCTATGGCTTCTTGTTGAATATTTTGAACTAAGTGAATGTGATCGGACCCTAACCCCTCTATGCTTCTATCTTAAGTCTATCTATCCAAATCATATGCATTCTATTGACACTGTCAAAATGTCTTCTCTGCGTCCTTGTCAGCAGAAGACACAGAGACAAACATTAATCTGTTTTCAATGCTAAATCCTTCAACCTGAAACCCAGAGAAGTGGGAACGACCACCCGACAATCCAGGCATGCATGGGAACGTGGAACAACCTCCAATGTGTTGCATGATAGCCACGTGTCCTTCATATGTGAACCGCCAGGGGCACCTATGTAATAACACTGTGCCGTCCCTGTCCCTATAAATACATGCCTCACCCTAGTCATTATCTCTTCTTCCACCCTCGCACAAACCCTAGCGCCACCGCTAGCCCTCGACGATGCTGGCGATGAAGCGCTTAGCTGCCGCGACCTCACTGACGTCGTCCTCACGCCAGCCGCGAACATCGTCTTCTCCGCCGTTGCCGTAGGTGTCCTCCGTCGCCAAGTTAGGGCACGGAAGATCGAACTGCTCGACCTCCTCTCCCACTCCATCTAGCAGTTCCTCGTGTGGTAAATAAAACCTCTTTTTTACAGTCCTTTTGATCCGATAGATTCATCCTTTTCAACCACAAGTAGTTTCTGTTCACACAAGTTGGATCTATCTCATACTGCATCTCATAACATGCCTAGTATATTCACTTATGCTTCACAAAGTAGTTAGATTCCTCACTTGTACTTATTCGTGGATTCATACAAATCTGGAACCAATTCTCTACCTATGAGTGAATGTCTTCGCACTATGAGGTCAATGTCTTCTAAACTGATTTATCTTCAAAAATCTTCTGAGAATGCATATGACCTCTTCCCCTTCCCTCGCACCTTTAATGCTATCACAGGTACATGTCCATGGGAGAATCCCTTGGTTCTCATAGTCTGCATTCATTTGCAGAGTTCTTACAGCATCATATAAATTCTCCTGAAGCCAGTTCTTGTCTGACTAGTAGACGGAAGACTTTGATAGTTTTGAAGCCTTTCAGTCTAAACTTCATGGCAACGGAGAAATCTGCAAGGAAGGGTGGCGGACAGCATCGTGGCAACACCTCAAGAGATTTGCCTCCTGACCTCTATGAGCTGTACAAGACAGATCCAGAGGAGGACTACAATCAACGGAAAACCCGAATCCAATGGATTCGAAGATATTGGGCAGAACAATGGTTCAAGTACAGGTTCGTGACCCAGGAGTATGCTGAGAAAAATGCCATCAAGCGACCGTGGGGAGACATCTTGTACAGAAATCTTCAACCCAGATCCAGAGCTGAAGCCATTGAACAAGGCTTCTATCCTTGCATGGTCCATGGACCACAGCCTGCCGATGCAGACCCATCTTCATTACTATGGTGCCGTGACGACAATCTGTTCAAGCGCAACTTCCAGTTTGCCAAGAACTCGGCCAAAGAAAACAAGAAGTCATGGGGACTAGACTTCAATCCAGGCCCCTCTGCTCCTCGTGCTGACGGCACACGTGAAGCTGAACCCAATCTGGTTGGGCCCTTCTATAACTTAGAAGGTCTCATTACTCACATACAGGTTCAAGGGGCAGTCGTGGATCAACCTGCAGACGATGCTGATTCTGACGAAGCGCCTGCACCACCGAAGCCAAAGAAGCTGAAGAAACCTAAGGCTTCGAAGCCTGCCCCTGCATCAAAGGTTTCATGGGCGAAGCCTCTGGGCACTGCACCTCCTGAACACAGTGTGCAGTCTGAAGATCTGTCACGCATCTCCAAGCCCTCCAAAGTGAAGATGCCCATGCAACCCACCAGCCAAGCACTAACTCCTGCTGGTGTTCTGCGCAACGAGAATGACGCCATTGATCTGTCCACCGACGACGACCTTGGCGATGACGCTCTTGAGCAGTTGATCAAGAGCAAGCAAGAGGCAGAAATCTTCAATGACCTTCCTCTCTTTGATGTTGAAATCATAAACAAGTTCATTGATGAGTGGTTTGACATCCCAAATGTTAGCTTTGATGATCTTCAGCTTCCCATTAGCCTCAGTGTTGCCTTCCATAGAGCCATTGCTACTGAGCTGGCTCTAGCTCAGAAAATTGTTGAGCTGAAGCATAAGATAGATTATGAAAAGGCTCAGTTCAAGAAGCATATGGCCAAGCTCAATGTTCAAGACATTCAGAACTTCCAGCTCATGATGCATGAGCTCAAGGAAGCATTTCGAACAAAACGCGAAGAAGCCAAAGGTTCTCGTAAGTGCATGAAGGATCTTGCTGCTAAATGTGTTCAGGATACAATGAAGCTGAAAAGTGCAAGGCTTTGGAGCGACCAGGCATCGACCCCCGAATGGCGGCCAAGAAGAAGAAGAAGCCAGCTATGGCAGAACCCGAAGCACCAAGGCAGGAAGTACATCCAATTGTCTTCCCAGCCAGTATGACAGGCTCAAAGCCTAAGGTCCCCACAGTGGCTTCAGAACTGAAGAAAACAAGGGCAGCTGAAGCCGAAGCGAGAAAGCGCAAAACCAAGGCCACCACTGATGATGCTCCTCCAACCAAGAAACGCAAAACCAAGAAGAGAGACCGGCTGCTCCCACAGAGCCCCTTGATGTCGAGCCAATCTCAGTGGCTCATCCTGCGTCTGAACATCAAGAACGCCAAGTGATAGTTCATGAGCCTGCTTCCACAGAGGCTCATGAAGCTGAAGACAATCCAGTTGTTGACCCCACTGCAGCTGAAGACATTGGTCCTCACGACAATGTTGAAGATGATGAAGTCCTTCCTCAGATCGAGCACCAGTTGGTATCATCGCCTGTGCTCACGCACAGCGAACTCATCAGCATTGGTCGTCCTCTGACGCCAACTGCTCAGGATGCATCGTGGGCTGATCGACACCCCAAGTTCTCCCCAACCACAAGTCACCTCACCCGTGCAAGATGACGATGACTTTGAGGCCCAGCAAACTCCATCTCCGCAACCGTCGCCAGCATTATGCAGGCTTCGCAAAGGACCAAGGCCCCAAGTCACTTCCACTGTGCATGTTTCTAAGTCTAAAGCCAAAATGGCTGAAGATATTCCGGCTGCATCAGCCGATGAATAAGAAGAACCAAGAGTTGAAGTAGAAAGAGTTGCTACACCCCCGTCCCACCAAGATGTTGTTCTCGAGGAGAACGTGTCCGACCCTCCAGCTCCTGAAGTGGAGGTTAACAATCCTGAGGCGGCCACCAACATCAACACTGAAGCCAATGACGTTGTCATGGCTGAAGCTAATGTGGCGCCTCAAGCTACTGCGGTGCCAGAAGTGCAAGCACCTAAAGCCACTGCAGTGCCTGAAGCCAATACTGAAGCACCTGAAGCCAATGTGGCCCCTGAAGCCCATATCAACGACAATGTCAATGCTCCTGTACCCCCTCTAAGACCTCATACAATTGAGCTGGCATTTGATCATGGTCAACCTGTTATGGTCCGATGGCCCATTCTGGTTCCTCCACCTGCTGCGGGTCCACAATTTGACTATCATGTCGAGCATAGACCTCCCGTCCAGAAGCCCAAGCCAAGACTTCCACGATTCCCAGGCAGTGCAACTTCACCTGGGGTCTCCAATGTGAATGGCTTCGTGGCACACACCTTCTTCAACAGCGCCAAGAACCCTTACACCAAACCTCGCATTTCATCAGATCGGTTCTGGAGCTATCAGCAGTGCAACTACTATTCCTGCGTCTTATACAATCAAGGGCGCATATTTCCACATATGTGTCTCGACACTGAAGCTATAGCTGGCCTGCCCTGCCTTGAAGAAGCGTTGGATTGCTTCAGAGACGCTGGACTCCTGCAGTTTGTCACAAATAAGGAACACTGGAATGAAGAGCTTCTGCTACAGTTCTATGCAACTCTTCACATTCGAGGCTACAACAGGGATCCAAAGACTTGGGTCCTTGAGTGGATGACAGGCAGTGTCCATCATGAAGCCAAAGCTCTTGATATCATTGAGCTCACAGGCCTACCCACTCCTGGTGAATACTATGAACCAGGTTGTCAACAACACCAGAATGCTTTGGAGAGCATTTTTCAGAAGCCAGAACCCAACATGAGCCAAATGTTGAGCATGATGAAGCCTTTGCCTCACGACGCTGACTACCCATCTGAATTCTTTGTTGAAGACCTAGAGTATCTTCCTCTCGCCATTTATCATATCATCAGAAAAACTCTATGGCCCGTCAAAGGACATTCATCTGCAGCGAAGCTTGAAGGAGCGATGAAGACTTTGGTTTTCTATATCTTCAATGGCATCAGCTTCAATGCTCAAGACTTCTTCATCAGGAAGTTGGCTGCATCAGGCTCCGACATTTTTGGTCTGAAGTTCTATGCTCCATGGGTAATGCGCCTTATCAAGCATCACTCTGCCATCAACTATCAGCCGTCTGCGCGCAATCATCTTGTCTTCTTGCCAGAGGTTGATCTGTCTGTTGAAGCTATTTACCCAGAGCCTGCTAAGGATCCCATTTATCTTCACAATGCTGATCACCAAAGCTTCACCCAGCCCATTGAAGGAGTTCAGGCAGTCTCGCATGTTTATCCCTTGGCTGGCAACACATGTGCCCCTCGTACTCAAACTGACGCCACTAGAAGCACCATTGCGCAAAGGCCTCGAAGGCGATCTCATGTTCTCAATGACCAAGAGATTCTCGTCGCGCTACACCAGAAACAGGACAAGCATCACAACTGGCTCAAGCGTCAGATGCAAAGCCTCTTGGTGGATGTCAACCGCATTCGCAATCTTGCCACCAAGAATGCCTTTGTCACTCATGAAACCTGTCGGAGGTCGTGGAAGAGTTTGACATTGCTTAGTGCTGAAGCTGATATGCAAGACGATGGCTTCATCGATAGATTCAAGTTTGACTCAACTCCTCCCAGGAATGCTCACTTGTGTCGGACTCCCTCACTTAAAGACTCTGACTATTCGTCCTCAGCTACGACAGTTAATGCCAGAGTCATCGATGACCAAGATGATGCAACTTCACCTCCTCCAACTCCAGCGTGTGTCGACACTGCACCAAGTTCTTCTGCACCACCGGACCTCAACGACGACCCTGTTACCTTGCCTGCACCTCATGGGAACGAGTAGGCGCTCTATGTATTCAAACCTTTTTGGTCCTTACTGACAAAAGGGGGAAAAGCATATGAGTTGATAGTCTTCAAGCGGGTCCATATGGGTGGTTGCTTTACCTTTTGCTACTTTTGCCAAGTGCTTACAACTCTTGCCTTTCGATGCATTTGGTTCTTTGAGTTATAACACTTAAACTCAATGGTCGTCTGCTACTTATTTGCTATTATGTGATGCGATGATAAATTCCGCATGTGCGATGATAACTTCCGCACTTAGGTCATTTTGCAGACGTCCATTTTTCATTATGCATGTCATTATCTTCATTATATCAAATCATGCATGATGAATTGTCATCATAAGTTGAAGAGGATCTCCACGAGTACAACTGCCATGTGCATTTGCATTCCAAAAGCAAATTACTTATATGCACATCTTCAGGGGGAGCCTTTGCCACTTATGAAGACAACACACTATCCGTTACAATTTCACATATTTTATTCCCCGTTGAAAACTTCAACCAGTTTATCATCAATCACCAAAAAGGGGGAGATTGTAAGTGCATCTAGTGCCACCCCTAGTTCGTTTTGGAGTATTGATGACAAACCTAGTTGAGGGACTAATGTGTTTGTGAGAATTGCAGGATAACACAGGTAGAAGTCCCTCATTGATTCGGTTTTCCTACCAGAGATGACCCCTAAAAATGTATGAAGACATTGAAGTCAAAGGTGGTATGTGAAGACATTCACATTTAAGACTATGACAAGAGAAGACATCGCGTGAAGACTATGGAGCGCGAAGACTTAGTTGTTTCGTCGTTCTTTCTCTTCTTTGTTGAGTCATAGGAACCACCGTACTGTTAAGTGGGGTCCAAGAGAACCAGTCAGAATGACTGAAGTGATGCTTAACCAAAATCCTATGTCTTCGAGCGAAGACAATGAGAGCAAATCTTATCCAGAGTTGGATAAGTCAGCTTTGCTTGTAGCCCAAGTAAAGTTGTCGTGTGTGTTTGAAATCTGACCGTTGGAACATGTGTCAATTCCTTAGTGACCCAAGGTCATTTCGGACAAATCAGGTTGGGTTGCCTAGTGGCTATAAATAGCCCACCCCCTACAACCATAATCGGTTGGCCGCTCAGAGTTAGTGTACGGCTTTTGTCATTTGAGAGCAACCCACCTCGAAGCCTTTGAGAGAGAATTCCTTGCGAGAACAAAGCCCTAAACACCCAGAGCCAAAGAGTGTTAGGCATCACTGAAGTCTTCTTGTCTGTGTGATCTGAAGACTTATTACACTTGAGGACTGTGAATCCTCTAGCCGGTTAGGCGTCACATTCTGAGCATCCAAGAGTCATTGTGGATTGCCGGTGAACGAAGTCTGTGAAGGTTTGGAAGTCTACCTTGAAGACTTACCAGAGTGATTGGGCGAGGACTGGGTGTCCTTAGCTCAACGGGAATAAGGTGAAGACACGGTCTTCTGAGTTGAATCTCAGCCTCCCTAACCAGACGTACAGTTGTCACAGCAACTGTAACTGGTCCAACAAATCATTGTCTTCAACGAGCCACTGGTTCTATCCTTCCCATCTCTTTATTTACAGTTGGTCCTTGTGAAATCATTGCCTATTTGCATTATATTTTTTCTTCACTGAGTGACTGCTTGTTCTGATTGGCTTCATACTATCTTCCAACCTGATCTATACTGCCTAGCTGCTATTAGTTGTTGTGCTTTCACTTCATTGAATACTTGACTATGGCTTGCTTAGTGTAGTCTACCTTCCGCTGTATAGTAATAGGTTTATTTCTATCGTTTGTCTTCAAAAATCCCATGTTTTGAAGACTTCCTTAAAAATCACCTATTCACCCCCCCCCCCCCTCTAGTCGATCACTAGCACTTTCAGCATAGTGGATGCCATCAAATTCGTATGAAATTGGGACATGAATGGAAAACGACATTTAAAACTAAGTTTGGTTTATATGAGCGGTTAGTCATGCCTTTTGGGTTAACTAATGCACTGAGTACTTTGATGAGATTAATGAGTGAAGTTTTACGTGCTTTCATTGGACGATTTTTGGTAGTCTATTTTGATGATATATTGATTTATAGCAAATCTTTGGAGGAACATTTGGAACATTTATGTGCTGTTTTTATTGCTCTACGTGATGCATGTTTTTTGGTAACCTTGGGAAGTGCACCTTTTGCACCAACCGAGTATCTTTTCTTGGCTATGTTCTTACTCCATAGGGAATTGAAGTTGATAAAGCCAAGATTGAAGCTATTGAGAGTTGTTCGCAGCCCAAAACGGTCACACAAGTGAGGAGTTTCCTTGGCCTCGCTGGTTTCTATAGGAGTTTTGTGAGAGATTCAGCACCATTGCTGCACCTCTCAACGAGCTTACAAAGAAGGATGTGCCTTTTGTTTGGGGTACCGCACAGGAAGAAGCCTTCATGGTATTGAAAGATAAGTTGACACATGCTCCTTTACTCCAACTTCCTGATTTTAATAAGACTTTTGAGCTTGAATGCGATGCTAGTGGAATTGGATTAGGAGGTGTGTTATTACAAGATGGCAAACCTGTTGCATATTTTCTGAAAAATTTAGTGGGCCTAGTCTAAATTATTCTACTTATGATAAAGAATTATATGCGCTTGTTCGGACTTTAGAGACATGGCAACATTATTTATGGCCCGAAGAATTTGTTATACATTCTGATCATGAATCCTTGAAACATATTAAAAGTCAAGCTAAATTTAATCGTAGACATGCTAAATGGGTTGAATTCATTGAGAATTTCCCTTATGTCATTAAACACAAGAAGGGTAAAGAAAATATTATTGCTGATGCATTGTCTCGTCGCTATACTATGCTTTCACAACTTAACTTCAAAATATTTGGTTTGGATACCATCAAAGATCAATATGTGCATGTTGTTGATTTTAAAGATGTAATGCAGAATTGTAAAGAAGGAAGAACATGGGACAAGTTCGTCGTTAATGATGGATTTGTGTTCCGTGCTAACAAGCTATGCATTCCAGCTAGCTCCGTTCATCTTTTGTTGTTGCAGGAGGCACATGGAGGAGGATTAATGGGACACTTTGGCGTGAAGAATATGGAGCACATACTTGCTACACATTTCTTTTGGCCAAAGATGAGACGGGGTGTTGAGCGTTTTGTTGCTCGCTGCATGTCAAAAAGCTAAGTCACGACTCAATCCTCATGGTTTATATATGCCTTTGCCTGTACCTAGTGTTCCTTGGGAGGATATATCTATGGACTTTGTTTTAGGTTTACCTCGAACAAAGAGGGGGAGGGATAGCATATTTGTTGTTGTGGATAGTTTCTCGAAAATGGCACACTTTATACCATGTCATAAAAGCGATGATGTTGTTAATGTTGCTGATTTGTTCTTCCGTGAAATTATTCGCTTGCATGGTGTGCCAAATACTATTGTTTTAGATCGTGATACTAAATTTCTTAGCCACTTTTGGAGATGTTTATGGGCTAAGTTGGGGACTAAACTGCTTTTTAGTACTACTTGTCACCCCCAAACTGATGGTCAAACTGAAGTAGTCAATAGAACATTGTCTACTATGCTTAGGCTTGTTTTGAAGAATAATAAGAAAATGTGGGAAGAATGATTGCCTCATATTGAATTTGCTTATAATCGTTCGTTGCATTCTACTACTAAAATGTGCCCTTTTGAAATTGTGTATGGATTCCTACCTCGTGCACCCATTGATTTGTTGCCTCTTCCATCTTCAGAGAAGGTTAATTTTGATGCTAAACAACTGTTGAATTGATCTTAAAAATGCATGAGTTAAATAAGGAAAACATTGAGCGTATGAATGCTAAATATAAACTTGCTGGAGATAAGGGTAGAAAACATGTTGTGTTTGCACCTAGAGATCTTGTTTGGTTACATTTGCATAAGGATAGATTTCCTGATTTGCGTAAATCAAAGCTAATGCCACATGCTGATGGTCATTTTAAGGTCTTAGAGAAAATAAATGATAATGCATATAAACTTGAGTTGCCTGTAGATTTTGGGGTTAGTCCCACTTTTAACATTGCAAATTTGAAGCCTTATTTGGGTGAGGAAGATGAGTTTCCGTCGAGGACGACTTCATTTCAAGAACTGGAGGATGATGAGGACATCAATACCATTGTTACACCCACAGCCCCTGCTGCTATACATACTAGACCAATTACTAGAGCTCGCGCACGCAAATTAAATTATCAGGTACTTTCGTTTCTTGGTAATGATTCTAATGTTCATGAGAATATGATGCTGCCTAAGTTGGATACATTTGTTTTGCTCACAAATGAAGGGCCTGGAATGGATAAGAGGGATGAAGACTGGTGCAAGATCAAACATGGAGATGATGGCATGCGCAAGGGGAACAAGAACGGAGTTACAAGTGATGATTTCAGGACTTTGAAGCCACCATAAGGAGTGCATGAAGCCTTGGACGAAATATACAAGATGCCACTTCATAAATTTTGTCCAGAGGCTATTATAGGTGTTGCGTCACCTTATTATTGGGCCGGGCCCATGTAATTTCGAAATACTTAAGTATAGGCTGTTTTTAGAGTCCGTATGTGTGGGGAAACAAGAGTTAGGGTTGGTTTCGGACCCCTCCTCCAAGGGCCACGAAATCCGCCCCTCTTCCTCCATATATACAGCCCTTAGGGCGTCGTTTAGACTTTGGGTTTTGTTTAGATTAAAAGTTCGCCATAGCTGCAACTTCGTGTACTTTGTTTGTGTTCAACGACCAGACAAAGGCGTCACAGAACCCCACCTTGATCAATAAAGCTTTCATCTTATATTCGCAATATCCAGATTGCAATCTCGGTTTCTTGCTTATTCTCTATTTTCTTGCAGGAAATAGACCCTCGTGGTCAAGTTGATCATGGTCAATAACCTCTCAGAGTTGGTTTAGCGATTGTTAAGGCGCGACGTCCTCGCACGTTCATAGTCGGATCGTCAAAGTCTACTCCACCAAAATGATAATCACCTTCTCATTGAAAGACGGGACAACTTTGCCTCTATCATATCTTGTCTACATCATGTCATCGTTCTTATTGCATTACTCCATTTATCCATGAACTTAATACACTAGATGCATGCTGGATAGCGGTCGATGTGTGGAGTAATAGTAGTACATGCAGGAAGGAGTCAGTCTACTAATCTTGGACGTGATGCCTATATAATGATCATTGCCTGCATATTGTCATGATTATTTTAAGTTCTATCAATTGCCTAATAGTAATTTGTTTACCCACCGTATGTTATTTTTCTCGAGAGAAGCCACTAGTGAAATCTATGGCCCACGGGTCTCTTCTTTATTATATTTGCCTTCACGATCTATTTTTATTTGCTTTTATTTTCAGATCTATCAATCCAAAAATACAAAAATACCTTGCTGCAATTTTTATTTATTTATTTTATCTCGCGTTCCCGCGAGATCTATTTATCCAATCTACTACAATTTTACCTATCTTTTTACCCGTGAGGGATTGACAACCCCTCTCTTACGTCGGGTTGCAAGTATTTGTTCTTTGTGTGCAGGAGTTGTTTACGTGGTGTTGCGTGGTTCTCCTACTGGTTCAATAACCTTGAACTCATCACTGAGGGAAATACCTACCGTAGTTATGTCGCATCATCCCTTCCTCTTTGGGGAAATACCGACGTAGTTCAAGCCGCATCAAAAGGAATTTCTGGCGCCGTTGCCGGGGAGACATCATCAACATCTACCAGGTTCCTAATCACAAATCGCATCTCCTCGCAATTTACATTATTTTTCATTTGCCTCCCGTTTTCCTCTCCCTCACTTCACAAAAAGTTGTCGTTTTATTCGCCCTCTTTTTTGTTCGCCTTTTTCTCGTCAGATCTATTTCGACTGCAATCTTGTTTGAGTAGTCACATTGACTCAAGAGAACAGCAAGTTTTGTGATTTCTCCAATACCAACAACAATGATTTTATTAGCACTCCGATTGCTCCCCCGCCACTAGTGCGGAGCCTTGTGATATTAATGCCGCCGCTTTGTTGAATCTCGTTATGAAAGATCAATTTTCTGGTACTCCTAATGAGGATGTTGCATCCCATCTTAACACATTTGTGAAATTACGCGATATGCAAAAGAAAAAAATATGTGGATAATGATATTGTGAAGTTGAAATTATTTCCATTTTCTTTGCGAGATCGTGCAAAAAATGGGTTTTCTTCTTGGCCTCGCAATAGTATTGATTCTTGGGATAAGTGCAAAGATGCTTTTATTACTAAATATTTTCCACCCGCGAAAATTATTTCCCTTAGGACGCAAATCATGAATTTTAAGCAACTTGAGCATGAACAAGTTGCGCAATCTTGGGAAAGAATGAAATTGATGCTTAGAAATTGTCTTACTCATGGTTTAAATCTTTGGATGATCATACAAAAAATTTATGCGGGATTGAATTATGTTTCTAGAAATATTTTAGATTCCGCCGCGGGCGGTACCTTTATGGAAATTACTTTGGGTGAAGCCACCAAATTTCTTGATAATATGATGGCAAATTATTCACAATGGCATACCGAAAGAGCTCCTACTAGTTAAAAAGTTAATTCAGTTGAAGAAATTTCTTCTTTGAGTGCAAAAGTTGATGCTCTTATGAAATTAGTTGCTAATAAAAGTGCTCCTGTTTATTTTAATGATGTGGCTTTGTATACTTTGATTGAGCAAAATGGTGATGCCATAGATGTGAATTTTATCTCGTGAAACAATTTCAACAACAATGCTTATAGAGGTAATTTTAATCCTAGGCCTTTTCCTAGTAATTCCTCTAACAATTATGATAATTCCTATGGTAATCCTTCTTATAACAATAATAGGAACAGCCCTGATCTTGAGAATAATATTAATTAATTTATCAATACTCAAAAAGTTTTCAATGCTACAATAGAAGAAAAGTTGAATAAGATTGATGATATGTCTAGAAGTATTGATAGAATTTCTCATGATGTAGAAAATCTCAAGCTGAAACTTTTTGTGCCTAAGGTTCAGGAATCAATTAAGGATCTTTATGTTTCTATGGATGAAAGTAAGAAAAGAACCGCTATGCTTAGAGCTAGAAGAGATTTTTTTTAGAAAAAGCGTTTTCTAGTGATTGCTTTCATAAAAGTGATGAAGATCTTAAAATGATTGGTGTTTCTTCTATTGATTCCTTGTTTATTAAGATTAAGATTTATGAAAAAGGGACTGAAAAAGAGTCAACTTTAGTTAGAAGGCGTCCCGATAATTTGGAGGGTGAAAATCTTGTTGAGAAAATTGATAAAAGTGGGTTTGAAGAGGCCAAAACTTTAACTAGTGATGTGCCCACTCTTTTGGATTACAAAGACTTTAATTATGATAGTTTCTCTTTGATTGATTGTATTTCTTTGTTGCAATCCATGATAAATTCACCCCATGCTTATGAACAAAATAAAGCTTTTACTAAACATATTGTTGATGTTATGATGAAAGCTTTGGAAGAAAAGTTGGAATTAGAGATTTCAATTCCTAGAAAATTGCATGATGAATGGGAACCCACCATCAAAGTCAAGATTAAAATTATGAGTGTTTTGCTTTATATGACTTGGGTGCTAGTGTTTCTACAATTCCAAAATCTTTATGTGATGTGCTCGGTCTTACAGATATTGAAGAGTGTTCTCTAAATTTGCACTTGGCGGATTCTACTATTAAAAAACCTATGGGAAGAATTAATGATGTTCTTATTCTTGCAAATAGGAATTATGTGCCCATAGATTTTATTCTTCTTGATATTGATTGCAATCCATCCTATCCAATTATTCTTGGTAGACCATTTTTATGTACTATTGGTGTTGTGATTGATATGAAAGAAGGCAATATTAAATTTCAATTTCCACTAAGGAAGGGTATGGAACACTTCCCTAGAACTAGAATTAAGCCACCTTATGAATCAATCATGAGTGCATCGTATGGAACTAGAAACAGAGATGACAATACTTGAATCTTTGCATTATGCCTAGCTAGGGGCGTAAAATGATGGCGCTTGTTGGGAGGCAACCCAATGAATAAAATTTATTTTTGTTGTTTTTCTTTCTGTTCTTGAGTGTTTGCACAATTATGCTATTGTCATGATTGTGTTTTTGTGTTTTAATTAGTGTTTGTGCCAAGCAAAGCCTTTGGGGTCATGTTGGGTGATAGTTGATTTGATCTTGTTGAAAAACAGAAACTTTTGCACCCAGAAAAATAATTCTTGTTTTTAACAGAAGCGTGATAAAATTGCTCACGGTTCCTAATTTTTCAGAATTTGTGAAGTTACAGAAGTATTCGAAATATCCAGATTGCTACAGATTGTTCTGTTTTTGACAGATTCTGTTTTCTTTGTGTTGTGTGCTTGTTTTGATGATTCTATGGTTTTCTTTGAAGAGTTTTTGCCATAGAAAAGTTGGAATACAGTAGATATAGTGCAGAAATAAAATATGAATGGGTTTGCAACAGTACTTATAGTAGTGATTTTTTTTCTTATACTAACGGATCTCACGAAGGTTTTGTTGAGTTTTGTGTGATTGAAGTTTTCAAGTTTTGAGTGATATTATGATGGATGAAGGAGTAAGAAGAGCCTAAGCTTGGGGATGCCCGAAGCATCCCAAGCTATTATCCAAAGAGAAGTAAGCAACTAAGCTGGGGGATGCCCGAGTGGCATCCCCTCTTTCTTCTAACGACCATCGGTATTTTACATGAAACTATATTTTTATTCGTCACATATTATGAGTTTTGCTTCGAGCGTCTTGTATGATGTGAGTCTTTGCTTGCTTTGCTTTTTATTTCTAGCCATGAATCCTTGCGGGACACACCTATTTGAGAGAGCCAAAATTATGCTATGACTTGTTAGAATTGCTCTTTATGCTTCACTTAAATCTTTTGAGCTATGGAATTGCTCTAGTGCTTCACTTATATGTTTTTGAGCACGGTGTGCTTTAGGATTTTTGAAGAAATTCTCTCATGCTTCAATTAGATTTATTTGAGAGTTAGTAAAAAATTTAAGAAATCCTCTCATGCTTCACTTAAATTATTTTGAGAGAAGAAATTTTTTTATGAACATTGTCGGTGTCAAAACCGGCGGATCTCGGGTAGGGGGTCCCGAACTGTGCGTCTAGGCCGGATGGTAACAGGAGGCAAGGGACACGAAGTTTTACCCAGGTTCGGGCCCTCTCGATGGAGGTAAAACCCTACGTCCTGCTTGATTAATATTGATGATGTGGGTAGTACAAGAGTAGATCTACCACGAGATCAGAGAGGCTAAACCCTAGAAGCTAGCCTATGGTATGATTGTTGATGTGTGTGTTATCCTATGGACTAAAACCCTCCGGTTTATATAGACACGGAGAGGGTTAGGGTTACATAGAGTCGGTTACAATGGTAGGAGATCTGAACATCCGTATCGCTAAGCTTGCCTTCCACGCCAAGGAAAGTCCCTTCCGGACATGGGACGGAGTCTTCAATCTTGTATCTTCATAGTCCAGGAGTCCGGCTTGAAGGTATAGTTTGGCTATCCGAACACCCCCTAATCCAGGACTCCCTCAGTAGCCCCTGAACCAGGCTTCAATGACGACGAGTCCGGCGCGCAGATTGTCTTCGGCATTGCAAGGCGGGTTCCTCCTCCAAGTACTTCATAGAAGATTTTGAACACAAAGATAGTGTCCGGCTCTGCAAAATAAGTTTCCACATATTGCCATAGAGAGAATAATATTTACACAAATCTAATTTGCTGATGTATTCCGTAGTGCGACACACCATGGCCAAGCCTTTATCCGAATCGTTTCATTATCCCACCTCAGCGCATTATGTGAGGCGGTTTCCTTGGCATGTCTTGTCAAAGCAGAGATCGTGTGCCTTTATTCCGGGATTCTCATCAATACGGGTGTGGGTAACCCAACCGCGCCTTTGATTATGGCGCTTGAAGATAAGCGAGTTTTACCAGGCTGGTGGGGACATGCAGTTGTGTCCACCCATATAAGGGGATAAGGATCCACCCTTTCACCCACGCCTTCTTCCTCCTTTGCCTATCCATTCTTGCGCACTCGAGCTCCAGCGCCCAAGTCCGCACTACCACCTCAACCTTCTCCAGTCATGTCCGGAGCGGGAGGCAAGTGGATGGTCTCCTCCGTCACGGAGGGACACATCAAAAAGCTGAGGAAGGCCGGATATCTGGCTAGCGACATCGCCCACCGGCTTCCCGAAAAGGGGCATCTCATCCCCACTCCTAGGCCCCATGAGAGGGTGGTATTCCTCCCCCATTTCCTCCGCGGACTGGGCTTCCCTCTGCATCCATTTGTCCGGGGGATCATGTTCTACTACGGCCTGGATTTCCATGATCTGGCCCCGAACTTCGTCCTCAACATCTCGGCGTTTATCATCGTGTGCGAGGCGTTCCTCCGCATCCGCCCCCATTTCGGCCTATGGCTTAAGACTTTCAACGTCAAGCCAAAGGAGGTGCGCGGCAGCCAGGCGGAGTGTGGCGGTGCCATGGTTGGCAAGATGGCCAATGTCCTGTGGCTCGAGGGCTCCTTTGTGGAGACCCTGAAGGGGTGGCAATCAGGGTGGTTTTATGTCACCGAGCCGCGCGACGCCAAATGGGTCGCACCCCCTGAGTTTCGATCCAGCCCCCCTACGCGGCTCACCTCCTGGAAGGAGACAGGCCAGTCTTGGGGTAAAAAAGGGGAGCTGACCGGACTCCAAACATGCATCCAAACCCTGGTGGACAAGAAGCTCAAGCTTGTCAACGTAGTCCAGGTTATGCTCATCCGCCTGATCCTCCCGTGTCAACGACGGGCCTTCAACCTGTGGGAGTTCGACCCGGTGCAGCATCAGACTCTAAACAGGCTCTTTGACACGACGTACGAAGATGTCTGGAGGATGCTTTTCAAGGGCGCCGAGGCTCCAGCATCCGCTGCCGAGGATCGCGGATTCAGTACTCAGCATCACGCTCATGCGGTAAGCTGTTTTTGTCCTTTTACAGGGTATCAGTTTTTCATAGTTTGACTCTATGCGGGATCTGAGTTCCCTTATCTTTGATAGGGTTGGGTGGTCACGTCCGGACAGATCAACTGTCTGGCTCCTCTGCCCGAAGGCCCAGCGGACGCTCGCTTAGCGAAGCTGCTGGTTCCGGCGCCCTATGTGGTGCCGGAGAAGAAGGCCACGAAAAGGGCCACGGGGACTCGAAAGAGTGCCCGGCGCCAGGAGGTGTCGGATTTGTCATCCGACGGTCCCTAAGCACCTTCCTCTCGTGAAGACGAGGAGGAAGAAGAAGAGACCTCTCCCCCTCCAGCGGGAGGAGATAAGAAAAGGAAGGCCGCCCTTTCTGAGGAGGCCGGAGGGTCCAAGAAGGGGAAAACCCTTCCTCCGGACTGCTCCACCGACGCCGCCGACAACGAAGAGGAGTGGCATCCCAGGGCCAAGCCCCTGGCGAAATCGTAAGTATCCGGATACCGGAGTGACGCATAGTATTTGTTTATTGCACAGCTTTCCCTTATGTCGAATGTGTTTATGCAGCCCACCCAAAGATCAGCTTGAAGCATCGTCGAGCGGCTCACTGGACTCGTCGGAGGTGAACTCGCTTCCGACGGCTTCCTCCCCCCGCCCTACGGGCGACACCGAAGTGTTGTCCCAACAGGTTCCAAGCAGGGAGGAGGTGGTCCTGGAGGCGCCGCAAGGCGACCTCCCGGACTCCAGGAGTAAAGGGGAGGAAACCCCCCAGGGCTCCAAGTCCGGCTTAAGGCCGGACACTGCTCCGGAATCTTCAAAGGTTCCAGAGTTCGGCGGGCGACCTCCTTCCAAGAGGAGAAAGCCTACCGTGCCGGTGACTCCCGTCCAACCGGGGGCACCGGACAATCTGTTGGAGGTGCTCGAAGGCGCCTCCATCGAAGAGGAGCACCGCACTATTATGAGTGCGGTGGTCCAGAAGGTTCAGTCCGCCAAGAGCGGACTGACTGAAGCTTGTACTAGCCTTTTGACAGGCTTTGAGGTAAGTAAATAGTGTGTAAATAATATTACCGCATAGATAGTAGCCCCTAATGCTCTGTTGGGCGTTCATGAAGAAAAGCCGAATAGAGGATCAAAAATTCACAGGAGTCTAACAAAGGAGTCAATATGCGTATGTAGGCTTCTCTACTGGCGTCCGCCGCACTGACTGCGGAAGTGGACACACTGAAGCAGAGCCTCGAGAAGTCCGAGCAAGAGCTCGGGCGTGCCAAGAAGCAGCTCGAGGAGAAGGAAGGTAAGAAATACCTTGGTTGAATGTGTATATAAAAAAGGTGCAATTGCAAGAAATGACAGGATTAACATGGCTATTTGTAGGGGCCACATCTGAGGTGGTGACCCCTAAGAAGGCATTGCTCGAGGCCAAGAAGAGTGCGGCCGCGGAGCGCACCGAGCGGGAGAGGTATGAGGCTGAGGTTGGCAAGGTGCGCCAAGAGCTCCAGGTTCTCATGAAGAAACATGAGAGTTTGGAGCTTGACTCGAAGACGCGAGCGTCTGAGCTCGCGACGGCTATTGAAAATGCCAAGTCTGCCAAGGCCGAATCCCAGAAGACCCTCCAGGAGTTGGATGAGGTGAAGAAAATAGTGGCGGGTAAGGCATTCTTTATGCAAAGTAAACACATAAACGTGAGTTACTAGATACTTACCCGAATCCGGAGCTCTCCAGGGGCATTTGCAGATCTTCCCCGGAGTGTATCTGATGCCGCCGCATTCTATCGAGCCGAGGAGGGCAGCTCGACGGAGAAGGTGTTCTGGTCTCAGTATGCTGAGGCCGGACACCCCGTGCCCCTGAGCGACCAGCTGGAGCAGCTGGTCGACCTCCACAAGGCGGCTGAACAGGCCATGAAGGGCCTCCTAGTTCGGCTGTGGCCTGGAGAGGCTCTGCCTGGGAGCTATTTCGGGCTGGTGCGGCGGCTGGTGGAGGCCTGTACAAGGCTCGAAGTCATCAAGCGCTCCGTCTGTATTGAAGGTGCCCGTAGGGCCTTTGCCCGTGCCAAGGTGCACTGGGGCAGGCTGGATGCGGGGAAGCTTGTGAAGGACGGGCCGCCAGCGGGGAAGGAGCATCGCAAGCCCGAAAATTACTATAAGGATGTTCTGAAGGGTGCCCACCTTGTGGCAGATGAATGTACTAGGGATGTAATTTTTGATTAAAACTCGCTCGTTTGTGTCCTGTGCGCTGAAAACTTGTTCATATGCACCGAGAAATGCTGCTTGAATTTAAAATATTACCTTTTGTGCGGCTGTTTATCAATACTGAGAGATGGCGAGTCGTCGGCTTTTGCCCCCTTGCCACTAGTGCTGGGGTGTTCGGGGATAAATCTGGGCGCTCTTTTTCCCATGTTTGGGTCCATCGAGGGAGGCGCTCAGCCCGACGAACGAGGCAATCGGACTATAATGCGTGAACACTCTCACTTAGCCATAGAATTCTATAATTTTAAATTTTGGCGAAGCCCCTAGTATTCGGAAGACCGAGTTCGGGGCGCTATCCACGCCTTGGCCGGACAGAGCCGACTCGTCGCCCTAAGCGGCATAAGTCTTTAGGGACTCGAAAAAACCTCTGGAACAGCGACCAGCTCTCGCTTCATCATGACAGTCAGTTTTAGCTTTCTCCACTGAGGTGCTCGTCCCAGCTCAACTAGGGCACAATCGCAGTGGTTCTCCTAGTGCTACCTTAGCTGATATAGCGGAACGTAAGGCACCAAAACATAGGAGCCGGGCAAACCCAACTATTGACCCAAGACATGATTCGGAGCCAATGCATATAATGCTATAAGTTCGGGGTGCCGCACTTGTGAAAGTGTTCGGACTTCTCACACCACATTGAGGGGTGCTAAAAAGCCCCTGGCGTATTTTGGCCGTACCAAGTTGTACGGGTGCAACATGTTGTTAAGGAACATTTATTTATAAAAAGATAGTGCAAAAATAGACAAAAGCTATGCATTGTTTACTAGAAATAGCTGCGATCAAAGCAGAACGATACAGGTAATGCGATAAACGAAAAGTTGGACTATTTAACATGTCTGCTCCAGGGGCAAGCTGCGGAATAGTATGCGAAACAGGTATACTGCTCGTGATAGGGACCACCTGGGATTTCCGTAATGTGGCATGGCTTGTCATCTTCCCTGGTTCTTGCATCGTTTGTGCGGCAATTGAACTGCCGAACAGGCCTTCCAAAGAGTAGAGTCCTAGAAGTAAGAGAAAAGTAAAAAATTGGCAGCCCCTGGTGTGGTTTAAGTCGTGTTTTGGGCGTGCTATGATGGTGCCCCTCCCCTTGTGCCCATGGTATTTCTAGAGCGTAATTATGTACACGAAGTACTGACGTCGCCTTTTTGCTAGGGTTGGGGTTGGGGCCGCATTGCTACGCCTGCTCGGAACGTGCCAGGCGGTCTTGTTGCAGGTTACTCCGGGCGCGCTTGACGATGTTCGGATGTTTAATGGTCGGACTGGAGAACTGCCTGGAGAGGCTGCTTTGTACTTCCGCTGCAAGGGCCGCCGTGTGCTCCTCCGTTCGGAGGGAGCGTTCGGTGTTTCCATTGACCGTAATTACTCCACGAGGGCCTGGCATCTTAAGCTTAAGGTATGCGTAGTGCGGTACCGCATTGAATTTGACGAATGCGGTTTGTCTGAGCAGTGCATGATAGCCACTGCGGAATGGGACTATGTCGAAGACCAATTCCTCGCTTCGGAAATTATCCGGAGATCCGAAGACCACTTCAAGTGTGACTGAGCCTGTACAGTTGGCCTCTACACCTGGTATTACGCCTTTAAAGGTCGTTTTGGTGGGCTTAATCCTCGAGGGATCGATGCCCATTTTTCGCACTGTATCCTGGTAAAGCAGGTTCAGGCTGCTGCCGCCGTCCATGAGGACTCTAGTGAGATGAAATCCGTCAATAATTGGGTCTAGAACCAATGCGGCAAATCCGCCATGACGGATGCTAGTGGGATGGTCTCTTCGATCAAAGGTGATCTGGCAGGAGGACCATGGGTTGAACTTTGGGGCGACTGGCTCTACCGCATATACGTCCCTTAACGCGCGCTTCCGCTCCCTTTTTGGGACATGGGTGGCGTATATCATGTTCACTGTCCGCACTTGTGGGGGGAAACCCTTCTGTCCATTGTTGTTCGGCGGCCGGGGCTCCTCGTCGTCATCACTATGCAGCCCCTTGTCTTCATCGGCGCTTAGCTTGCCTGCCTGCTTGAACAACCAACAATCCCTGTTGGTGTGATTGGCCGGCTTTTCGGGGGTGCCATGTATTTGGCACAAGCGGTCGAGTATTTGGTCCAAGCTGGACGGGCCCCTAGGATTCCTTTTGAATGGCTTTTTCCGCTGACCGGGTTTAGGGCCTCTGATCCAGCACTAACTGCCATATCCTCGGCATTGTCGTCGTTAATGTGGCGCTTCTGCTTGTTGTGACGCGACCTGCCACTAATGTCCCTGGTGTCCGAACTACCAGGGTTCTTGGTCATATTGTTGCTGCGAGCGAGCCAGCTGTCTTCTCCCGCGCAAAAGCGGGTCATGAGTGTCGTGAGTGCTGCCATGGATTTCGGCTTTTCCTGTCCAAGGTGTCGGGCCAGCCACTCGTCATGGATATTGTGCTTGAAGGCTGCTAGGGCCTCAGCGTCCGGACAGTCGACTATATGATTTTTCTTTGTTAGGAACCGTGTCCAGAATTGCCTGGCCGATTCCTCTGGCTGCTAAATTACGTGACTTAGGTCATCGGCGTCTGGGGGTCGCACATAAGTGCCCTGGAAATTGTCGAGGAATGCGGCTTCCAGGTCCTCCCAACAACTGATTGATCCTGTTGGCAAGCTGTTGAGCCAATGCCGAGCTGGTCCTTTAAGCTTGAGTGGGAGGTATTTGATGGCGTGAAAATCGTCGCTGCGGGCCATGTGGATATGAAGGAGATAATCCTCGATCCATACCGCAGGGTCTATTGTGCCATCATATGATTCGATGTTTACGGGTTTGAAACCCTCGGGGATTTGATGATCCATTATTTCGTCTTTAAAGCACAGTGGGTGTGCGGCGCCTCTGTACTGGGCGATATCATGACGTAGCTCCAATGAGTTTTGTCTACTGTGTTTGGCCCTGCCGAATTTTTGGCCGGCGTGACGGTTACCGTCTCGAGCCGTGGGGTGCCCACGCGATCCGTAGATCGATCGTGTTTGCCTTGCCTTGTCCTCCAGCATGTCTCGTAAGTTCGGCGCATATTCCCGTGCCTTGGTATGGGGTGCGGCTTGAGTGGAGGGTCGGGAGGCCTCTCTGTCGCGGCCGCGAGGTGGCCGTTCGGACGTATCAAGTGCTTCCTCCTCTAATTGGGGTAGAAACCTGCACTTTGGGTAACTCTTGGAGGGGCGTTCGAGTTTATGCTCTTCGGCCGCAAGGACTTCGGTCCATCTGTCAACCAACAAATCTTGATCAGCTCGGAGCTGTTGCTGTTTTTTCTTGAGGCTTCTTGTCGTGGCCATAAGCCTGCGTTGGAAATGCTTTTGCTCGATGGGATCCTCTGGCATGACGAATTCGTCGTCGTCGAGGCTTGCCTCGTCTTCGGAGGGAGGCATATAATTATCGTCCTCGACCTCTCTGTCTGCCGCTATCTCATGAGGGCTAGTTTCTCCATCCTCCTGTGCTAAACCTTGCTGGAGGGGGTTTTCTTCGACACTCTCCGGAGTATTATTATCTCCCGTACTGGAATCACCATTTTTGTGTTGGCGGGATTTTGAGCGGCGCCGTTGACGCCGGCGCTTGGGCTGTTTCTTGGAGGGGTCATCCTCTGCTTTTCCGTCGCCCTCTACCTCTTTGGGGGTGTCCACCATGTATATGTCATATGATGAGGTGGCTTTCCAGGGCCTAGTAGGCGCTGGTTCTTCATCATCTCCTTCATCGGCGTCCATACCGTCAATGTCTTCGGAATCGAAGTCGAGCATGTCGGTTAAGTCATCGACAGTGGCTACAAAGTGGGTGGTGGGTGGGTTTTGAATTTCTTCATCGTCCGTACGCCAACCTTGCTGACCGTAATCCGGCCAGGGCTCTCCTGATAAAGAGAGAGACTTCAGTGACTTCAGGATATCACCGAAAGGCGAGTGCTGAAAGACGTCCGCGACCGTGAACTCCATGATCGGCGCCCAATCGGATTCGACCGGCAGGGGCGCGGAGGGTTCGGAGTTCAGAGAAGAATCCAGCTCCGTGGAGTCACGAGTCTCGCAGAGTACGGGGCTGGTGTTCAGCTCAACCGCCGTTGGGATCACAGCCCCCGAGGTGGCGTCCAACCACCCATCCTCGATCGGCGCGGTCGGCTCCGAACTAAGGGTCGGAGCCGATGCGGGTGCGGCCTCCAGGGCACTGTTCGGCGGCAGAGCTAGATCATGCTCGTCGTGACAGTGCGGCGCGCTCGGCGGTGGTTCGAGTCCGTCGAAGATCAAGTCCCCGCGGATGTCAGCCGTGTAGTTTAAATTTCCGAATCTGACCTGACGGCCAGGGGCGTAGCTTTCGATCTGCTCTAGATGGCCAAGTGAATTGGCCCCAGTGTGAAGTCGCCAAAGACGAACATCTGTCCAGGGAGGAAGGTCTCACCCTGGACTGCATCGCCATTGATGATCGTAGGAGCCATCGGGCCTGACGGCGACGGCACAGAGGAACTCTCAACGAGAGCACCAATGTCGGTGTCAAAACCGGCGGATCTCGGGTAGGGGGTCCCAAACTGTGCGTCTAGGCTGTATGGTAACAGGAGGCAAGGGACACGAAGTTTTACCCAGGTTCGGACCCTCTTGATGGAGGTAAAACCCCACGTCCTGCTCGATTAATATTGATGATGTGGGTAGTACAAGAGTAGATCTACCACGAGATCAGAGAGGCTAAACCCTAGAAGCTAGCCTATGGTATGGTTGTTGATGTGTGTGTTGTCCTACGGACTAAAACCCTCCGGTTTATATAGACACCGGAGAGGGTTAGGGTGACATAGAGTCGGTTACAATGGTAGGAGATCTGAACATCCGCATCGCCAAGCTTGCCTTCCACGCCAAGGAAAGTCCCTTCCGGACACGGGGGAGTCTTCAATCTTGTATCTTCATAGTCCAGGAGTCCGGCTTGAAGGTATAGTTCAGCTATCCGAACACCCCCTAATCCAGGACTCCCTCAATCATGGTCTTCACTTAAATTTGTTTGAGCTATCAAAAGCAACATATAAAACTAGTCCCAAGGTGATAGAGTTCAAGAGGGATATAATAAAAACTTTCATGAATATCATTGGACAAAATAAACTTGATTCCTTGTAATAATTTTGTGATATGGTGATATAATATGTGAGTCATGTTGATGAGTAATTATGCTTTATTTAGAATATTGGTGTTAAGATTTGTGACTCTGTATGCAAGCACAAAAGCCAATAGTTATGCAATGAAATTACATCCTACTTGTGGTGCATTATTCGGTGTTAGTTATGCTTAATGCTCCCTTATGAGATTTTTCATTTCTTGGTTGGATGCTTCTCAATCTTTTGCTAGCCTTCATTTGCACTAAGTATGATCACTACTTGTGCATCCAAAATCCTTTAAACCAGTTTTTGCCACATGAGTCCACTATACCTACCTATATGCGGTATTCTTTTGCCGTTCTAAGCAAATTTGTATGTGCCACCTCTAATTTTCAAAATAAATTTCTCTTTTGTGTGCTCGTACCGCTCATGAAACGGTAAGGGGTGGCTGGTATATTTCATGCTAGATGTGTTATTCTCAAGATGAGTGTTTATTCACTAGTCATTGCACGAGAGTACGACAAAGGTATTAGGGATGCCTAGTCCCAAAATAAAAAATGAATTTACTTTATGTTGTCAAATAATAAATTCCTTGGAAAGTGTTGGTATGGAAGGCACCCGTGGATACGGTTAGCCATGGAAAGTGAAAGTATGGTGGAAAAAGGAATAAACTTTATTTTTTGTTTGGGAACCGCCTATGATATATCTAGCATGGAAAGTATTGGGGACTACTCGATCATTTTCATTGACAGGAAAAGCATGCCACTCAAAATGTTTTATCTCTATCTTTTTCGCTTTGAGCTCTGGTACCTCTACAAATCCCTACTTCCCTCCGCAAAGGGCCTTTCTTTTTACTTTATGCAATTTTTATTTTTTACTTGAGTCTCCATCTTCTATTATAAATCACCAACTAAGGGGCACTATGATCGTACTTGAGCATTGGGTGTAGCTAATATGCGAGTGTGTTTCATGAATGGATCAATGATTGAGCATAATGGGCTAGGGATAACTTGCTTTAGCATTGATATTTTGAAAGACATGGTTATTTGTTGATATGCTTGAGTATTGAAATCTTCATATCAAAACTAGACTATTGCTTTGAATCATATAAAAGTCCAAATGTCCATGCTACAAAGAAAAGAATGTGTGATGAGCATGTTAGGCAGCATTCCACATCAAAAATTCTATTTTTATCATTTACCTACTCGAGGACGAGCAGGAATTAAGCTTGGTGATGCTGATACGTCTCCAACGTATCTATAAATTTTGATTATCCCATGCTATTATATTATCATTCTTGGATGTTTTACAATCATTTTATAGCAACTTTATATCATTTTTGGGGACTAACCTATTAACATAGTGCCCAGTGCCATTTGCTGTTTTGTGCTTGTTTTTTACTTTGTAGAAAATCAATACCAAACGGAGTCCAAACGCAACGAAACTTTTTGTGGATTTTTTTGGACCAAAAGATACCAGGTGGTCTAGAGAAGCACCTAGGGGGTTCCCCAAGGGGGCACAGCCCACCAGGGCATAGCTGGGCCCCCAGGCACGCCCAGATTGGTTGTGCCCACCTCGGTGGCCTCCCACACCGCCTCTTTGCTCTATAAATACCCCAATATTCCAGAAACCCTAGGGGAGTCGACGAAAATCAGTTCCAGCCGCTGCAAGTTCCAGAACCACCAGATCCAATATAGACACCATCACGGAGGGGTTCATCATCCTCATTGGTGCCTCTCCGATGATGCGTGAGTAGTTCATTGTAGACCTATGGGTCCGTAGTTAGTAGCTAGATGGCTTCCTCTTCCTTTTTTGATTCTCAATACAATGGTCTCTTGGAGATCTATTTGATGTAACTCTTTTTGCGGTGTGTTTGTTGGGATCCGATGAACTTTGAGTTTATGATCAGATCTATGTTTTTATCCATGAAAGTTATTTGAGTCTTTTGATCTCTTATATGCATGATTACTTATAGCCTCGTATTTCTTCTTCGAATCTTTGGTTTAATTAGGCCAACTAGATCGATTTTTCTTGCCATGGGAAGAGGTGCTTTGTGATGGGTTCGGTCTTACAGTGCTTGATCCCAGTGATAGAAGGGGAACCGATGCGTATTTATCCTTGCTACTAAGGATAAAACGATGGGGTCTATTTCTACATAAATAGATCTTGCCTACATCATGTCATCGTTCTTATTGCATTACTCCGTTTCTCCATGAACTTAAGATACTAGATGCATGCTGGATAGCGGTTGATGTGTGGAGTAATAGTAGTAGATGCAGGCAGGAGTCAGTCTACTAATCTTGGATGTGATGCCTATATAATGATCATTGCCTGGATATCCTCATGATTATTTGAAGTTCTATCAATTGCCCAACAATAACTTGTTTACCCACCGTATGCTATTTTTCTCGAGAGAAGCCACTAGTGAAATCTACGACCCACGGGTCTCTTCTTTATTATATTTGCCTTCGCGATCTATTTTTATTTGCTTTTACTTTTAGATCTATTAATTCAAAAATACTTTGCTGTAATTTTTATTTATTTATTTTATCTCGCATTCCCGCGAGATCTATTTATCCGATCTACTACAATTTTACCTATCTTTTTACCCGTGAGGGATTGACAACCCCTCTCTTACGTCGGGCTGCAAGTATTTGTTCTTTATGTGCAGGAGTTGTTTACGTGGTGTTGCGTGGTTCTCCTACTGGTTCAATAACCTTTGTCTCATCACTGAGGGAAATACCTACCATAGTTGTGCTGCATCATCCCTTCCTCTTTGGGGAAATACTGACGTAGTTCAAGACACGTCAGCGCCGTGTCGGAATAGATCCACCACGGCCCCTAAAGAAGTACGATTTGAGGGAGAAACCAACTTAAGGCTAGCGGCTCCTCCTCGGTCCATTTACAAATCTAGGGAACGCCCACCCGCTGGACAGGCGGGATACCTAGCCTGGTTACCTAAGGATGGTAATATGCGCGATTATATGCGTGACCAAAGCATAACAATGTCGGGTTGCAAGTATTTGTTCATCATGCTACCTCCAGGGTTCGAGCAGCTACCCGTCTTGTGTGCTTCAGAGACGAAGTAATGCAGCACCAATTCCCAGAAGGGTTTAAACTCATAAGTATCAAGAAATATAACGGAACAATAGACCCCCTGGTATTGATTGAGGATTTTCTCATGCACATAGACATGGCCGGTGGCAATGATCTCGATGACATCAAATATCTACCATTGAAACTCAAAGGATCAACTCAGAATTGGCTTAACACCCACCCCAGGACTATATCGGTACTTAGGAGGACATGGAACATGCATTCTGAGCAAACTTCCAAGGTACTTACGTCCGACCCCCGGATGCCAATGACCTTTCTCATGTCGTGCAAAAGCCAGGGGAGTCAGACAATTTTTTTTGGAATTGATTCTTAACTAAGAAAAAAAGATAGTAGACTACCCGGACGTTGAGGCGATTGCCACGTTCAAGCACAACATTCATGACGAATGGTTGGCCAAAGAGCTTGGGCAAGAAAAGTCATGAACAATGGCAGCCCTCATGCATCTTATGGCTCAGTTTTTCGCTGGTGAGGACAACTAGTTGGCTCAGAAGAGCAATCGTAGTGGTGACCCCAACACCTTCAAAGTGTGTGACGAGAACAGAAAACCTCGGTGTAATAGGAATAATAGGTGCCGCAATAGAGGAAGTAGCAGTGATGCCGAGGAGACTGAAGTTAATGCTAGTTTCATCAATCAGCGTGGCGGCAACAAAAGGAAGCCTTTCCAAGGAGGCAGGGAGGGTCCAACTCAATTGGATAAAATCTTGGATAAACCATGTGCCATCCACGACAGTCCCGACAAGCCAGCCACGCATACCAATTGGAATTATTGGGTCATCAAGCAGGCCGGGAAGATTGCTACCTATAACTAGGGTAAAGTCCAACCTAGTAATGAGGATAGAGACCAGCCAAGGCCGGGAAACACCGACCAAAAACAGTTCCCTCCTGAGGTCAAGGATGTGAATAATATATAAGTCACACTAGTCACCAATAAGGAGATGAAGCGCGTGCTCCTTGATGTGTATGTGATACGTCTTCAATGTATATATAACTTTTGATTGTTTCATGCTACTACATTATCAATCTTGTATGCTTCATGTGCCATTTTATATCATTTTTGGGAACTAACCTATTAACCCAATGCCCAGTGCCAGTTTTCTATATTTTTTTGTTTTAGAGAAAATCCCTACCAAATGAAGTCCAAATGCGACAAAACTTTTTGACGGTTTTTTTAGACTAGGAGAGACCCTACAAGCTTCTGGGGGAGTCCAGATGACAAACGAGGAGACCGCAAGGCGGCACGGTGTGACCAGGGGTAGGCATGTCGTGCCCTCTTGTGGGCCCCTTGTGGCTCCGTCTGACCTAATTCTAGCACTAAAAATTCCGAAATACCCCCAAAAGCCAAGAGCAAGACCCGAAACAATTATTCCGCTGCTGCAAGCCTTTGTTCTTCCACGATCCCATCTGGAGGCCTCTGCCGGTACTCTGCCGGAGGGGGAATCGATCACGGAGGTCCTCTACATCAACCTTGTTGCCTCTCCAATGATGCGTGAGTAGTTCCTCACATGACCTACGGGTCCATAGCAGTAGCTAGATGGTTCCCTCTCTCTATCTGTCTCTCTCTCTATATATATATTTATCTCTCTATCTCTCTCTCTCTCTCTGATCTTCAATACAATGTTCTCTTCAGAGATCGATATGATGTAATTCTTTTGCTGTACATTTGGTAGGATTCGACGAATTGTGGGTTTATGATATGATTGTTCATCGAAATTAATTGTGTTATTTCTGAACTTTACTACTACCCCCGTCATGGTTTATTGGTCCTCTTAGCATTTTGTGCCAAACTTTGACCATAGATTTAACTAAAATAATAATAATGCATGTCACCAAAAATGATATCACTGGAAACTATGTTCAAATACGAATCCAATGATATAATTTCTTGAGACATGCATTATTATTTTTTAGTTAAATTTATAGTCAAATTATGGCACAAAATGCTAAGGGAACCAATAAACCAGGAGGGAGGTAGTATGTGTGATTGTTCATAACTATGTAATGCTTTTCGATCTATGAGTTTTTGCTACTTCTTGAGCTTGCGTTGGTTTTTCCCTTGAAGAGGAAAGGGTGATGCAGCAAAGTAGAGATAAGTATTTCCCTCAGTTTGAGAACCAATGTATCAATCTAGTAGGAGACAACGCACAAATCACCAATACCTGCACAAACAATCAAACAAAGTTGCACCCAACGCGATAAAGGGGTTGTCAATCCCTTCACAGTCACTTGCAAAAGTGAGATCTGATAGAGATAGATAAAGAATACTAAAAGATAAAGTAAATATTTTTGGTATCTTTGGTTTATAGATCAGAAAGTGAAAGATTGCAAAATAGTAGATCGGAAAATAATATGAAGGAAAATAGTAGATCGGTAACTTATATGATGGAAAATAGACACAACGGCCATAGGTTTCACTAGAGGCTTCTCTCAATATAGCAAATAATACGGTGAGTGAACAAATTATTGTCGAGCAATTGATAGAAAAGCGCAAAGTTATGATGATATCCAAGGCAATGATTATGAAATATAGGCACCACGTCCGTTTCAAGTAGAACGAAACGATTTTGCATCTACTACTATTACTCCACACATCGACCGACTCCTGCCTGCATCTAGAGTATTAAGTTCATGAAGAACATAGTAACGCATTAAGTAAGACGACATGATGTAGAGGAATAAACTCAAGCAATATGATGTAAACCCCATCTTTTTATCCTCGATGGCAACAATACAATACGTGCCTTGCTGCCCCTACTATCACTGGGAAAGGACACCGCAAGATTGAACCCAAAGCTAAGCACTTCTGCCATTGCAAGAAAAACCAATCTAGTTGGCCAAACCAAACCGATAGTCCGAAGAGAATTACAAAGATATCAAATCATGCATAAAAGAATTCAGAGAAGAATCAAATAATATTCATAGATAAGCTGATCATAAATCCACAATTCATCGGATCTCGACAAACACACCGCAAAAGAAGATTACATCGGATAGATCTCCAAGAACATCAAGGAGAACATGGTATTGAGAATCAAAGAGAGAGAAGAAGCCATCTAGCTACTAGCTATGGACCCATAGGTCTGAGGTAAACTACTCACACTCCATCGGAAGGGCAATAGATTTGAGTAGAAGCCCTCCGTGATCGAATCCCCCTCCGACAGGGTGCGGGAAAAGGTCCCTATATGGGATCTCACTGGTATAGAAGGTTGCGGCGGCAGAAAAGTGTTTTCGTAGATACTTCTGGAGGTTTGGGAATATATGTGAATATATAGGGGAAAGAATTAGGTCAGGGGAGTCACAGGGGACCCACAAGGCAGGGGGCACGCCCAACCCCCCTGGGCATGCCCTCCATCCTTCTAGCCGCCTCGTGGCTCCTCTGACTTGAACTCCAAGTCTCTTGGGTGTCTTCTGGTCTAAGAAAAATCATCGCGAAGGTTTTATTCTGTTTGGACTCCATTTGGTATTCCTTTTCTGCGAAACTCAAAACAAGGAAAAAAACAGAAACTGGCACTGGGCTCTAGGTTAATAGGTTAGTCCCAAAAATAATATAAAATAGCATATTAGTGCATATAAAACATCCAAAACAGATAATATAATAGCATGGAACAATCAAAAAAATTAGATACGGTGGAGACGTATCAGTTTTCTTTGGCCAAGTTGATATTAGATCTTCAGTAGAAGTGGTGCATAGTAGTAGGTTCAATCTTGTGGTGTCCTCACCACGTGACAGCAGGGGTAGCGATGTGCGTATTTGTATTGTTGCTACTAAGGGTAAAACAACGGGGTTCGATCATATTGATTGGTTTTATTTTGTCTACATTATGTCATCGTGCTCAAAGCATTACTCGGTTTGTCATGAACTTAATACCTACACAGGCAAGCATAGAAGCGCTCTAGAAGTGGACTAATAGTAGTAGGCGTCATTAAGTTTAACAGTCTACTTGTCATGGACGTAATGCATATGTATTGATCATGCCATGAATAACATCATAACTATGTGCTTTTCTATCAATTGCCCAACAGTAATTTGTGTACCTAGCGTTGCAATGTTCTTGAGAGAGATGCCTCTAGTGAAATCTATGCCCCGGGTCCATTCACCTCATATTGCTAAAACCCTAAAAACCTTGTTGTAATTTATTTAGTTTTATAGTTTATCTATCTACCACTATCAGAATTAATCCTTGCAATTGACGAGTACAAGGGGATTGACAACCCTCTTGCGCACGTTGGGTGCAAGTATTTGTTTCTGTGTGTGCAGGTACTGTTGACAGTTGTTTGCGTGAATCTCCTATTGGTTTGATAAACCTTGGTTCTTAACTGAGGGATATACTTTCTGTTACTATACTTCATTACCCTTCCTCTTCGTGGAAATCCCAATGCCTATCACAAGTAGTTCTACGTTGTGGAGCCTACCGCGCTGAAGTATAATCCATGGTTATAAATCCTGATCATCTGTTACTGACGAGACCATTCAACCAGCATCTGTCCTGGCGGTACATCGGGCATTGGTTCTCGACCCAATAGTTCATGGATTTCATCTGACCTGAGTCCTCCTAGACAGTGGCAGCAGCTTCAACCTGATATATGTAGACATGGTCAAGAAGATGCATATAGACTCGGCAAGAATCAAGCCCAGTAATACAACTTTCAAGGGTATCATACCCGGGATTGAATCTTAGTGCTCGGGAAAGGTGACCCTGGACGTAGTCTTTGGTACATCCGAATTTTTTTGAAGCAAAGAGTTAACCTTTGACATCATCCCCTTTAGGAGTGGCTATCATGCACTCCTCGGGGGGGCGCAGCTTTCGCACAATTTCACGCCATCCTGCGCTACGCTTATTTAAGCTAAAGATGCCAGGGACTCACGGAGTAATAATAGTAAATGATAACACAGAACACTCTCACCGAACAGAAGAGCAGACTGCGGCCTTCACAGACGAGGTTTAGGCTGCCGAGGAAGCATCTAAGGCCCGAGATGGATCAAGCAGCTAAGACCCTACAAAGCATCCAAAGCCAGTTCATGGTGCATCCAATGACGACTCCGACGTACGTCAGACACCCCACGAGGATGATATGGACACTACCTCAGGAACAGCAGACGGTGACCCTAAATAGGGATATGCGCTCCACCCCCACCCCCACCCCCCCATGCTACATGATCGAGGACTACGTTCCTCGAGTACACAACTTCGCACTAAAAATTCCATGGGGGCGACGAAGCAAAAACCCAGCAGAGGTGACACTTTGGATAAACCAAAAACATGTGCCAATGTCCTTGCCACACGGGCATCAAGCTCACAATTTACAACTCGTATAGGGCAACAAATCTCTGCCCCATAGTTAGTTCGTGCCGCAGTAGGCACCATCGCTGACAATCACGCAATGTAGGAATGTTGGAAGCCTGGCGACACCATACCTCAGTGGTCAAGCTACAAACGTTTGAAACATCGATAGCTCGATCGAGGGATAAAGTCGGCTTAGACTGATATAGCCAGCCGAGGAGGCACGCTTCAATGCACCTAATCACCAAAGATTATCATTGAACAAGTGGTGGGCTTAGCGACGGCACTCCTCAGTATGGACAAGGAAGCACTAGTTTGATAGTGAAGAAGAGAAAAAGAAAGCATGCGGTCCTTGGTTTGACAAGGTACACAAAAGAACATGCAACGATGAAGCGACACTGCACATGAAGCCGGAAGCTCGGACCTCGGCATGATAAACTCTTCGGATAGACTTTGTAATAGTCTTTGAATCATGCATCTTTAGTTATAGCTTGGATAGTAGGTTCAACCTTATAAGTTATTGAATAAAAAGACGCCCGAACTTTCTTGGGCTACATATACACTCATGGTGCATCCTTGTTCTCTTTTCAAATACACAATTGCTATAACTTTCTTTTTACCACGTGAGATGCCCTTGAGCATCAGCACCATTAACTAGGGGCTTTGTTAAGAGTCGAACCCATCAAACGTCGAGGTTCTCCATTGAGTCCTCGGCCACGTCTTCGAACCTCTAGCCAATATATGCATCGATTCGACTTGTGTCTTTGGTCAATAGCTGGGTTGCCTGGCTCCTATGTTTACCCCCTCGTGTCTCTGCTTAGTTTGGCTAAGGGTATACCGGGAGCACTTTTGTGATTGTTACTTCTAGTTTAACCAGTTAAATACCTCGGGTGGGTGAAGCTGAAAGATGACTGTCATAATATGGGCTAAATCGGTCGGCATGCCGGATGAAGTGTAAAATGAAAAACTAGTGTGATTATCTACATAATGTTGAAGGACTTTTCCTCGACAAGGCCAAAGTATTTCTAATCTGAGTACGAAACTCCCAAGGACTTGGGTTATTTGGGGGCTATTTATTTGCCACCCACCACATATGCTCCTATGGCTAAGTGTATGTTTTAGCCTTATAGGTCTGATTGCCTTGTTTTAGCTGAAACAACCGCCTCCGGCACCGAGACGCCGACTAAGGGTTGTAATAAGACAAAAAAACACCCTAAGTAGTGTATACTTAGGGGCGGAAGACGATGGCCAGCCAACTACGCATGTTAAATGTCGTAGATTGAGTCAAAATTAAAAGCATTGAGCAAATAAAAAGCGGCAAAACTGGATATAACTGCCCAGAATAGGCCATTTCAAGATAGGGGTTTGTCCTTTACAAGTACATCTCGGCATTCCGAGAAAGTTTAGGGCAAGTCTAATCGAGATTCTCTAGAATAGACTTGTTTACATTTATACTCAACTATCCGAGCAGATGGCATCGCCTTCTCAAAGTACTCCTCTGGCTTCACCTCCTTGGCGTGCCTCTCAAGGCCCTGCCTGGCAGTCGGCTCTAGGTCCAGCTTCGGGTAGTACGCCTGCATTATTGTAAAAGCATGCGGAGAACCATCGAGGCACGTCGACCACTTCCACAAGTTGGCATGGGCTCCTTCCTCTTGAAGGTGGTGCACCAACCCAAAGAAGCTGGTCGGGAGAGGATCTCTCGGCCACAAGGTCGTGCATAGATCCTCCATGGTAGGTTTGGCTACCCGTTGCAGCTCCGCCAACTGCTTCGCTTGTCGCTGAAGACTTGGGGATGCACCGGGTCTTGGAACTGTAACCAGAGGACTTATGGTTAGCCGGGTCGATGCGCACATCAAAGTACTGACAGGCCTCCTCCAGGCTTCGAGGAAGATCCGAGAAGGCGCCTGACATGCGCCAAAGTTGCGTCAGCTTGGAGAATGCTTGATTACCGAAGACACATTGCAATAAATAAGTCTTGCCAAAGACTATCTTCGTCGCCTGCCGTAGTTCCTCCTTCGTGGCGTCAGCTTGGGAGGCGGCCTCCTGACGCTCCCAAACGAGCCACTTGAGCTCGGCAGCGTCTTTCGCCTGGGCGGTCTTCAGAGTCACTTTCAGTGACAACACACAAAAGATCCCCTTCCACCTGGGTGATGCGCGCCTGAGCAGCTTTGTGGGTTTTCTGCTCATCAGCGAGCAGCATGGCATTTTTCTGGGCCGACGCCTTCAGCTGCTCGGGCTCGGTCCGAGCCCTTTCAAGCTTGGCCCACATGTTGGACAGGTGCTTCTCAGCCGCTGCACAATTAAACAAGTCGAGTTGAGTACACAACTACTTGGTAAACAAGTACAGATTATAGGGGATGAGTTAGAACACCCTTACCCTGTGCCTTCTAGACATCATGTCTTAGACGAAGAGTCTCCTCCTCGGCTTGAGAAAGCTGGTATTTTACCTTTTCGAGGTATGCAAGGTAGAAGCCCGCTCAAAATACAAGATATACATAAGTGAATAAAGTGGCATCCATTAAAAGTTTTGATTCGATCCTCCTGTTGGTTCCTTGTAGAACCAACATGAGTCTCGAGGGCTACTGCATATTCACGTTTTTTAAAACTAGGCATCAAGCTATAATTCGACCATCAAGCCAGTTTGGTAAACTGACGCAAGGCTCAGAGGCTAACGTTATTGCGATTCAAAACGGTTTTAAAATAGTGCAGTCTTTAATAAAAACAAAGCATTTTTCTAATTTCACTGGATGATGTTTGGACATCCTCCTTGAGGGCTACAGGATATATTTATGGTACTTAATATTAAAAGAAAATAAATCAAATTGTATGTTAACATAGCTCAAAGCCTTTCACTAAGCCGAGGAATATATCCATGACACCAGCCTCAGCGGACCGCGAGACCTCCAACCTTGCCATGGCTACACGGGCTGCTTGGGCGTCGTTCCCTGCCCCAGCATCACCGGCGGCGTTGGATGTGGCCATCGTTCGCCGCCTCCGATGCGCTCTCTCTCACCCTGGCGAGGAATCCCCAGGCGAATTCAAGTTTCATGGTCAAAACCCTAGTCGCCTTGGTGCTGCCAGAGGTTTTTAGGGTTAAGGGGGGAAACGTTGGAGAATCCGCTTCACTTTCTCAACCTAGAATTATGCATCACATAATTAAGTAACATACATAGTAGTGGGTACTACCTGAGAACGCCTCACCGTACTGCAGTTTTCATGGCTTTCATTACTCTCTTATTTTTTACTTTTAATCTAGTGCATTTTAATTCTTGTCAAAAACGCTCTCACGATATTTCCACCAGCGCACCATTTTTTGCCTTGTGCAACAACTAACTTTTTTGTCAATTTGAGATTGCTTTTACCACACTTGTCGCGTGGTGTGCAACAACTAACTTATAGGCACATTCCGATAAACTTATATAAGAGTTAAAGACCATTTTCTAAGCTCTACGTGGGATTAATATTCTTACTTAAAAATGATACTCTACAACTCTTTTTCGAGAGTACGCCAAAGGCGTACCATATTTTTATAGAAGAAAGAGAGTGAATGTACAAAAGCGGCACTAGCTAGATGAGAGCATCCCAGCTAGGCCAAAACCCACCACACCCTTAACACCCAGCAACGAAAACTCTAGGGCTACACTCTCACAAAATGTGTTAAACTACCAACTCCAAATCTAGCAAGGCTCCATTGCTTGACTTCTCGGAAGATATCATCCGCCAACTCCATCGGGGTCCTTTGTTGCTGCACCCTGTTGAAAACACGTGCGTTTCTTTGCTTCCAGAGCTCCCAGACTACTAAAATGACGAAGGTGTCGTAGCCTCTCTTCAGTCCGCTGGGCACATTCCTCCTAGTCTCGATCCACCACTCCAAGAAAGTGTCATCAACCACTGGGGCCCTAATGGCTAGGTGGAGGGTGTCAAAGCAGATGTGCCACACATGCCGTGCATACCCACATTTGATCAAGATGTGTTCGGCATTGTCTTCGTCCTGCGGACACGTGTAACAACTCGAAGGATGATCTTGGAGGCCATGCTTTGCCCTACGATCCGAAGTCCAAATGCGGTGCTGGACAGCCAACCAAATGAAAATTTTGCACTTCAGGAGTGCCTAGCTCTTCCAGATACACGAAGCGTAGGGGGCTCGTTCATCACCAAGGCATAACCGCTGGTAAGTCGACCTCGCAGTGTACATCCCAGATGGATCAGCGGGCCAGGAGAAATAGTCCGGGGCGTTAAGATCTCTTTGCACCGTGCTCATGGCGAGGTTGAGATGCACAAGCTGTAGATGGCCCGTAAAGGACAGATCTCCATTGACATCCTGCAACCATCGCCCCTCGTCCAGCCCTTCCTTGACGGTGCGTCTATTCCTTGTGCGCACATCCACCATCTCGTGGATCATAGGTGCAATGTCAGCAATGGCAAAGCCATGGATCCAATGATCTCTCCAAAATAGGACCTTGGTGCCCTCCCCAACCTCGATTTTAACCATGCTGTCAAAGACTGCTCAAGCATCTTCATCTTTCATCAAGCTGAGGCCCTGCCATGGGCGCTCCGGGTCCGTTCGCTTCAACCACTCCCACTTGACTCGTAATGCAAGACCTTGCAACTTAAGATTCCTGATTTCCAGCCCTCCAAAGCACGTGGGCTTGCATACCGCGTTCCATGCGACCATGCATTGGCCCCCCGAGGTCTTCTCTTTGCCAGCCCAAAAAAAGGCCCTCATCCACTTGTCCAACTCTTCGAAGACCCATGCAGGCGCATCTATGATCATAAAGTGGTGTATGGGTTTCGCTGCAACAACAGACTTGACCAACACCAGCCGTCCTGATCTCTGCAGTAGGCCACGTTGCCATCCCGGGGCACACTTCTTTGCGCTATCCAACATTGGCTGCCAATCTGCCCTCTTAAGTTGATGAATGGCGAGTTGGAGGCCTAGATATTTGCAAGGGAACTTCGCTAGATTGCAGTGCAACAAGTTGGTAACTCTATTTCGATCCTCCTCATCTCCGTGAATCATAATGGCAGAAGATTTGGCATAGTTCACTCTTAAACCCGACGCATCGCCGAAGGCTTTGAGGGCCATAGTGACGAACCGAAGATCCACCTCGTTAGGCCTGACGAAAAGGGCCACATCATTCGCATATATAGACACACTTTGATTAGGCTTGACCCCGGTGAACGGTCGTAGCACTCCCATTTCAGCTGCCTTGACCATGATGCAAGAGAGTGCATCCATAGAGATGATGAACAAGAGGGGGGATACCGGATCTCCTTGTCTTAATCCTTGTGCTAGCACAAAACTTTTGCCCGGCACACCATTGACCACCACCTTAGTGGATGCCGTCCTGAGCAGTATAGCAACCCATGGAAGCAAGAGCTCTAACCCCGGCGGAGCAATGGCTTAGGAGAATGGTTAAACATGCGCTGCTGGGGCTCTCTTCGCTGCAACGCACCATTGAGCGTCAGCGATCACGGCAGCGGTGGATCCGTGAAGGAGATGCTAACACTAAGTTGTTTCAAGCCGTGGCGAATGGAAGACGCTCTAAAAACTTCATACCCCACATCAGACATAACGACGAGCTTGTCACGGAGCAGGAGAGGAAGGGGGAGATTTTCACTGAGGCCAGTGAAAATCTGTTAGGACATGCCGTTCCCAGAGAGGCCGACCTAGACCTGAACTTTGTGGGTATGGAGACGCATGACCTGGCAGACCTTGAAATCATTTTTACCGAGGATGAAGTTTGGAACACCATTAAGGAAATGCCTCCGGATCGCGCCCCTGGACCGGATGGTTTCGTGGCCGCTTTTTACCAAAAGGCATGGCAGATCATTAAAAACGACGTTATGGCCATGGTAATGAAGCTCTATGTGGAGGACGGGGGGAGGGGGGGTTGGAAAGCTGAACAAAGCGCACATTGTGCTCATCCTGAAGAAGTCGGATGCCGAGGTGGTGGGCGACTTTCGCCCCATCGGTCTCACTCACAGCGCTGCCAAGTTGGTTGCCAAAATGTTGGCCAACCGTGCGAGGAGAAGGATGAAGGAGATTGTTACGGCAAATCAATCCGCATTCATATGTGGCAGACATTTGCACGACAACTTTATCATGTTAGACAAGTGGCGAGAAAGATACATACTCGTAAGGAGGCCGGGGTGTTCCTGAAGCTGGACATCTCGAGGGCTTTTGATTCTATTGCTTGGCCTTTCCTGTTTGAGGTAATGAGGATACTCTACAACTCAACCTTAAAGCCACGGCTCCGCCCCACAGGCCACAGCGCGCCGACCGGGACAGACTTGTGCCACCACCGGGGCCGCTGGATGCTGCTTACGTGAATCGGGGTCGTATGCCGGAGGCAGGCCGCTCTCTCGAATATTTTTCGCGTCCGTGGAAGGAGCAAAAACCATGCGGAAAGCGAGCAAGCGGGGGAAGCTTATGCAGACGACGTGCAGGTTTGTTCGGTGGTTCGCGCGTCGCTATCCAATCTCGCGTCACTACTCGAACAAATCAACCGGAGGCGTTTGACATGTCGCATGTGTGATAGTATAGAGTAGTATATGAGCCTTTGCATCGGTTGACTTTGGTGATTTCAAAGGGACGGTGATGTCTCCGGCAGGGACCTGTTGCCGAAATGACACGAGAAAAATAAATGCGCAGCTCCTGTTATCGGGTTAAAAAAAGCGACCAATATCTCCCTTTAATAATAATGTGTATTTTAAGAAAAGAAGAGCATCTTCAAACGATATTTTCTTTCGAGGAAACGAGAATTTCAAATCAAAAAAAGTGTACTGCTAGTACTACTGCTTCACAAACAAACCTGGAGATCGCCGTCATATTAAAGCGAGCATGTTGGTCGAATGGAACATGCCACCTGCGTATTGGCAAATACAAAAATTGCGTCGGTTGCCCAAGGTAGCTAGGCCGTTGCAGTCTCGCAGAACATACCGCGACGGCACATGCAAATGCAGCCTGCTTCAGGGTTCAACAATCAACAGCCAACAGCAACAGGCAACATGCATCAACAGACAGACAGCTAACTGACGGCTTCAAACAGAAGCCACATCTGCTACAATCCACACCCGGGTACACCAAGCTGCTACAATCCACACCCGGGTACACCAAGATTGAAGATGCAGCATAATCAAGCAACCTCTCTCGGCAGGTAGTTCTCCTCAGACAGTTCTGATAAGACACTAGTAGTCTATTACTGCAGTGTGGTACATACATTTCCATGTCCACCGAATCCAGATTACCCCACAGAAGAATATCATGTTACATTTGCTACAGCCTACAAGAACTACCCTGAAACACGTGACCTATATATATAAGGCTTAGATGCCTACAAGCCTAGTTGGTGTATTTAAATTCTTCAAATATATTAGGTGTGGGGGCGTTACCGCCAGCCGTCCACTTGGGCAAAACCCTACCAGAGGCCACAGGCTGTTGGACGCTGCTGCACAGCTCATCCACCTCCTCGCATCCGTCCAAGTCAACATCTATGTAGCGGACGTCTTGGATCACGCTTGCAGCATCAGGTATTCCCTGCTTGCTGTTTCGTGTCTTTCCCGTGTGTTTCTTGGACTGAACTGTGCGTTCTTCAAAGTCATTGCCGTTACCAGACGTGTCAATGGCGGTGAAGCCCCTTCGCTTCTTCACGGCCTCATTTTGCTCGTTACTGCCGCCGCTGCTGCTGCTTCTCTTGCTTCCGTTTGGAAATTGGTTGAGAAACTCCTCTATGGTTGCAAGTACGCGATCCCCATACTTGTTGAGCTTCACCCTGAAAGAAAGTATGTAAAGCCGTAAGTAATGCTTTGCTTTAGTTCCCAGAGCTGCGTTGCCAACCTTACAATGTGCACTGAATATATTGTTTTTAGAGTCATTACTTGCCGATGCCATTTATCTCCAAAAGTTCTTCTTTTGTCCTTGGTATCCGAGTGCTAATTTCCTTCAGTGTTTCATTTCTGAACATGAATAATTCACCACGTCAGAAGTCAGTCAGCGAGTCCTTGCACAGCTGAAGGTATAACATGAAACTTACTTAAATATGTGGTGTACACCACATCCTGCAGTACCCTCCGCTATCTGAGACCTAAGGATTCTTAAAGTTTCATAGAGCAGCGATGAAAAATTCTGCAATTGAGAATAGCCTTTAGAATGAACAAAAATAAATGCACACAAGAGGATTCACTATAACTAATGACCAACTACCTCATCCATTTCACTCTGCCGTTGAACAGTCTTATTGACTTGTGAGATTGATGATTCATCAAGTTTCCCCATCTTCGGGGCTTTGTCAGCAGTGGGAAACCTGCAAAATAACATACAAATCATTATAAGCAAGATGTTTGGAATATTAAATGAAATTTAAATTTAAAGAAAGTACTCTAGTAGGAGTATGTGATATCCTGATTTAACTTTAAAGCTCAACTTTCCAACTTGAAGTGCATTCAACTAAGTCTCAGTCGATAACAACATTTGACATTACATATCCAGTTCTAATTCAAGATCAGATTGTCGGTAACATTACATTGTGCAAAAAAGCAATATGAGTTTAAACTTTTACTGCCAAAAAATCGTCATACTCAACGAAGTCTCAATTATAATGACATTTGACATTATATATATTCAGTTCTACAAATCAAGATCAGATTGTCGGTAACATCATATTGTGCAAACCAAATTTAGAAGTGCAAACTGATACTGCCATAAAACCATCACTTAAAAGACATTATTAGTTAATGATGGACCCCAGAAAGATTTTTGGCGAACTCATGAAAAAGAACTGTATGGTCACACAAAAAAGGAAATATTTCTCAATAAAAGCAAGATATGTAAATCAAACTTGAAGAGAAGAGACAAATGCAGAACATCCAATAAATTTTATAACATGTACAAGGCAGAAAACTAACTTAAGGACGATCTGATTGCCAGAGCGAAGACCACCAACTTTAACCTGATTCGCCTGCTCAACAAAAAAAAGGAAGGAAAACGTATGTATAAAACCAAAGGCAGCTACAAGAAGGTTGCCAAAAAATCATCTCAAAAATAAAGTAATAAACCAACCAGGGATCATGTATTCCCTCGGCTACCTTTAAAACAGATGATACTGATCCATACATATCACTCTTTTTGACATCCTCGGTAAGTATTCCCTCGGTTACTAGATGCCGCAGTACTCTTGCTGCCTCGCCTTTAGCTAGATTCTTCCCAGCCCCATGAAGAGGCAAATTATCATGACGGTTCTTCTTGACCTAAATGCAGTAGTTGACAAGATTTACAATCTAGGCGCAAGTATGTAGTTTCACCATGATTTCTCCAGCAAGAAACCAAGATGCACAATATCCAGATCGTAGAAAGTTGACACCGGTAGCAAGTAACAGAATTAATGAACTTCAGAACAATAATTCCAAGCGTTTAGCAGAATGGCATACATTTTGGTTCAAGGAACCTCTGTAAACTTCAAGAATATGAGAACTCGAACATGACTGCCTTGTCGCCAAGACCAGCTCAACCTAAAAAAGCAACAAGATGGTGATGTAAGTTCACAGAGAGGTGTGCATGTGTTCAGGAGGCAGGGCATAGCTATCTGCTTAGGGACCTACCAATTGCTTAGCAATATTGGTCACATCTTTCTCAATCCATCTCAATCCTTTCTTGCAATTATCACATGTTTTTGAACAATGTGATGGATCAAATGTCTCTCCAAAGTGGATCAGTTGTAGCAAACGTCTGCAATCCACATCATTTTCGCAGTAACTAACCTGTAGAAGAGGGGGAAAATACATGGTTATGACGGCTTCCAAACTACACCTCGACGAACAAAATGCATATAGATTTATCTATACCATGCACAAGAGATTCTCCTTGTGTGTTGCAAGTGCTTGACCATGTGAGGACGAAGAGCTTGATCTTACTTGCTCTGCAGATCCTTGCGTAATCATGTGTTTGACACGAATCTAGATAGTTTGGCAAGAAAATTACTTGTTTGTGATGACTGATGAGATGACAGGCTGACAATAAGGTGCCACTAGACTTACATAGTCAGAATAGTTATAATACAGCACACAAGATGAGCGTTGTCCATCTCTACCAGCACGTCCACACTCCTAAAAGAAAACTCAGTCATGAAACAGCTTAAATCATGCAGTTTCCTGTGCAAAGTCCTTACCTGATGGTACCCTTCAATTGATTTGGGAAGGGAATGATGAATAACAAAACGGACATCGGGTTTATTGATACCTGCAAATTGGAACATTAACATGGGGCGCAGATAAATAATTCATTTGAAGATGTTTCAAAGATCACATTACCCATCCCAAATGCAACTGTAGCACAGATTATGTTTATCTTATCCATACTCCATAGCCTCTGAACAGCTGCTCTATCAGAAGGCTCCATGCTACCATGGTAGTGTCTTGCTTGGTGCCCAAATTCCTGTGTCAATAAACAGGAAACAGACAAGATTAGTCAGACAGGTCAGTAGTTCAAATGCTAAGCACTTCAAATTTGCATAGCCCATCAAATTTCTATTTTCTGACTAAATCCAATTACAGCCTTGGGATTTATCACATCATCAGACTAGCACAAGTAAAATGTTGACATCAACCTATGCACTCTAAAACCATCAGGTACTGACATGGCTCCCACTTGAGCACGTAATGAGACTGCTACATGTAAATCTGGGCAAAAATATCATGAGATGTGCACTACCAAACCCTCTATCTGGCATGTTTGAGTTAAGAGACCAACTATTCAACATGGTTGTGCATTAACTTTCGAAACATCTCACAAGATTTCTAAGATTTGGTGCATCTATATTAGTTTACGCATGAAACCTAATTCAGGTAGGAATTGTTGATGGCGCACACCAACATGTGTAACTAATTTTACCAAGCGGAGACTAAAACCAAAGTGCGACTCCTTTTACAAATATGGGGCCCAAATTACAAAAAAATAAACATAGAGCCCTTTTCACTGACATGTGTGTTCATCTATATTCCGTAGTGGTAAAGACGTCTTTGTAGAGACAGGTGCTCAGGAATCAGGATAAACAAGAAGATTGACCCAAAATAAAATTGAACGTCTATATTTAGCAAAAGCTGGAAAACACATAAGAATACTGAAAAGATTGGTAAGGACGGATTTGCTCCAGCAAACAATATTAAATATCAAAGGAGAACACAGCATGCTTGAACAGTGAACAGCTTAAAGTCTGAAGAAGTAACCCTTAGTTTTTCGGCCACTTTTTCACAGTCCATTCTTGAAAGGCAATATATGATGCCGCATTCTTTAGGATGATTTTCACGGATAAAGCAATCTATATCCTCAAGACATTTCTTTGTCTTGGGCATCACTATATACCTGCAAAACTTGCGCTGAGATGATTTGTACAGTAGAAGTTGTATGTCAATATATTCTGACAGACTTACCTCAGATTGGGACGATTAAAACTCTGTTTGAAAACAACACAGTTTGCAAGGCCTAGAGCTTGCACAACATCTTCCTTAACACTCGCAGTTGCTGTTGCAGTCAAGGCCAGGACTGGTGTCTCTGGGAACTTTTGTTTTAAGAGACCTAAATGCTGAGAGATCATGTACGAAAGTTATATCAAATGATTGTCTCTTACTCCCTCCGTATCAAAATATAAGACGCTTTTCGACACTATCGTAATGTCAAAAAACGTCTTATATTTTGAAACAGAGGGAGTATTTGACATGAACATATGTCTTCATGGTAGAAAGTACCTGGTAATCAGGTCGGAAATCATGGCCCCACTGGCTTACACAATGAGCTTCATCAATAACAATTCTACAAAGATAACCTCGTGAATATAAAATTTCCAATTGTCTCAGCAGAGCATCACTCCTGTACCCAGGAAATTGCTACCAGTTACTACCAAATACATTGATAGTAGAACAGACCTAATGATAAACTGACAGAGAAGAGTATGTACAAGCGAGGGACTAATAGAGAGCTTAAGCCTTAAGTGCATTCAGGGATTTCAAATGTAGATGTTAGGTAAAAAAAAAGGAACTGTAACAGCTAATTTTGATCTGGAAAAAGTGAACTACTAAACAATGCCACCAGGTCATATTAAATAAGTATGGAAGTTACACTATATTGCAAAAGGATAATTTGGAACAGCAGTTCAGAGATGATGCAGCAAAGTCCAAATATAACTACTTCAGACCTGTGATGTGGAATTTACAGCATTCCACTTACTTAGCTATTTTTTCTGGAGTAACATATAGTAGCTTATAGTTGCATGTAGATGTAGGAGACATTAGATCTCTTAATATTCTCTGCTGCTCTGTCCATTCCAAGTTGGCACTGAGGTAAGTTGCAGGAATATTTGCCTGCTCCAGACAGGAGGTGAGTGGTCAAAACAACATCAAAGAAATATGTTCTAGGAAATGAGATAATGCATTACCTGTGATAAATGCATGATCTGGTCCTGGATGAGTGAAACAAGAGGACAAACTACTAGAGTTATGCCCTCATCAATGAGAGCCGGAAGCTGCAAATTAATAGACAAGTGTTCAGTGCTAATTTGAGGAAATAAAATCTTGCAGATGTAGTTAGCAGTCAATGCTGAATAAATTGGATTGTTTTAATTCCCTGCAAGACCATCGATTAATTCATAACGCTCATCTGATCAAACTCTTTTAGAAATTATCTCATCTTCCATGTTTAAAACTTAAACGTACCACTTGGCCAGTAGTATCATACATATGTGAGCACTAGAAAAGACAAAAGGCAAAGGAGTAACAAATTCACAAAAATCACCACTGAAGAGTCAAAAGGTGTATACAGTATTTCAAATATGCATAGCATATCAAAAAAGGGCAGAAATTTGTAGAAGCATGGTTTATTACCTGGTAGGTCAAACTCTTTCCACCACCAGTTGGCATCAAAACAAAAACATCACTACCATTCATTGTGGCATTAATTATTTCTCGCTGATTTGGGCGGAAAGAACGGTTTCCAAATACTCTCTTGTTGTGGACCTGAAGATGCAGTCAAACTTAGTGACTGTCATAAGCCAATGTTAATGAAGTAATCAACAGTTGATTTTGAAGAAAATAAATAACCTCAAGTTCCTTGGTCCATGGAAAATCTGTGCTGCTCCACTTCTTATCACCAGAACCGTCGGTGTAGCTAATATCTATATTTCTACGGGTGTAATCTCTCTGCACCGATGTTAACGGTATGTTACTATCCATGTAGGTACATGGAGCAGGAGTATAGCATGAACCACCGTCCCAGGGTCCATTCATATCATAAAACTGAGATTGGGATCTATTATTGTCCACAAAAGTGCTTGGGGTCATAGGGGGGTGATGCCCTTCTGCAGCTGTTGTGGAGGCCATAGAGTGTGATCTCTGCCGCTCATCGTCTTGGGTTGGCCTCGCCATATAATCCCCAAGTATCTGGATCTGTTTATTTAGATGTGCACTGCAGTGTATAACCACAGAAAATATCAGTATTAATACTGGTAAACCGAGCTTCATAATATACACAAAAATAATCAGTAGGCCCAAGAACCAAACCGCTGTTGACGAAGCTCTTCAGAATGTTGAGGATTGAGTTCTCCAGAACCATCAAGAAGTTTATTGGATACTGCAATCAACTGATCCTTCATCCCTTGCAAATGATAATTCGGCTCTGGGCAAAAAGCTAGCTGCACAAGTTTTGTATTAACTTGTGAGTTAACATGCTGAAATAGCTACTACGTGAACAGCATGAATGATGATTCAACTAATACTTTGCTTACTTTGTAACCATGACTACAAATTTCAGAGAGTTCTTGTGGTAAACTATTATCATCTGAACCTGTGAAGTTACACTTGTTTCCTGATGGAGTTGACATTTGCCGGGATGCTAACCCTCTGGGTGTATTTGTTGCTTCATAATGTTCCATAACTATGCGGTCCACATCAATACTCTGGAACATAACTAGATTTGTCACCAATTATGATATGATAAGATGGTATGTTCATCTAATTCTGGGAAGATAATTCAGTAGATAAAATATCAAATTTATCGGATTAAAGCACCTACCGCCAGAATCTCGTCATCATCCATGGCATCTAACTTATCATCAGCACACATGTTATCAGCAACAGGAACAGTCTGGCATGACATAGCATCAGTTCTGGCAAAACTGCTCTGATATGTTGTTCCAACCACATAATTGCTCCGGTAAGCCGTTGTACAGGTGCTTGCCAGCCGATGGCTGTTATTTTGCTCCAGGATACCACTTTCAGTGCGGCGATGCAGACTTTCCTGAGAGGGGATTGTACTTTTCGGCACATTATCCAATTTGTTGGCATTATATGAAGAATCTGTTGCATAAATAGGAGAAAAATCCCTGCCACAATCTTTCACCTTTGCAGATAAACCAGGTCTTAAATAATTCTTACAGGTCACCTGGGTGTTACACACAGAACGCCAGGCCTGTCATAGAAGTGTCATTAGATAATAACCACACAAAAATGAACAGAACACACTGAACTTTTTAGATAGTGGCAATAAGGTTTATGCTTTTTTTTCAGCAAAGCGATAAACTGGAAGTAAAAGACAAGCCAGGATTGAATTTACAGGCATGCAGCAAGTGGGTAACCAGTCCTAACTCCAACAAAATGTGATGCGCCTTTAGTGGACAGCTAACAAGTTGAAAAACAAACTGTCCTAGTTTTGCACTTAGTCAAGACAAACAAGCATCTAATAGCTTTTATAACATGGTTTTGAAAGAAAACTGCTTCTTACAGTAAGATTGGCATGGAAGTAAAAGACAAGCCAGGTCGAAGTGATCGTGTAGCTATAGCATTTTTAAGCATTGTGTGATGATTCATAGCATGTTACAGTATTATTGCCATACCTTCTCGATCCATGGAACTTGAAGGCGTTCTGGGCCTTGAATTTTACAAGCAGCGGACCTGGGAATATGAGTTTTGTTGCTGATGTGGTGAACAACTGTCTCTACGATAAGATCAACTAATTGCATATAACAGAATTATACCTTAAAGAAAGCATTGTATTGCAGTTCGCTTCCGGATTTGCCCTTTGTGTGGGTAAAGAGAACAGAAAGCTTGAACTTAGAAAGTCATCTTTGCTAAGGGAGCTTTGTATAGCATTTGCATGATGTGGCCAATTGACTTTTGGCGGCTTGTCATTGCAGCTGGAGCCAGCGTTCAGCTTGTTGCTTCCTTGCATTCGCTGCTATGGTAATTAGGGCATGAAGTGCTATTGAATGTTTGGTGATGAGATCTCACAAAGTCAGGGGCCAAGACCAAACTGAGGTGTGTAAATAGCACTTGCGTGGTTCTGCCAGCATGTGCGGGCAGTCTCGAAATGCCTCAAATTGTGTGATAGATATAACTTCTGCACGCCTACAAAATATGATGCAAGAAACAGAGTAAGAAACAAGAATGCAAATGATGGTGAGCCCTGTATACATCACTAAGGATGCCTACATTAGCAACTGCGATGGTGAGATCATATCAGAAGCTCAAAACTTCACTGAAGACAAGCTATAAATAACTGAAAGCTTGTTTAAAATAGTAGACCTAAAGATGTTATCCATATTAGGGTTTTGACCAACCATCATCAGAGCTCACCGAAAAGGCGAAAACAAACGGATAAGGCAAGACTAAGTCCAGTTATCCAGTCAATCGCAGCAGTTCTAAAGCAGGCGTGTGCTGGGCGACGAAATAGAGTATGAGATGAGCCATACTCCATCAATTGCAGTCCTGTGGACATGATTCTGTTCAAATAATCGATAGCACTGAAAATCAATGCATTTTTGGCCGTGCATATACCATACGCACACAGGGTTACGTTTTGGCTGGGAAGAAATTGAACAAACCCCTCCCCGCGGAGGCAGGCATTCCGTCGAACACCCTATCATCGAACCGTACAGTCAGCCCCGCCGAGGACCGAAAACAACCCCTCCTCGCCGCTCCCAGCCACGAACACGATAAGAGATCCCGCGGCCGCGGTGCCGCGTGAACTCGCACCAGAAAGGTCCCCGGGAAAACACGAGAAATTGCAAAGACGGGAGGCGACTGGGTCGGGGGCAGCGAGATCACCTGGCGCCGACGAGGCCGCGGAGGCTGAGGCCTACGCGCGCGCGCCGGAGAGGGAGAGCGAGAGGCCGAGCCCTAGTTTTGGGGAATGCGGAAGGAAATCTGGGTGGGTTTGTGCGGAGGGAATGGCCAGCCGCCGCGCGGGATATGGTACACGGGAAATTGAAAACCTCCCCCGTGGAGGGAAACGAATTAGGGAACCGGCACCCCCCTGATCCGGTGATCCTCTGGTTAGCGCGGTGGCCGTTGGATCGGCGGTTAAGATCTGTGCCGAGTGTTGACAACGGTGCTCAAGTTTCAACGGGTAGGTTGTGTGTGAAAGGGTATTTGCGCGTGTACAGGAGTGCGAGTGTGATTCCGTTGCCCATTTTGGTGATTTCCATCTCGTATTCCAGTGTTTGGAAAATTCTGCAAAGAAAAAAGTAGCGAGCAGAAATTTATGTATTGTAGGGTAAATTTGTAGTGTTTTTTTAACACAGTACAGACAAAAGCACTCATATACATGCGCATACACTCATCCCTATGAATGCATATACGCACACCCTATCCTTATGAGCACCTTATAAGAGCAACTCTAGCAGACCCCGCAAAACGCCGGCCTGCAAAACGTGTTTGCAGTTCGCGCAAAACTGCTTTTGCGGGCCGGCACGGGTTGGCACAGATGCAGACCTCCAAACGGACCAGTAAGAAAGTATATTCATGGAATATGCTTTTTTTGCGGGCTGGTATATGTACGACCCAACAAGTTCACGAATTCGGTTGTTGCATTGTTCGAACCACCACTGTAGTGAAGGATAACAAGTCACGAGCTATCGAGAATAATGGCGAAAAATGAAAGAGAATAGCCCAAGACCGAAGAGATATACCTTCCGGCCATTTCGTCGAACACCTCGCTCGCGGTGGGAGCGGCACCGTTGAACGGCATCGCGGGAGCACCTCCTTGCTGGGGGGAGGAGGGGGGACGTGAGAGGTTGAAGAAGATGGCTTCTTTCAAGCCGGAACCTTCCTTCGCTTTGTGCCCGCGGCCTTGCCGGCCTTCTCCACCGCCGGCCGGGATCGCACTGCGGCGTTACGCCCGGAGCGCGGGCCATCACGGCGGGGGCAACCGGATTCCCGCCCTGCACAACCATGTTGCCCTACCGCTTGCGGGCAGGGGCGGCGTGTGCTTGGGCGACGGCGGCGGGGCCAACATGGCTGGCGACGAGATCCGCCCGAGGGGAAGGGCGTGCGCGACCTCGACGGTGACGGGGGACAGCATGGGGTCGTCCATGACGGTGAGGGACGGCCGGCGAGGAGCAGCCGGAGCTTGTGGAGGGGGGCAATGGTAGCGGAGGGTGCGGGGAGCGGGAAAGGGCGCGCGGAAATGTCCCTCCCGTCAAATATCGCGCCGGATGGGGGTTGAGCTCGGGTCGGCCTCCCAACCCGTGAAGATAGAGGTTGGGGGAGAAGATTTACCGTGCCCCGCAAAAAAATTGTGGACCGGTGCCGGATGCGGAGTCTGGTCGTGCAAATTTTCTGGCCCCGACCTGCAATTTGGCGGTTATTTTGCGGGCCGGGATGTTTTGCGGGGTCTACTGGAGTTGCTCTAAGGACTGAACCCGCATATCATCCAAGAATAAATGCGAGCATCAGGATTTGAACCTTGATGAGCTGGGATACTACAGTCTCTCTAACCATCCAACCACAAGTTAGTTCGCATAAATTTATAGTGTTGCTTGGTATGAAGTGTCGCCATACAACAGAAAGATTTTTTTTGAACATAGTATAAACGTATATGCTCACACATACGCATGTATAATCATCCCTTTGAACACATACACATTCTATCTCTATGAGAACCTCTGAAAGATTGAGCCGGCACATCATTTTGAGATTAACGAAGTCGTCAGAGACATCTTCGTAGTCTACAGGTACGACTCCTCCCATTGAACGTACATCGTCGAAAGACATGAAATAAATACGAGAAAATACAAGCACCAATGTCAAATATAAGACTTGAACTCTAGTGGGCCGGGATATCATTGACCTTCTAATCATTCAATCACAGATTGGTTCATAATAAAGAGGGGCTAAAACTAGTCTTGAGACTAAAAAATTTAGTCAGAGATACCCCTACTAAAATGTGGATTAGTCATCTCTCTCCTCGTTTAACTCCTCTCTTTTAACACATGTGAATTCTGGATTGGAGGGTTTGGAGGATAATAAATGCTCATTAACTTGATTTTAGTCTATTTAGTATTTAAATTCAAACATGGGTGGGGCTAGTAAGTTTTAGTCCCACTACTTTTAGTCATGAGACTAAAACATATCAAGCACCCTCTTAGACCAGCCACAATGGAAAGCAACATACACTAGTAACATATACATATCCCTAGACTATATTACTATCTTCATAATGGGTAGTAACATAAGCGTGGTAACATGCAAAGCTTCATTTATTAGGTTATGCACTCATATTGCATTGAGACATGTGATGTTACAGTAACTAGCTAAGTTACTACAATTACCTCTCTCCTCATTAAGTCGTTGCCACATAAGCAAATTTGCTGAGTTGGGCTCGATGTTACTGCTGAAATTACTTTCACTGTGGCTAGTCTTAAGGAGGTGTTTGGTAGCATGTGTACATCTTAGTCAGGCCTGCTAGATATTTGGCCTGCATTGAAATCTTGACTCATATAAAACTTAAAGCATCTCAGGGGCTGGCTTGGCCTGCACTGAAATGTTAGACACGAAAGAAGACACGGTCATAAGTGATGATTCCGGAGGCTTCAACTGCCTGCCCTCCATGTTTTTTTAAAAAAATCTCTACTATTGCGGAGCCAGCCCACTAACTCAAGTATTGAATTATCTCTCCAAAATTATTACGAGTATGAATAAAATTGCAGGTGTTCTAAAAAAAAAGGAAATCGTAGTTTGTGAAAGAGTCGAACTCGAATCGCTAGGTAACAGCTAGAATAAAAAAAGATCGGTCACATATCCAACTAACTTAGCACACATGCTTGTCATACTGGAGAAACAAAACGTATTTTAGGCCTAAAAAACAAACGGTGAATGTTTCTTGCTTTGCATGAATGTGGTATCTTTGAGAGAAAAAATGTGTCCATTTGTGATCTGGGTTTTTTTAGCTTATTTGGATGGGGATATAATTGGCTATTTTGCTAGATAGACCGATTTTTTTCTTTCAAAATTGTATATTTTGAAGAAAAAAAATACAGAGCAATTCCAGTAAGTAGTACATCTCTCTATTAGTAATCTAAAAAAATTTGGGCTTATTTGGACCACACGATTAGCAGATAATTACTATCTTGTTAGACAAATTCAAATTTTGGTGAAAAAACATTCAATTTACTAAGCGTTAACTTTGAGTCCATCCACCATTATCTTCCTAGATTCCTGACAGGACATACTTGATGGTCGCTGCGTGGCATGATTGCAGGTTGGTCGCGTGACATTTCGTCGGGACATAATCAAAGGCCACGACTGGCTGATGCAGACTACTTTTTGTCGGGTTGTACCTTACCGCAGTATGTGTTCCAACAATACTCCGCACGATCGAACGACTGTTTTGTCAAATTCTCGACGACATGCAAGTCACTAAACCTTTCTTCCAACAACATAGAAATGTCCGTCGGTCTTCTTGGTTTTCCAATTTTCATAAGATGACTGCAGCATTTTAGATGCTTGCATATGACTCCCTGTAGATTCAATGGATGACACTGGATGACACTCTTCACATGGTCAAAATGCAATCATCGAGTGCACAAAAGTGTTTGCTGAAACTGTAGTGAATGTTTATGGAGAGCAATATCTGCGAGCATCCAATGTCGAGGACAGGGCCAGGATTCTAGCGATGCATGGAGGAAAGGTTGCCTTGCGATGCTAGGGAGCCTTGGCTATATGCACTAAAAGTGGAAGAAATGCCCTGCAGCTTGCACGACCAATTCACCAGAAGGGGCCAACAATAGTTTTGAAAGTTGTTGCCTCCGAAGATCTATGGATGTGGCATTGCTACTTTGGGTTGCATGTATCTCATAGTGAAATCATTGTTTTGCAGGGATCTCATCTATTTACAAGGCTAATTACAGGTATCCGCTTTGCAACTTCATGGTTAGTGGCCATCGGTATGACCAAGACTACTATCTAGCAGGTGACATCTATCCATCTTGGTCTACATTTGTGAAGGCAATTTATAAGTTTGATAGCAGGAAACATAAGCATTTGGCCAATGCGCAAGAAGCTCATAGAAAATACATTGAGAGGGCATTTGGAGTGCCACGATCAAGGTTTCCAATTGTCCGAGGCCTGCTCGTTTTTAGAACAAGGTTATCCTGTCAAATATCATGCATGTTGTGTTATCCTACACACATGATCATAGAGGATGAGAGACATTTGTCAGGCCCCATTGACTATGAACCTAATGGTAGACTAGTCAGGCCTCACAGGATCCCAAATCACATTCAAGCATTTCTTAAGGTGCATCGAAAGATTGAAGACCGGGTTTCCCACCATCAACTAAATGGAGGGTCTTATTGACCATCATTGGTAGCTAGATGGGGAAGGAGTGCTTAAATTGCTTTAAATTTTATTTATTCACTTTAACAATTCATTTGGCTGGATTACTTGTTGCATTAGTATTATTTGCCAATTTAAATTATTTGTTGTGTTCGAAATGGTACGTATACATTTGTTGAACCGTGGGTCCTACATGCATGGGAAATAGGCAGCTAGCTGGGAGAATGGATGCTTAAATTGCTCTAAATTTTATTTATTTTCACTTTAGAAATTTATTTGATCAGATTAGTTGTTGCATTTGGATTATTTGTCGATTTAAATTATTTGTTGTGTTCGGATAAATGATTTGTATAATATTTGTTGAATTGTGGGTCCTACATGCATGTGAAATAGGCAGCTAGCTAGGAGAAGGGATGCTTAAATTGCTTTAAGTTTTATGTATTTTCACTTTAACCATTCATTTGATCGGATTACTTGTTGCATCTGTATTATTTTCCAATTTGAATTTATTTGTTGTGTTCAAATAAATAGTTTGTATAATATTTTTTAAATTGTGGGTCCTACATGCATGGGAAATAGGCAGCTAATGGGAGAAGGGATGCTTAAATTGCTTTAACTTTTTTTATTCCCATTTTAACAATATTTGATCACATTAGTCGCTCCATTTGGATTATTTGCCAAATTTGAATTTATTTGTTGTGTTCGGATAAATGGTTTGTATAATATTTGTTGAATTGTGGGTCCCATGCATGGTAAACAGGCAACTAGCTGGGAGAAGGGATGCTTAAATTGCTTTAATTTTATTTATTTTTCATTTTAACAATTTAATTGATCGAATTAGTCGTTGCATTTGGATTATATGCCATTTTGAATTTATTTGTTGTGTTCGGAGAAATGGTTTATATAGTATTTGTTCAATTGTGGGTCCTATATGCATGGTAAATATGCAACTAGCTGGGAGAAGGGATGCTTAAATTGCTTTAATTTTATTTATTTTTCACTCTAACAATTTAGTTGATCGAATTGGTCATTGCATTTGGATTAAATACCATTTTGAATTTATTTGTTGTGTTCGAGAGGTTAGGTGGAATCTTTGTTGGCATCCACTCGACGTACTTAGAACTTCTGTCCACATTGAAGGGTGACTACCACATCAAATTTCACCTTCGAAACAAGTCCGACAACTTCCTCTGGAGTCTGGTGGTTGTTTATGGCGCTGCTCAAGAGGAGTTTATATCTGCTTTTCTTAAAGAACTTGTTAATACCTGCTAAGACAATCCACATCCCATGTTAATGGGTGGGGGGGGGGGTTCAATATCCTTCGATATCAGCTGGAAAAAAACAATGACCGGTTTGACACTAGGTGGCCTTTCCTCTTCAATGTTGTTATTGACAGTCTGGACTTATGTGATGCCCCCGATTCAATCGTACACTAATCACACATACAATCAAGATCAGGGACTCATGGGAATATATCACAACACAACTCTAGACACAAAAAAATAATATAAGCTTTATATTACAAGCCAGGAGCCTCGAGGGCTCGAATACATAGCTTGATACACAAGAGTCCGCGGAAGCAACAAAAACTGAGTACAGACATAAGTTAAACAAGACTGCCTTAAGAAGGCAAACACAAAAGCAACAATGATCGAAGAGGCAAGGCCTCCTGCCTGGGACCTCCTAACTACTCTTGGTCGTCGACAACCTCCGCGTAGTAGCATGCACCCTCCGGGTAGTAGTAGACGTCGGCGGTGGCATCTGGCTCTTGGGATCCACCATCTGGTCGCAACAAACCGGAAAGAAGGAATAAGGGGGGAAGGGGGTAGCAAAGCAACCATGAGTACTCATCCAAACTACTCGCAAGCATCAGATCTATACTAAGTATGCATTGGTAGCAAATGGAAGGGTTGTATCTGTGGACTGAACTGCATAATGCCAGAATAGAGGGGAAGGCCTAGCCTGTCGAAGACTGGCATCTTCAAGTAGCTCCAAGCATCTTGCAGCATGTAGGAGAGTAAATAATAACAGTTTATAATTATCAAACATGTTGTAACATTAACGGCCAGAGATCCTTCCTCGACTCCCTGCGAGAAAGCAATCCCGGAGCCAACATATCTCAAATATCCATTTCTAGTTGTAAAAGATCAGGATATAAGTCTGAATGTCCGTTACCGTGGACACATCTATTAATAGATAATCTTCCCTGCATGGGTGCACCACGTTACCCAACACGCTTGATTACTCTGGCCGGGCACGCCTTTCTGGGGTCAATGCCCGGCCTCGGAAGATCAACATTTCGCAACCCTACCTAGGCTCAGCAGAGAGCTCCCCGCCGGTCTACATCCTAAGCGCTCCGGGGTCTTGGGCCCATCACCCGTTGGACTCTGGGTCGTTACAAGCAGGGTGGATACCAGCACCGCCTCGGATGGCCAGCATGATCCGACCGTGCCGCAATGCTAAACTGGACGTCTGACAAAGCTTCGGCTGATACCACGACGTCGAGGCCTGATAATCCCCAAGTGCAGGGAATCATCGTAGCAATTCCTAAAGATGGAAGTGATAAGTATGGAGTGTCGAACCCACAAGAAGCTAAAGGTAAGATCAATATTCTCTCAAGTCCTATCTCCCACTTATACGACTCTACGTACACCGAGCGTTTGCTTCAAACTAGAAACGAGAAATAAAACTACGTTGTGGGTATGAAGAGGGTAGCTTTGCATGGTATCAGAGAGATAAAATATAAAAGTAGGTGTTGTTATCATAAAGTTAGAATATATGACTAAATATTATAAATAGCGAGTGCGGAATAATGGTGGATCGGTGTGCGGAATTGTCTTACGCAATTGTTAACAAGACCGATAGTTGTCCTTGCAATTTCATATGAGGGAGAGGCATAAGCTAACATACTTTCTCTTCTTGGATCATATGCACTTATGATTGGAACTCTAGCAAGCATCCGCAACTACTAAAGATCATTAAGGTAAAACCCAACCATAGCATTGAAGCATCAAGTCCCCTCTATCCCATACGCAATAACCCCCTTACTCGGGTTTATGCTTCTGTCACTCAAGCAACCCACTATAAGCGAATCATGAACGTATTGCAACACCCTACAGCGGGAATACCTCATGCTTGCGCAACACGGAGGGCACAAGAGGACAGCACCAAAATAAAACATACAACTCATACCAATCTAGATCATCAATCAACCCAAAGACAAAGAATATCTACTCAAAACATCATAGGATGGTAACACATCATTGGATCATAATATGTGGCATAAAGCACCATGTTCAAGTAGGGATTACAGCGGGGTGTGGGAGAGTGGACCGCGTAAAAGAGATGAGGATGGTGATGACGATGGTGATGTTGACGAAGACGACCACCGCGGCAGTGATTCCCCTCCCGATTCACTCTGATGCCATTGAGAGAGAGGAGCAGAGGTTCTCCCCGTTGTGCTTCCTCCTCCATGCCCCCCCTCGATGGGGAGAGGTTCTCCCTCTGGTCCTTGGCCTTCATGGTGATGATGGTGTTGGGGAACGTAGTAATTTCAAAAAAATTCCTACGCACACGCAAGATCATGGTGATGCATAGCAACGAGAGGGGATATTGTGTCCACGTACCCTCGTAGACCGAAAGCGAAAACGTTAGCACAATGCGGTTGATGTAGTCATACGTCTTCACGATCCGACCGATCAAGTACCGAACACACGGCACCTCCAAGTTCTGCACACGTTCAACTCGATGACGTCCCTCGAACTCCGATCCAGCCGAGTTGTGAGGGAGAGTTCCGTCAGCACGATGGCATGCTGACGATGTTGATGTTCTACTGTCGCAGGGCTTCGCCTAAGCACCGCTACAATATTATCGAGGTGGACTATGGTGGATAGGGGCACCGCACACGGCTAAAAGATCCAAGAGATCAATTGTTGTGTCTATGGGGTGCCCCCTGGCCATGTATATAAAGGAGTGGAGGAGGGGGAGAGGGATGGCCCCTATGGCGCGCCCTAGAGGAGTCCTACTCCCACCGGGAGTAGGATTCCTCCCCTTCCAAGTAGTAGGAGTAGGAGACAAAGAAGGGGAGGAGGGAAGAGAAGGAAGGAGGGGGCGCCGCCCCTCCCCCTAGTCCAATTCGGACTAGTCATTGGGGGGGCCTGCCTCTCTCTCTCTCTCCCCTAAAGCCCAATGAGGCCCATATACTTCTTCCCCCGTATTCCCGTAACTCCCCGGTACTCCGAAAAATACCCGAACCACTCGGAACCTTTCCGATGTTCGAATATAGTCGTCCAATATATCGATCTTTACGTCTCGACCATTTCGAGACTCCACGTCATGTCCCCGTTCTCATCCGGGACTCCGAACTACATTCGGTACATCAAAACACATAAACTCATAATATAACCGTCATCGAACTTTAAGCGTGCGGGCCCTACGGGTTTGAGAACTATGTAGACATGACCGAGACACGTCTCCGGTCAATAACCAAAAGCGGAACCTGGATGCTCATATTGGCTCCTACATATTCTACGAAGATCTTTATCGGTCAAATCGCATAACAACATACATTGTCCCCTTTGTCATCGGTATGTTACTTGCCCGAGATTCGATCATCGGTATCTCAATACCTAGTTCAATCTCGTTACCGGCAATTCTCTTTACTCGTTCCGTAATACATCATCCCGCAACTAACTCATTAGTTGCAATGCTTGCAAGGCTTAAGTGATGTGTATTACCGAGTGGGCCCAGAGATACCTCTCCGACAATCGAAGTGACAAATCCTAATCTCGAAATACGCCAACCCAACAAGTACCTTCGGAGACACCTGTAGAGCACCTTTATAATCACCCAGTTACATTGTGACGTTTGGTAGCACACAAAGTGTTCCTCCGGTAAATGGGAGTTGCATAATCTCATAGTCATAGGAACATGTATAAGTCATGAAGAAAGCAATAGCAACAAACTAAACGATCAAGTGCTAAGCTAACAGAAATGGGTCAAGTCAATCACATCATTCTCTTAATGATGTGATCCCGTTAATCAAATGAAAACTCTTTGTCTATGGCTAGGAAACATAACCATCTTTGATCAACGAGCTAGTCAAGTAGAGGCATACTAGTGACACTCTGTTTTTCTATGTATTCACACATGTATCATGTTTCCGGTTAATACAATTCTAGCATGAATAATAAACATTTATCATGATATAAGGAAATAAATAGTAACTTTATTATTGCCTCTAGGGCATATTTCCTTCAGTCTCCCACTTGCACTAGAGTCAATAATCTAGTTCACATCTTTATGTGATTAGTTCACATCTCCATGTGACGAATACCCAAAGGGTTTACTAGAGTCTATAATCTAGTTCACATCGCTATGTGATTAACACCCAAATAGTGATCATGTTTTGCTTGTGAGAGAAGTTTAGTCTACGAGTCTGCAACATTCAGATCCGTATGTATTTCACAAATTTCTATGCCTACAATGCTATGCATGGAGCTACTCTAGGTAATTGATCCCACTTTCAATATGTATCTAGATTCAGACTTAGAGTCATCTAGATCGATGTAAAAAGCTTGCATCGACGTAACTCTTTACGACGAACTCTTTTATCACCTCCATAACCGAGAAATATTTCCTTAGTCCTCTAAGGATAATTTTGACCGCTGTCCAGTGATCTACTCCTTGATCACTATTGTACTCCCTTGCCAGAAAGATGCTAAGGTATACAATAGGACTGGTAAACAACATAGCATACTTTATAGAACCTATGACTGAGGCATAGGGAATGACTTATCATTCTCTTTCTATTTTCTGTTGTGGTCGGGTTTTGAGTCTTTACTCAACTTCACACCTTGCAACACAGGCAAGAACTCCTTCTTTGACTTTTCCATTTTGAACTACTTCAAAATCTTGTCAAGGTATGTACTCATTGAAATAACTTATCAAGCGTCTTGATCTATCTCTATAGATCTTGATGCTCAATGCGTAAGCAGCTTCATTGAGGTCTTTCTTTGAAAAACTCCTTTCAAATACTCCTTTATGCTTTCCAGAAAATTCTACATTCTTTCTGATCAACAATATGTCATTCACATATACTTATCAGAAATGTTGTAGTGCTCCCACTCACTTTCTTGTAAATACGGGCTTCACTGCAAGTCTGTATATAACCATATACTTTGATCACTTTATCAAAGCATATATTCCAACTCTGAGATGCTTGCACCAGTCCATAGATGGATCGCTGGAGCTTGCTCACTTTGTTTAGCACCTTTAGGGTCGACAAAACCTTCTGGTTGCATCATATACAACTCTTCTTTTTAAGAAATCCATGAAGGAATACAGTTTTGACATCCATTTGCCAGATTTCATAAAATGCGGCAACTGCTAACATGATTCGGACAGACTTTTAAGCATCGATATGAGTGAGAAAATCTCATCATAGTCAACACTTTGAACTTGCTGAAAACACTTTGCGACAATTCGAGCTTTGTAGATAGTAACACTACTATCAACGTCCGTCTTCCTCTTGAAGATCCATTTATTCTTACTGACTCACCGATCATCGGGCAAGTCAATCAAAGTCCATACTTTGTTCTCATACATGGATCCAATCTCAGATTTCATGGCCTCAAGCCATTTCGCGGAATCTGGACTCATCATCGCTTCCTCATAGTTCGTAGGTTCGTCATGGTTAATTAACATGACCTCCAGAATAGGATTACCATACCACTCTGGTGCGGATCTCACTCTGGTTGACCTACGAGGTTCGGTAGTAACTTGATATGAAGTTACATGATCATCATCATTAACTTCCTCACTAATTGGTGTAGGAGTCACAGAAATAGATTTCTGTGATGATCTACTTTCCAATAAGGGAGCAGGTACAGTTACCTCATCAAGTTCTACTTTCCTCCCACTCACTTCTTTCGAGAGAAACTCCTTCTCTAGAAAGGATCCATTCTCAGCAACGAATGTCTTGCCTTCGGATCTGTGATAGAAGGTGTACCCAACTGTCTCCTTTGGGTATCCTATGAAGATACATTTCTCCGATTTGGGTTTGAACTTATCAGGATGAAACTTTTTCTTATAAGCATCGCAACCCCAAACTTTAAGAAACGACAACTTTGGTTTCTTGCCAAACCACAGTTCATACGGTGTCGTCTCAACGGATTTAGATGGTGCCCTTTTGTAACATCCCAAATTTTCAATTTGGAATGTTATACATAGATCATCCATGCATATCATGATTTAGTGCATTTTCGTTCCGCAATCCTCGAAATCCTAAGCAACTCAAGGACCTACGGAGAGAGTTGGGGATTTTCCGATTTTCATATTTGATTTTCATCAAATAATGAAACGAGGATCTTGATTTTAATAAATTTTCTCTCCGAAAAATATTTCATATTAAATCAAATGAGAGGATATAATAGGACTTCTCCAAAATAATTGAAATATTGGAGGAAGAATATTAAAATCATTTATTGGATTTTATTTTGTTTTATTCGGATTTTATTTGCATTAGAAAAATTGCACGTTTTCAAAACTGCATTTTAGGGCCAAGAAAATGTTCAACTCGTCCTAAATATTTTATTTGGACGGTAAAACTTTGTTTTGGCATTTTTAGATTTTTATTTATTTTTCTAGTATTTTTCTTCTGTTGGTGGAATTATTAAAAAAAAGGGGTTCTCGCGCCAACTGGACCTAAGGCCCAGCCGCGCCAGGCCGCCGCTGCCGCCTCCTACGCGCGTGCGCGCCGCCGCTGCCGCCACGCGGACCGGAGTCCGAGTTGGACTCCGCCTCCGCCGCCTTGCCCCCTACTCCAAGCCGCCCCGCCCCGTCCTTTATATACGCCGCCACCCCACCTCAACACCCTGCCACACCACCGCCGCCCGCGCCGCGCCAAGCCGCCACCG
>NC_041382.1:528418360-528425651 GCF_002162155.2 Triticum dicoccoides
GCCGCCGCCGCAGCAGCCGCCGCCCCCTAAGCCGCCGCCCCGCCGGACCTCTTGCCGGAGGTAGCCGCCGCGCCCCGCCACTGGTTTTTTTATAAAAACCGTTCGGTTTCTTTTTTTTGAAAACCCTAGATCCATTTTTTTCGGATTCACCGGTTTTTTTCTCGGTTCTTCCAGTTAGCGGACGTTCGTCCGTATGTTCATTTTAATGAACGGTTTTCGCCTGTTAGTTACGGCTAACGAACGCTCGTTCGTTAGTCTGTTCGTGAGTTTTCTTTTATCGGATTTATTCCGCGATTTTTCTGATCGCGATTTCTGATCCGATCTTAGTTTTTGTTTATCTTTTCGCTCGTTTATTGGAATCAGGCGATTCAAGCGCCTGGAGTTTCGTCTCGAAACCCTCTTTTCATTTAACCAACTCAAACAAGTTTTTGTTACTGTAAAATTTGACCTAGTTTCAGATTAGTAAACGAAGCTTCTTTCTTTCGCCATTTGACTTTTGTTGTTTCGTTTGATTTGATTCTTTTTGCGTACCGGAGTTCTTAAGTTGAACTTTCTGGTCAACCTCTCTTATTTGAGTTTTGCTTGTGCATCGTTGCTTGTTACTTATGTATGTTATTGTTTGCTTGCGATAGAATTCCCGGAGTGCGAAGCGTGTTACTACGAGTCTCTAGGATTCACGGATCGTCAGCAAGGCAAGTAACACTTTGATCATATCCCATTATTACCCAGTTTTTATGCATTAGTTCCAATCCTCAAACACTGCATGATCAGGATGTCATTAACTTGTGGGTTGGGAAGTAGTTGCTGAGGTAGAACCTATCGCCCTGTTATATTCAAACCCTTGGGAGTTACTTCTACGTATTGCTTATATTGCTATGTTATGCTCGTAGACGTGGTTTGGGTTTGAGTGAAATTCATGTCAGATGTGAGATTGTTAATTAATGGTTCAACTTAAGGTGGCAACTTAATCAAACAACTGGGTGGATTGAGGCACCTGGGGAACCCAGTGTTGTTTGTATTTTTTTTGGAAATCCCGGGGTACCCGTGTGATCTTCCTATGGACCGCCACCCAGGCTCAAAGGGAACTGAGATGATTCATGCTAGAAACTTCCGTGTGCAGCCACAAGCTATTATGGGATCTAGCATAGTTGAGTAAGTTACGTGAAGCTCTTGAAGAGGTAGATCAGCAGGTAGTGGGTTTTGTAGGTTTGGTATGGTCTACCCGGAGTAGAGAGTTAACGTTTCTGAAAGACTGTGTCTCGGTCATCCATTTCTCAAACACTGTGTAGTGCGAGAAATCCAATGGAGGCGATCGAGTCTTGTGGGAAAAGTGCGCAAACCTCTGCAGAGTGTACAATCTAATCATGGTTAGCCGTGTCCCCGGTTATGGACAATTCTTGAGTATCTAGTACTTGGGTTATCACATATATCTCACCATGTTTAATTAATACTATTGGGTTGTAAATCACTTTAATTGGGTTTGAGTTGGGGTACCTTGTCAATGATGTTTCAACCACCATGATAGTTAAATAAAAATACATTTCTTTGTTGTAGGGAAAAATTGGCTTTTCGCAAAAAAACTGTAACCATAGAGCTTTCCACCAGCCAAATATGCATGTAGTGATAGCATTATTCTGTTTCTGCTCTACTGTGTTATATTGCCAGCATATTCCATGTGCTGACCCATTTTCGGGCTGCAACGCATTATGTTGCAGACTTTTTAGACGAGGAGTAAGGTTCGTTAGGTCGTTGCCGTGCAGCTCAGCTATGCCGTTGGAGTTGATGGACTCACCCTATCTTCCAAGCCTTCTACTGTTATCGCATTAGATGGCCTTAAGCCATATTATTGTAATAAGTTCTCTTTGGAGACATTCGATGTAATAGTGTGTGATTGCTACTCTATTATAAATCCTTCGAGTACTATGTGTGTCAGCATTACCGATCCAGGGATGACACTGAAGCACAGAGACTTGACCATCTGAAGTCGGGTCGCTACAAGATGGTATCAGAGCACACGCAGAGTGTAGGACACGACCACTAAGATAAACCCTAGGTCACACTTCTCTTCTCATTTCTGACTTCTCTCCATTTTCTACTCTTTAGGATGACGGAGATGAAGAACAAGTTTGCACAACCGGATGAAGATACACCTTTTGGACGTCACCTGAAGGAAGTCACTAGGTACTTGAACATTGGATTACCAAGCTTTACCGGGACGTACAATGCCACTTTACCTGAAGAGGAGCACTGGATGATTCAAGTACAAGTTCCAGGAAGGACGTTCTCGCCAACCTCTAAACCCATAGAATTATCCTTCGACGCACCAACCTGGAGTTTAGGAAAGAGTATGGCAGCTCACATCACCATGGGACGCATTGGAGAAGTTTACAACAGGGAGCTTAAGGACACTGTCTACCAAATATGTGGGCGCCGAGACGAGCAATGGGAAGTAATCAGCACTAAGAAGGATAGATCCATTGCATCTTTCATCCAGGAGTTAAACCAGCACATTTGGCGTCAGGAGAACCAGATGTGTGCGGACATGATGGACCTGAAGAAAGCGAGACTAGGATCATCGATCTGGAGGAAGAACTCAAGTTTACCCGCGATGGATATGAGGAGGAAATCAAGACCCTACTGGAGAAGAATGACGACTTAGTTGAGAAGATCGGAGTATTCATGGGAGGACCAACACCAATAGAAGAAGAAGAAGAAGAACCCAAGGAAATACGCCCCGAGGACTACATCATCATCGACGACACCGACTCCAACCCTAGTGATGATGACTTTGAAGACGAAGCTGGAGTAGACATCATGGAGTCTTCCACCGATCAAAATTTCTAGATGACTACCATATATTAGTAGCATTTCCCCCATGTATATAGTAGTAGTGAGCACTTTTGCGATAGTTCTAGACCGTTTGTATGCCCTTACTTGATTGATTGAGTGAAATGATTGTGTTTGTCTCATGTGCATATGGGTAGTGTTCTCTCATTAGACCTCTTCTATTCTAAATCTCTCCCATCTAAAACCCTCAGATGCCTCCGAGACGTGACACCGGTTTTGCCTTCCCGCCGGAGCTCACCCAGTTGATCTAGCAGCAGAATGCCTTGATGCAATTGCTAGTTCAGAACCAGGGCAACAACAACAACAACAACCCACCGCTAGTGGACAACCTAGCCCGTTTTCTAAGGTTACAGCCGCCGGTGTTTTCCAGTAGCACCGAGCCTATAGTTGCTGATGATTGGCTACACCATATTGGAAGGGAGTTGACCACCGCAGGTTGCATAGATGCTGAGAGGGTGCGCTTTGCCACACATCAATTGGATGGACCAGCAGCCTCATGGTGGGAGAATTACACATCCACTTCTCCTGTAGCCAATGTCACTTGGGACCAGTTTCAACAAGCTTTCCGCACAACCCATGTCTCCACTGGAGCTATGCAAATGAAGAAGCGGGAGTTCCGCAACTTACGCCAGGGGAACCGTACTGTGGCTCAGTACGTGGATGAGTTTAGCAAGTTATCACGCTATGCCCCTGATGATGTGGCCACAGATGCCGTGAAGCAGGAGAAGTTTATGGAAGGGCTGAATGATGAGATGAGCATGCAGTTGATGGTAGCAACCTTCAACAACTACCAGGAGTTGGTAGATAAGGCTCTTATGATTGAAGGGAAACAATAGCAGATTGAGAGCCGCAAGAGAAAGTATGGACAAGGGAAGTATAACTCAGGAGCTCAGCAGAAGCCTCGCCTAACCCGAACTCGGGAGGACTTGTTCATAACCATGGAGGTCACAACCACACTGGAGGAGGATCACATAACCACAGTGGTGCTAAGAATGGGAATGGGAACGGAGCTAACAACAATCAGAACCGCTCCAACCCATCCACTCCTGCCAAAAGAGACTTAAGTCAGGTTACCTATTTTAAGTGCGGGAAGACAGGGCACTATGCCAATGATTGCCCCCGAAGGAAGGTATGGAAACAGAAATGGAAGAGCTGGGAAGAAGCCCAATCCATTCAACAAAGGACAAGTGAACCACGTTAATGTGGAGGAGGTTGAAGAGCAGCCGGACGCGGTAATAGGTAAGTTTTTGGTTAAGTCATTTACCGCTCTTGTTCTTTTTGATACTGGTGCATCACATTCATACATATCAAGGGGATTTGTGGATAAGTTTAAACTACCAATCCAAACCCTTAGGACCCCTCTTTTAGTGAGTTCACCCAGAGCAGAATATATGGCTAGCCGATGGTGTGACCAGATACCCTTAACCATTGGCACACATGTGTTTCCGTCCGACCTAATTATCTTGGAGTCGCAAGGATTGGATGTGATATTGGGTATGGACTGGATGTCAAAGTATGGAGGAAGCATTGACTGTGCGAGTAAGTCGATTTATCTCACCACCCCAGAGGGAAAAAGGATTAAGTATGTGTCTAGGCATGTGACTAAAAGGAGCCAAGTGAATGCCCTTACGAGAGTTGTTCAGGAGGAAGTGCTGGTAGTAAAGGATTACCCGGATGTTTTCCCAGAGGAGTTACCAGGCATGCCACCGGACAGAGATATTGAGTTTTTGATAGAGCTGTTACCAGGAATAGGACCAATATCCAAGAGACCCTATCGGATACCCGCGAATGATCTGGAGGAAATTAAGAAACATATCAAGGAGTTATTGGAGAAAGGATACATTCGAAGGAGTTCATCACCTTGGGGAGCCCCAGTACTTTTGGTTGAGAAGAAAGATAAATCCCTAAGGATGGTTGTTGATTATCGAGCCTTGAATGAAGTGACGATAAAGAACAAGTACCCACTGCCGATGATCAACAATCTGTTTGATCAGTTGCAAGGAGCTAAAGTGTTCTCAAAGATCGATTTACGATCAGGGTATCATCAGTTGAAGATACGAGAGAAGGACATACCAAAGACGACGTTCACAACGCGATATGGATTATACGAGTACACGGTCATGTCGTTTGGACTGACTAACGCCCCTGCCTATTTCATGAGCATGATGAACAAGGTGTTCATGGAGTATTTGGACAAGTTTGTTGTGGTGTTTATTGATGATATCATGGTATACTCGAAGAACGAGGAGGAGCACAAGGAGCATTTGCGTTTAGTTCTCGGGAAGCTCAGAAAGATGATAAAGAGATTGCCGAGATAAAGGAGAAGATGGGCAAAGGAAAGGCCAAAGGTTTTCGTGAGGATGAGCACGATACCCTAAGGTTTGAGGACTGACTTTACGTGCCCAATAATCAGGAGATCAGAAAGTTAATACTTCAAGAGGCGCATGACTCACCATACTAGATACACCCCGGAAACACCAAGATGTATTTGGATTTGAAGGAACGTTTCTGGTGGACTGGTATGAAGAAGGATATTGCCGAGTATGTAGCCGTATGTGATGTATGTCAGAGAGTTAAGGCAGAACATCAGAAGCCAGCAGGACTGTTATAGCCTATGCCGATACCCGAATGGAAGTAGGATAAACTTGGCATGGACTTTATCACCGGATTACCCAGGACTAAAGCAGGATATGATTCCATATGGGTAGTAGTTGATCGTTTGACCAAAGTAGCTCACTTCATCCCAGTGAAAACCACCTATACAAGTGCAAAGTTGGCCAAGATCTATATGTCCAGGATCGTATGTCTGCATGGAGTTCCGAGGCCCATCGTATCGGATCGAGGAACATAGTTTACTTCAAAGTTTTGGCATCAGTTACACCAGACTTTGGGAACGAGATTGGAGTTCAGTACAGCGTTTCACCCGCAGACAGATGGACAGACTGAGAGAGTCAATCAAATTTTGGAGGACATGTTGAGAGCCTATGCGCTAGATTATGGATCTAGTTGGGATGACAATTTGCCGTATGCAGAGTTCTCATACAACAATAGCTACCAAGCCAGTTTGAAGATGGCACCGTTTGAAGCCCTGTATGGACGCAGGTGCAGAACACCGTTGATGTGGGATGAGGTAGGAGGCTGACAGTTGTTTGGACCAGACTTGATTAAAGAATTTGAGGAAAAGGTAAAACTGATCCGAGACCGACTGAAGATTGCTCAGTCCAGGCAGAAGAGTTATGCAGACTCAAAACGCAAGGAGGTAACCTACAAAATTGGAGATAGAGCATATCTGCGAGTATCGCCCTTGCGAGGAGTGAAACGTTTTGGAGTTAAGGGAAAGTTAGCCCCGAGATTTGTAGGACCGTATCGCATTTTGGAACGGATGGGAGAAGTTGCCTACAAGTTGGAGTTACCTGAGGGATTGTCAGGAGTCCACGATGTGTTCCACGTTTCACAGCTGAAGAAGTGTCATGCTGAGATGGCTGATATACCATTAAGAGATACAGTACCCTTGGAGGCGATTCAGTTGGATAGTGATTTGACTTACGAGGAGAAGCCAGTTAAGATTCTTGAGTTTGCCAGCAGAGTCACCCGCAGTAAGGTTATCAAGTTTTGCAAAGTTCAGTGGAGCCACCATACGGAGGATGAAGCCACCTGGGAACGAGAGGATGATCTCCGCAAGGACCACCCATACCTGTTTTCTAGCCAACCCGAATCTCGAGGGCGAGATTCATCTTAAGGGGGGTAGGTTTGTAACATCCCAAATTTTCAATTTGGAATGTTATACATAGATCATCCATGCATATCATGATTTAGTGCATTTCCATTCCGCAATCCTCAAAATCCTAAGCAACTCAAGGACCTACGGAGAGAGTTGGGGATTTTCCGGTTTTCATATTTGATTTTCATCAAATAATGAAACGAGGATCTTGATTTTAATAATTTTTCTCTCCGAAAAATATTTCATATTAAATCAAATGAGAGGAGATAATAGGACTTCTCCAAAATAATTGAAATATTGGAGGAAGAATATTAAAATCATTTATTGGATTTTATTTGGTTTTATTCGGATTTTATTTGCATTAGAAAAATTGCGTGTTTTCAAAACTGCATTTTAGGGCCAAGAAAATGTTCAACTCGTCCTAAATATTTTATTTTGACGGTGAAAATTTGTTTTGGCATTTTTAGATTTTTATTATTTTTCTAGGATTTTTCTTCTGTCGGCGGAATTATTAAAAAGAAGGGTTCCCGCGCCGACTGGGCCTAAGGCCCAGCCGCGCCAGGCCGCCGCCGCCGCCTACGCGCGCGCGCGCCGCCGCCGCCGCCACTCGGACTGGAGTCCGAGTTGGACTCTGCCTCCGCCGCCTTGCCCCCTACTCCAAGCCGCCCCGCCCCGTCCTTTATATACGCCGCCACCCCGCCCCAACACCCCGCCACACCACCG
>NC_041382.1:528426114-528447941 GCF_002162155.2 Triticum dicoccoides
CCGCCTGCCGCGCCGCCGCCGCCGCCCCCTAAGCCGCCGCCCCGCCGGACCTCTTACCGGAGGTAGCCGCCGCGCCCCACCGCCGGTTTTTTTTTATAAAAACCGTTCGGTTTCTTTTTTTTGAAAACCCTAGATCCGTTTTTTTCAGATTCGCCGGGTTTTTTTCTCGGTTCTTCCAGTTAGCGGACATTCGTCTTTGTTTTAGAGAACGGTTTTCGCCCGTTAGTTACCGCTAACGAACGCTCGTTCGTTAGTCTGTTCGTGAGTTTTCTTTTATCGGATTTATTCCGCGGTTTTTCTGATCGTGGTTTCTGATCCGATCTTAGTTTCTGTTTATCTTTTCGCTCGTTTATCAGAATCAGGCGATTCAAGCGCCTGGAGTTTCGTCTCGAAACCCTCTTTCTGTTTAACCAACTCAAACAAGTTTTTGTTACTGTAAAATTTGACCTAGTTTCAGATTAGTAAACGAAGCTTCTTTCTTTCGCCATTTGACTTTCGTTGTTTCGTTTGATTTGATTCTTTTTGCGTACCGGAGTTCTTAAGTTGAACTTTCTGGTCAACCTCTCTTATTTGAGTTTTGCTTGTGCATCATTTCTTGTTACTTATGTATGTTATTGTTTGCTTGTGATAGAATTCCCGGAGTGCGAAGCGTGTTACTACGAGTCTCTAGGATTCGCGGATCGTCAGCAAGGCAAGTAACACTTTGATCATATCCCATCATTACCCAGTTTTTATGCATTAGTTCCAATCCTCAAACACTGCATGATTAGGATGTCATTAACTTGTGGGTTGGGAAATAGTTGCTGAGGTAGAACATATCGCCCTGTTATATTCAAACCCTTGGGAATTACTTCTACATATTGCTTATGTTGCTATGCTATGCTCGTAGATGTGGTTTGGGTTTGAGTGAAATTCATGTCAGATGTGAGATTGTTAATTAATGGTTCAACTTAAGGTGGCAACTTAATCAAACAACTGGGTGGATTGAGGCACCTGGGGAACCCAATGTTGTCTGTATTTTTTTTGGAAATCCCGGGGTACCCGTGTGATCTTCCTATGGACCGCCACCCAGGCTCAAAGGGAACTGAGATGATTCATGCTAGAAACTTCCGTGTGCAGCCACAAGCTATTATGGGCTCTAGCATAGTTGAGTAAGTTATGTGAAGCTCTTGAAGAAGTAGATCAGCATGTAGTGGGTTTTGTAGGTTTGGTATGGTCTACCCAGAGTAGAGAGTTAACGTTTCTGAAAGACTGTGTCTTGGTCATCCGTTTCTCAAACACCGTGTAGTGCGAGAAATCCAACGGAGGGGATCGAGTCTTGTGGGAAAAGTGCGCAAACCTCTGCAGAGTGTACAATCTAATCATGGTTAGCCGTGTCCTCGGTTATGGACAATTCTTGAGTATCTAGTACTTGGGTTATCACATGTATCTCACCATGTTCAATTAATACTGTTGGGTTGTAAATCACTTTAATTGGGATTGAGTTGGGGGTACCTTCTCAATGATGTTTCAACCACCATGATAGTTAAATAAAAATCTATTCCTTTGTTGTAGGGAAAAATTGGCTTTTTGCAAAAAAAACTGTAACCATAAAGCTTTCCACCAGCCAAATATGCATGTAGTGATAGCATTATTCTGTTTCTGCTCTACTGTGTTATATTGCCAGCATATTCCATGTGCTGACCCGCTTTCGGGCTGCAATATATTATGTTGCAGACTTTTCAGACGAGGAGTAAGGTTCGTTAGGTCGTTGCCGTGCAGCTCAGCTATGCCGTTGGAGTTGATGGACTCACCCTATCTTCCAAGCCTTCCGCTGTTATCGCATTAGATGGCCTTAAGCCATATTATTGTAATAAGTTCTCTTTGGAGACATTCAATGTAATAGTGTGTGATTGCTACTCTGTTATAAATCCTTCGAGTACTGTGTGTGTCAGCATTACCGATCCAGGGATGACACTGAAGCACAGAGCACAGAGACTTGACCATCTAAGGTCGGGTTGCTACACCTTTTTAACGTGAATGCAGCTGTCTCTAATGCATAACCCCAAAACTATAGTGGTTAATCGGTAAGAAACATCATAGATTGCACTATATCCAATAATAGTACGGTTATGACGTTCGGACACACCATTATGTTGTGGTGTTCCAGGTGGCACGATTTTGTGAAACTATTCCACATTGTTTTAATTGAAGACCATACTCGTAACTCAAATATTTGTCTCTTCGATCAGATCATAGAAACTTTATTTTCTTGTCACGATGATTTTCCACTTCACTCTGAAGTTCTTTGAACTTTTCAAATGTTTCAGACTTATGTTTCATCAAGTAGATATACCCATATCTACTCAAATCATCTGTGAAGGTCAGAAAATAACGATACCCGCCCTGAGCCTCAACACTCGTCGGATTGCATACATCAGTATGTATTATTTCCAATAAGTCAGTTGCTCGCTCTATTGTTCCGGAGAACGGAGTCTTAGTCATCTTGCCCATGATGCATGGTTCGCAAGCATAAAAAATGAGTCATAATCAAGTGATTCCAAAAGCCCATCAGCATGGAGTTTCTTCATGCGCTTTACACCAATATGACCTAAACGGTAGTGCCACAAATAAGTTGCACTATCATTATTAACTTTTCATCTTTTGGCTTCAATATTATGAATATGTGTATCACTACGATCGAGATCCAATGAACCATTTTCATTGGGTGTATGACCATAGAAGGTTTTATTCATGTAAACAGAACAATAATTATTCTGTAACTTAAATGAATAACCATTTTGCAATAAACATGATCAAATCATATTCATGCTCAACACAAACACCAAATAACATTTATTTAGGTTTAACACTAATCCTGAAAGTATAGGGAGTGCGCGATGATGATCATAGCAATCTTGGAACCACTTCCAACACACATCGTCACTACAACCTTAACTACTCTCTGTTCATTCTGCAACTCCCATTTCGAGTTACTACTCTTAGCAACTGAACCAACATCAAATACTGAGGGGTTGCTATAAACACTAGTAAAGTACACATCAATAACATGTATATCAAATATAGCATTGTTCACTTTGCCATCCTTCTTGTCTGCCAAATACTTGGGGCAGTTCCGCTTCCAGTGACCAGTCCCTTTGCAGTAGAAGCACTTAGTCTCAGGCTTAGGTCCATACTTGGGCTTCTTCACTTGAGCAACAACTTGCTTGTCGTTCTTCTTGAAGTTCCCTTTCTTTCCCTTTGCCCTTTTTCTTGAAACTAGTGGTCTTGTTAATCATCAACACTTGATGCTCTTTCTTGATTTCTACCTTCATCGATTTCATCATCATGAAAAGCTCAGGAATCGTTTTCGTCATCCCTTGCATACTATAGTTCATCATGAAGTTCTACTAACTTGGTGATGGTGACTAGAGAATTCTGTCAATCACTATTTTATCTGGAAGATTAACTCCCACTTGATTCAAGCGATTGTAGTACCCAGACAATCTGAACACATGCTCACTGCTTGAGCTATTCTCCTCCATCTTTTAGCTATAGAACTTGTTGGAGACTTCATATCTCTCAACTTAGGTATTTGCTTGAAATATTAACTTCAACTCCTGGAACATCTCATATGATCCATGACGTTCAAAATGTCTTTGAAGTCCCGATTTTAAGCTGTTAAGCATGGTGAACTAAACTATCAAGTAGTCATCATATTGAGCTATCCAAACGTTCATGACGTCTGCATCTGCTCCTGCAATAGGTCTGTCACCTAGCGGTGCATCAAGGACATAATTCTTCTGTGCAGCAATGAGGATAATCCTTAGATCACGGATCCAATCCGCATCATTGCTACTAACATTTTTCAACTTAGTTTTCTTCTAGGAACATATCAAAAATAGAACAGAGGAGCTAAATGCGAGCTATTGATCTACAACATAGATATGCTATTACTACCAGGACTAAGTTCATGATAAATTAAAGTTCAATTAATCATATTACTTAAGAACTCCCACTTAGATAGACATCCCTCTAATCATCTAAGTGATCACGTGATCCAAATCAACTAAACCATAACCGATCATCACGTGAAATGGAGTAGTTTTCAATGGTGAACATCACTATGTTGATAATATCTACTATATGTTTCATGCTCGACCTTTCGGTCTCAGTGTTCCGAGGCCATATCTACATATGCTAGGCTCGTCAAATTTAACCTGAGTATTCTGCGTGTGCGAAACTGGCTCGCACCCATTGTAGATGGACGTAGAGCTTATCACACCCGATCATCACGTGGTGTCTGGGCACGACGAACTTTGGCAACGGTGCATACCTAGGGAGAACACTTTTATCTTGAAATTTAGTGAGAGATTATCTTATAATGCTACCATCGAACTAAGCAAAAATAAGATGCATAAAAGATAAACATCACATGCAATCAAAATATGTGACATGATATGGCCATCATTATCTTGTGCCTTTGATCTCCATCTCCAAAGCATCGTCATGATCTCCATCGTCACCGGCATGACACCATGATCTCCATCATCTTGATCTATATCAATGTGTCGTCTTGCCAACTATTGCTCTTGCGACTATTGCTATCGCACAGCGATAAAGTAAAGCAATTATTTGGCACTTGCATCTTATGCAATAAAGAGACAACCATAAGGCTCCTACCAGTTGCCGATAACTTTAACAAAACATGATCATCTCATAAAACAATATATATCTCATCACGTCTTGACCATATCACATCTCAACATGCCCTACAAAAACAAGTTAGACGTCCTCTACTTTGTTGTTGCAAGTTTTACGTGGCTGCTACGGGCTGAGCAAGAACCATTCTTACCTACGCATCAAAACCACAACGATAGTTCATCAAGTTAATGCTGTTTTAACCTTTTCAAGGACCGGGCGTAGCCACACTCGGTTCAACTAAAGTTGGAGAAACTGACACCTGCCAGCCACCTGTGTGCAAAGCACGTCGGGAGAACCAGTCTCGGGTAAGCATACGCGTAATGTCGGTCCAGGCCGCTTCATCCAACAATACCGCCGAGCCAAAGTATGACATGCTGGTAAGCAGTATGACTTGTATCGCCCACAACTCACTTGTGTTCTACTCGTGCATATAACATCTACGCATAAACCTGGCTCGGATGCCACTGTTGGGGAACGTAGTAATTTCAAAAAAATTCCTACGCACACGCAAGATCATGGTGATGCATAGCAACAAGAGGGGAGAGTGTGTCCACGTACCCTCGTAGACCGAAAGCGGAAGCGTTAGCACAATGCGGTTGATGTAGTCGTACGTCCTCACGATCCGACCGATCAAGTATCGAAAGCACGACACCTCCGAGTTCCGCACACGTTCAACTCAATGACGTCCCTCGAACTCCGATCCACCCAAGCTTTGAGGGAGAGTTCCATCAGCACGACGGCGTGGTGACGATGTTGATGTTCTACTATCGCAGGGCTTTGCCTAAGCGCTGCTACAATATTATCAAGGTGGACTACGGTGGATAGGGGCACCACACACAGCTAAAAGATCCAAGAGATCAATTATTGTGTCTATGGGGTGCCCCTGACCACGTATATAAAGGAGTGGAGGAGGGGGAGAGGGTCGACCCCTATGGCGCGCCCTGGAGGAGTCCTACGCCCACCGGGAGTAGGATTCCTCCCCTTCCAAGTAGTAGGAGTAGGAGACAAGGAAGGGGAAGAGGGAAGAGAAGGAAGGAGGGGGTGCCGCCCCTCCCCCTAGTCCAATTCAGACTAGTCATTGGGGGGGTGCGCGGCCTGCCTCTCTCTCTCTCTCTCTCCCCTAAAGCCCCATAAGGCCCATATACTTCTTCCCATGTATTCCCGTAACTCCCCGATACTCTGAAAAATACCCGAACCACTCGGAACCTTTCCGATGTTCGAATATAGTCGTCCAATATATCGATCTTTACGTCTCGACCATTTCGAGACTCCTTGTCATGTCCCCAATCTCATCTGGAACTACGAACTACCTTCGGTACATCAAAACACATAAACTCATAATATAACCGTCATCAAACTTTAAGCGTGCGGACCCTACGGGTTCAAGAACTATGTAGACATGACCGAGACACGTCTCCGGTCAATAACCAATAGCGGAACCTGGGTGCTAATATTGGCTCCTACATATTCTACGAAGATCTTTATCGGTCAAACCGCATAACAACATACATTGTCCCCTTTGTCATCGGTATGTTACTTGCCCGAGATTCGATCGTCGGTATCTCAATACCTAGTTCAATCTCGTTATCGGCAATTCTCTTTACTCGTTCTGTAATACATCATCCCGCAACTAAATCATTAGTTGCAATGCTTGCAAGGCTTAAGTGATGTGTATTACCGAGTGGGCCCAGAGATACCTCTCCGACAATCGGAGTGACAAATCCTAATCTCGAAATACGCCAACCCAACAAGTACCTTGGGGGACACCCGTAGAGCACCTTTATAATCACCCAGTTATGTTGTGACGTTTGGTAGCACACAAAGTGTTCCTCCGGTAAATGGGAGTTGCATAATCTCATAGTCATAGGAACATGTATAAGTCATGAAGAAAGCAATAGCAACAAACTAAACGATCAAGTGCTAAGCTAACAGAATGGGTCAAGTCAATCACATCATTCTCTTAATGATGTGATCCCATTAATCAAATGACAACTCTTTGTCTATGGCTAGGAAACATAACCATCTTTGATCAATGAGCTAGTCAAGTAGAGGCATACTAGTGACACTCTGTTTGTCTATGTATTCACACATGTATCATGTTTTCGGTTAATACAATTCTAGCATGAATAATAAACATTTATCATGATATAAGGAAATAAATAATAACTTTATTATTGCCTCTAGGGCATATTTCCTTCAGATGGCCCCTCCGGGATCCTCCTACATAGCCTCTGGTGATGATGGCTCCCTCCGGCAGGCTGCCAGAGAGGGCCTAGATTGATTTCTCATGGCTACAGAGACTTGCGGCGGCGGAACTTCCGGTCTAGGTTAATTTCTAGAGGCTTGGGTATTTATAGGAGAAGTTGGCGTCAATAACAAGTCAGGGGGCCCCACGGGTAGTCCACGAGGCACAGGGGCGCGCCCCCCACCCTCGTGGGGCCCACGAGACTCCCCTTTGATAGATTTTTTGTTCTAGTATTTTTTATATTTTCCAGAAAATTCTCCGTTGATTTTCATCGCATTCCGAGAACTTTTATTTCTGCACAAAAACAACACCACGGTAGTTCTGCTGAAAATAGCGTCAGTCCGGGTTAGTTCTAATCAAATCATACCAAAATCATATAAAACTATTGTAAACATGGCATGAATACTTCATAAATTATAGATACGTTGGAGACGTATCAAGGCCCATATCTATTCTTGCATGGTGGTTAGTGCGTAAAGGCCAAAGGCCAACTCAGAACAAATACCCAAACCTATTAGTGCATTTGGGGCTCACGGAGACGATCAGAGACTCACGATACTGTGACCCCGTCGCCCCGGCTCATGGACTTACGACAAGGGCCCAGAATTCCCGACCGTGCCTCGTGGAAAACTCGCGGGTGCTCAACAGGCCCGCCCGACTTTCACATCAACTCGTGGGTACCCCTTAGGGCCGACCCGACTTCAACAAAGGTCTCAAGTAAAGTCCGGGTAACCGTGTGTCCAAAGTATCAAGGAGGAAAACCTGAGGAATCACCCTTGGTGAATTCCAATCGATGTAATCATCAAGGTGAACGTAAGAGGAACCACCCTCAAGGTTCACACTTGAGGGGTTGCACGACATAGTTGTATCGGGAGTGGTCAAGGAGGAATCACCCTCGATGACCACGACCGAATAGCTACACTACAGAGTCATCATCAGGAGTGCGTTATGAGGTATCACCCTCGGCACTCGATAGTAGCTCTGCAGAGTCGACCAACAAAAGGGGCGTGATGTGATGTGAGGTGTCGGGTCTGGTCGTCAATCATGTTGATCGAGTCGTCAATGATGAAGTAGGGGCAACAAGGACAAGGTGGGGGTCACTGATGGATCACTACCAACCTATACTAAGCAGTTTAGGATAAGCAGGTAAGGTACAACAAGCAGGTTACAAAACAGGCTATGCCTCAAAATAGGAGCAATCAATTACAGTAGCAAAATCTAATGCAAGCATGAGAGAATGGAATGGGCGATATCGGGATGATCAAAGGGGGGGGCTTGCCTGGTTGCTCAGACGAGAAGGAGGGGTCGTCGGTGGCGTAGTCGATCACAGCGGCATCGGCAGCCGTCACGGGGTCTACCGAAGAGAAGAGGGGGGAGAAACCGTAAATACATAGCAAGCAAGTGCATAACAAGACAACATGCACAGCTAGACGTGTTCTAACGCAGTGCTACATGTTACCGGCGAAGGGGATAACATCCAGGAAAGTTTTCCCGAAGTTTGGTATTTTCGGACAAACGAACCAGAGGGGAAAGGTTCGATGTTCGCTATGATAGGGACGCATGACAGATCAGCGGGGAGCGTATTCGGATCCGTCTCGTCGTTCTGTGCAACTTTCATGTATAAAACTTTTTCATCCGAGCTATGGTTTATTTTCTATGAATTTTCAAAGTTTTAATGATATTCTGCAATTTAATTTAATTCGAAAATGGACTTATTGCAACAGCAAGACGTCATCATGACATCAGTGGTCAACTCTGACCGCTGGCCAGTCAAACAGGACAGTGGGGCCCATCTGTCATGGACTCAACTAATTAAGTAGGTTTAATTAGATAATCTAGTTCATTGGGATAATTAAGAAATGTTAATTAAGTTAATTAATTACCAAATTAATGAATTAATTGATTAAATTTTGAAAATCTTTTTAACAGGGGCCGGGCCCACCCGCCATAGGCAAGTGGCCTAGCGGTCGGGTTTAATGGGCGCGTGCGCCCATAGAGTCCAAAGCCTGCCCGGGGCGGGGCAAGGCCGTGGCCTCGACGAGGCTCACCGCAGTGGGGCACGAGGGCAACGGCGGCGGAGCCAGTTGTCACGGCCGGCGAGATCAGGGCGGGAGAAGCGGGCGTGAGGCGCCAGCGAGCGGTGCACGATGTAGCGACGGAAGCAGGCGTGGCGTGCGGGCGGCTGCAGTCGCGAGCGTGGGCCGGCGGTGGCGGGGCAGCAGGGTGGAGCCGACGTGGCTAGTCAAGCGGGGCGCGCGACCGGAACGGCCACGGCCCACCCCGGGTAGCAGGGGGCGTGGGTAGGGCGCGGTGGAGCGCATCAGCGCCCAGGTGCGGGTTGCCGGCGGCGGCGACGGCAAGCGGCGAGCGGGGGTGCAAGCGCCCGGTGGCGGGATGAGCGGGCTGCGGTCGTCGGCGGGGAGCCGTCCGCGCGGTGCTTAGGTAAGCGGCGCGGGGACGCCGCGCGGCCTGGCGGGGCGGAGGCCTGATGAGTGCGCGCGAGGCGCAGTTCGCAAGCGTGGGTGCGATCCAAGGCGTGCGGCGACACATGCGAAGAGCGAGCTCGGCGCGGCGAGCGCGGCCAATGGTCGGGGACCGAGCGGCGCGAGCAAAGTTCTACGACGCCAAATACGGAGGGGTAGGAGTAGGGGGAGCACGCGATGCTCACCGCCGTTGCTGGGAAGGCCCGAGGGAGAGTCGAGGCGGCTGAAGACGGAGACGACGGGTGGTGGCCCGAGGAAGAAGTCGAGCTTGGGGCGGTGTCGTGGGGCGTCCGGGTCCTCGTGGCTCGGCGTAGACGGCCCGGGGAGGAGACGAGGATGATGAACATGCGGTTGAGGACGGCGACGATGTTGGGGATGAGCGCGGTGGCCGGGGAATCGATGAAGGCATTGACGGCGGTTGCGTACGGGGGCCTCTCCAGATCAGGGAGGAGAGCGAGGGGGAGGGGAAAAACTGGGGCTAGGGTTCGGAGGGGGGTTGCTACGATGTTCTTATCCACCAAGAGGACCGCGGGATGCCCAACACAGCGATTGCAACAACCACGGTGGGGGTGGATGCGTGCCACACCATGGCCCCTGTCTCGTGTAGCGGGAGGTGGAGGAAAAGCCAGTTGGGCTGGGCCAGAAGCACTATGGTCATCAATGACCTAGTTGCATAACAGTTTAGTAAGGCCATTTTCTATTTTCCCTTGTACGCAATTCAGTTAGCCACTGTTCATATTTATTTGAGTGACAAAATGAATTTAGTCAAACTTGAAATTTGGCACACAATTCAAGAACAACATTGTGGCGTTGCATAAAAAGTTTTAGAGGCAACATAATTGTTCAAGCATTTTTAGAAATTGAATAGGTCAATTAATATGTTGCTGGGCCACTTTATCCTTTTCTAGGGATTAAAGGGAGAGCCAAATGATGTTGGTTGCCATATGACAAACATTCAGGGATTATTTACCACACTTTGAACATTTCAGTTTTCATGTTTGGCAAATTTGAATTTTTGACTGTGAATTTGAGTTTGAACATGAACAGTGATTTGGATCAAGTGAGGATTAGCAATAGTAATGTGATGGTGTGGCACCATTAGCAGGGGTTTACTGTAGCTTAGTTATCCGGACGTCACAATTCTCCTCCATTACAAGAAATCTCGTCCCGAGATTTAAGGGATGAAGCAAGGGGAAAGACTCGAGAAAGACGGAGCTCAACACAAAATAGGACCTGGGGGCTATCTTAGTGAACGTGGCATAGAGGCATCTCTCGAGTTAAAATTTAAGAAAGTCATCGAGAGCAAGGTAAGGAGGTGCAATAAGAAGCTTCAACCGGGTAGGCAATCATTCGTTTCCTGAAATAGAGGGTGAAATGGGTTCAGAGCAATGGGAATAAGTATTTCGTCTGATACCAGAATAGATCACTAGGAAGGTGGCATCGTGATTATCATATGAAGCCAAGCGTGAGGAATAACTTTAGAAACAGGGGTGTACGTGAGAGTCAGGTTTCGATCCTATGGAACTGTGGGTTATGGGCCCACCATGTGGGTTAACAGCAGGAAGGTGCTAATCATTTTGCATGGTCATGATAGCAAGGCAGGTCAGAGGATATATAGCATGTCAATTATGTTGGCAACAACGTTAGTACCAAGGGCGAGGGATGAGGAGAACCATTTTCCTGCTCATTAAGACAATGCAGACCAATAGGAAAAGTTCTCGTCCATCGATGGCTACCGGAATGTCATCAACAATAGTAACAAGGTCTTACTGACAGAGTTTATACACCGAGGTGTTTACATAAGCAGGGAATTATCACTGCTCAGATATGTTAGGTTATAGGAAATGTTAAACAAAACAATGAAAAGGAAAGTGTAGACTCGAATCAGTTATCGGTGTTCACGAGTGTCTAACAACTCAGAACCCGTGGAAAATTGGAATCGGCGAGAAATAATAGTTGATGAAGAACTCATGAGAAGTTATGTAGTTCTGTGGTATTCTCGAGATACCAGAGGGTGGTACTCGAAGGTAGAACATGATAGAGGTTGGATAGGTGAAAAATCTGCAGAAGACAAGTACTTCAACTTGTCCAAGAAATGGGATCAAAGAAGAACAATATGGTCAGAATCACGGTTGCAAAGGACCAAAGATAGATACAAGATGAACTTATCACAAGGGGATTATTATTATAACAAGAAGCTTCCATGATAAGTTCCACATCGGGTCCATGGGCATGAACACAAAGGTTCAAGGTCGACTCCCACTTCATCAATGCATACCTTTTCATTACTTCTCATCTTCGACGAAGTTGTAGGGTCAAACTTCACGAGTAAATAACTCAAGCTCGGAGTAGAGCATGATTGAGTAAGCAGAAGATACAATTTACCAAAGGCATTATGTATCCGAGGAAAGCTCACAAGATTACTGAATATGAAGGACGTTGTCAGATAAAACCTAACAAAGGATCCAGTGGTCCACGAGTGATCTGATCTGAGCAACGGTACTCAACCCAAAGAAGAAAGAATGCAAGGAGATCAGATTATAGAAACAACTGACTAATTCAAAGCTCAAATGCAATGGAATTATGATTTCCAAATCAAGGGATCAGAAGCAAGCGCTCTGATTAAGGATGGGTAAGCTGAATTGACTCAGAATGACAATCAATCAAGGCTTGATTCGCTGAACACCAGCTCTTATCCGGAGTGGCGTCTGAACCAAGGGGAGAATTTTAAATAGGACTGATGATCGCGAGCATTCACAAACAAATCGAATCAAATGCTCGAAATTACGATGACAAAGGATGCTAGTGAGTATTGCTAGACATATGGAAGTAACCATAATGCAAGCGGATAAGTATTTGCAGAGCAATAGTTGGAGAGGATTATCGGAAGATCGGATAGTACTTCAAAGTATCTTGTAAATCACTTGATCAACTAGGAATGAACAAATCCTAGAAAAGTCCGAGGAATTCTTCATAGGGGTATTCATGCGGCAAGGAACTGCATGGCAGTAAGCATAAAGGATTCTCAGAACATCAGAGAGTATTTCAGGACATCTTGTAATAACAAGTGTAACTGGGAATGAATGTACGAAAGGCAAGTGTATGAAGTTATCCATATGAATATATCGATGGTAGGGAATTGTAAAGGTTGGGGCACAAGGGTCTCAGAAGAACATCAAAGAGTATCTCCAGAATATTCCGGTGAATCTAGCCATCGTCTCGAAGGGGCGGGGGCTCTTCGGGAGGAAGTAGTTACGAGAATCCTAGAATTAGAGTTAACAAAATCATTTAACTCGAATAGAAGAGAGATCAGAGTCCTAGAGTATAGACGAGGAGTAAAGATCCTAATACCACCCAATGGCATCGTGGGCCCGTAAGCCACACAGCCATGTCAGTAAAACCGTTTTGCAATGACTAGACTCAACTTCGGCCAAGGAAGTGGAAAGGGGGTTCCTACAGGCAGTCGGCTCTGATACCAACTTGTGACGCCCACAATTCAACCGTACACTAATCATACATGCAAATGTGTATGATCAAGATCAGAGACTCACAAGAAGATATAACAACACAACTCTAGACACAAATAAAATAATACAAGCTTTATATTACAAGCCAAGGCCTCGAGGGTTCGAATACATAGCTCGATACACAAGAGTCAGCGGAAGCAACAAAAATTGAGTACAGACATAAGTTAAACAAGACTACCTTAAGAAGGCAAAGACAAAAGCAACAACGACCGAAGAGGCAAGGCCACCTGTCTGGGACCTCCTAACTACTCCTCGTCGTCAGCGGTCTCCACGTAGTAGCAGGCACCCTCTGGGTAGTAGTAGACGTCGGCGGTGGCATCTGGCTCCTGGGATCCACCATCTGGTTGCAACAACCGGAAAGAAGGAAGAAGGGGGCAAGGGGGTAGCAAAGCAACTGTGAGTAGTCATCCAAAGTACTCGCAAGCATCAGATCTATACTAAGTATGCATTGGTAGCAAATGGAATGGTTGTATCTGTGGACTGAACTGCAAAATGCCAGAATAGAGGGGAAGGCCTAGCCTATCGAAGACTGGCATCTTCAAGCAGCTCCAAGCATCTTGCAGCATGTAGGAGAGTAAATAATAGCATTTTATAATTATCAAACATGTTGTAACATTAACGCCCAGAGATCCTTCCTCGACTCCCTGCGAGAAAGCCATCCTGGAGCCAACATATCTCAAGTATCCATTTCTAGTTGTAAAAGATCAGGATATAAGTCTGAACGTCCATTACCGTGGACACAGCTATTAATAGATAATCTTCCCTGCAGGGGTGCACCACGTTACCCAACATGCTTGATTACTCTGGTCGGACACACCTTTCTGGGGTCAATTCCCAGCCTCAGAAGATCAACACGTCGTAACCCTACTGATGTCTACTACACAACCTTCTTCTTGTAGACGTTGTTGGGCCTCCAAGTGCAGAGGTTTGTAGGACAGTAGCAAATTTCCCTCAAGTGGATGACCTAAGGTTTATCAATCGTGGGAGGCGTAGGATGAAGATGGTCTCTCTCAAGCAACCCCGCAACCAAATAACAAAGAGTCTCTTGTGTCCCCAACACACCCAATACAATGGTAAATTGTATAGGTGCACTAGTTCGGCGAAGAGATGGTGATACAAGAGGTATATGGATGGTAGATAAAGGTATTTGTAATCTGAAATTATAAAAACAGCAAGGTAACTAAAGATAAAAGTGAGCATAAACAGTATTGCAATGCGTGGAAATAAGGCCTAGGGTTCATACTTTCGCTAGTGCAAGTCCTCCTCTCAACAATAATAACATAATTGGAGCACATAACTATCCCTCAACATGCAACAAAGAGTCACTCCAAAGTCACTAATAGCGGAGAACGAACGAAGAGATTATGGTCGGGTACGAAACCACCTCAAACTTATTCTTTCCAATCAAACCGTTGGGTTATTCCTATAAGTGTCACAAACAGCCGTAGAGTTCGTACTAGAATAACACCTTAAGACACAAATCAACCAAAACCCTAATGTTACCTAGATACTCCAATGTCACCTCAAGTATCCGTGGGTATGATTATACGATATGCATCACACAATCTCAGATTCATCCATTCAACCAACACAAAGGACCTCAAAGAGTGCCCCAAAGTTTCTACCGGAGAATCACGACGAAAACGTGTGCCAACCCCTATGCATAGGTTCATGGGCAGAACCCGCAAGTTGATCACCAAAACATACATCAAGTGAATCACGTGGTATCCCATTGTCACCATAGATACGCACGGCAAGACATACATCAAGTGTTCTCAAATCTTTAAAGACTCAATCCAATAAGATAACTTCAAAGGGGAAACTCAATTCATTACAAGAGAGTAGAGGGGGAGGAGAAACATAGGATCCAACTATAATAGCAAAGCTCGCGATACATCAAGATCGTGCCAAATCAAGAACACGAGAGAGAGAGATCAAACACATAGCTACTGGTACATACCCTCAGCCCCAAGGGAGAACTACTCCCTCCTTGTCATGGAGAGCACCGGGATGATGAAATGGACACCAGAGAGGGATTACCCCCTCCGGCAGGGTGTCGGAACGGGTCTAGATTGGCTTTCGGTGGCTATGAAGGCTTCTGGCGGCGGAACTCCCGATCTATTGTGCCCTCGGGTGTTTTTAGGGTATATAGAGATATATAGGTGGAAGAAGTACGTCAGGGGGGCCATGAGGGGCTCACGAGGGTGGAGGGCGCGCCCAGGGGGTGGGCGCGCCCCTTGCCTCGTGGCCTCCTTGTAGAGCCCCCGACGTGCACTCCAAGTCTTCTGGGCTTCTTTCCTTCCAAAAATGAGTTCCGTGAAGTTTCAGGTCAATTGGACTCCGTTTGATTTTCCTTTTCTTCGAAACCCTAAAATAGGGTAAAAATAGACACTAGCACTGGGCTCTGGGTTAATAGGTTAGTCCCAAAAATGATATAAAAGTGTATAATAAAGCCCATAAACATTCAAAATAGTAAATAATATAGCATGGAGCAATCAAAAATTATAGATACGTTGGAGACGTATCAGCATCCCCAAGCTTAATTCCCGCTCGTCCTCGAGTAGGTAAATGATAAAAGAAAGAATTTTTGATGTGGAATGCTAGTTGGCATAATTTCAATGTAATTCTTCTTAATTGTGGTATGAATATTCAGATCCGAAAGATTCAATACAAAAGCTCATATTGACATAAAAATGATAATACTTCAAGCATACTGACTAAGCAATTATGTCTTCTCAAAATAACATGGCCAAAGAAAGTTCATCCCTACAAAATCATATAGTTTAGTCATGCTCCATTTTCGTCACACAAGAATGCTCTCATCATGCACAACCCCGATGACAAGCCAAGCAATTGTTTCATACTTTAGTAATCTCAAACCTATAAACTTTCACGCAATACATGAGCGCGAGCCATGGATATAGCACTATGGGTGGAATAGAATAATGAGGGGGTTATGTGGAGAAGACAAAAAAATGAGAAAGTCTCACATCAACGAGGCTAATCAATGGGCTATGGAGATGCCCACCGATTGATGTTAATGCAAGGAGTAGGGATTCCCATGCAACGGATGCACTAGAGCTATAAATGTATGAAAGCTCAACAAAAGAAACTAAGTGGGTGTGCATCCAACTTGCTTGCTCACGAAGACCTAGGGCACTTGAGGAGGCCCATTGTTGGAATATAGAAGCCAAGTTCTATAATGAAAAACTCCCACTAGTATATGAAAGTGACAAAACAAGAGACTCTTTATCATGAAGATTATGGTGCTACTTTGAAGCACAAGTGTGGCAAAGGATAGTAGCATTGTCCCTTCTCTCTTTTTCTCGCATTTTTTGGGGCCTTTTCTCTTTTTTATGGCCTTTCTCTTTTTTTGGGCCTTCTCTTTTTTATGACCTTTCTTTTTTTGGGGCCTTCTCTTTGTTTTATAGCCTTTCTCCCTTTTTTTATTTATTCCTCACTTGGGACAATGCTCTAATAATGATGATCATCACACTTCTATTTATTTACAACTCAATGATTACAACTCGATGCTAGAACAAAGATGACTCTATATGAATGCCTCCGGCGGTGTACCGGGATATGCAATGAACCAAGAGTGACATGTATGAAGGAATTATGAATGGTGGCTTTGCCACAAATACGATGTCAACTACATGATCATGCAAAGCAATATGACAATGATGAATGTGTCATGATAAACGAAACGGTGGAAAGTTGCATGGAAATATATCTTGGAATGGCTATGGAAATGCCATAATAGGTAGGTATGGTGGCTGTTTTGAGGAAGATATAAGGAGGTTTATGTGTGAAAGAGCGTATCATATCACGGGGTTTGGATGCACCGTCGAAGTTTGCGCCAACTCTCAATGTGAGAAAGGGCAATGCACGGTACCGAAGAGGCTAGCAAAGATGGAAGGGTCAGAGGGCGTATAATCCATGGACTCAACATTAGTCATAAAGAACTCACATACTTATTGCAAAAATCTACAAGTCATCAAAAACCTCGGCACTACGCGCATGCTCCTAGGGGGATAGATTGGTAGGTGTCGGTGTCAAAACCGGCGGATCTCGGGTAGGGGGTCCCGAACTGTGCGTCTAGGCCGGATGGTAACAGGAGGTAGGGGACACGATGTTTTACCCAGGTTCAGGCCCTCTTGATGGAGGTAAAACCCTACGTCCTGCTTGATTAATATTGATGATATGGGTAGTACAAGAGTAGATCTACCACAACATCAGAGAGGCTAAACCCTAGAAGCTAGCCTATGGTATGATTGTATGTTGTCGTTGTTGTCCTACGGACTAAAACCCTTTGGTTTATATAGACACCGGAGAGGGTTAGGGTTACACAAGGTCAGTTACAAAGGAGGAGATATCCATATCCGTATTGCCTAGCTTGCCTTCCACACCAAGTAGAGTCCTATCCGGACACGAGACAAAGTCTTCAATCTTGTATCTTCATAGTCTAACAGTCCGGCCAATGGAGATAGTCCGGCTGTCCGGAGACCCCCTAATCCATGACTCCCTCAGTAGCCCCTGAACCAGGCTTCAATGACGATGAGTCCGGCGCGCAGTATTGTCTTCGGCATTGCAAGGCCGGTTCCTTCTCCGAATACATCACAGAAGAATTTGAATACGAGGATAGTGTCCGACCCTGCAAAATAAGTTCCACATACCACCGTAGAGAGAATAATATTTTCGCAAATCTAATTTGCTGACTTGTTCTGACAGTATGACGTTATGCCATGGCCCGGTGATTATTCGGACCGTTTCCTTTAACTAGCCCCTCACATAACGCGAGCTAGTTTTTCGACACGTCTTGTCAAAGCAGAGATCGTGTCCCCTTATTACGGGATTCTCATCAATACGGGCATGGGTAACCCAACCGCGCCATCGATTACGGTGCTCGGGGGATAAGCGAGTTTTACCAGGATAGTGGGGACGCTTAGTTTCGTCCGCCCATATAAAGGGATAAGGATTCACCTTTCTATCCACGCCTTCTTCCTCCTTTGCTCATCTGTTTTCGCACACTCGAGCTCTAGCGCCCAAGTCCACACTCCCCACCTCAACCTTCTCCAACCATGTCCGGAGCGGGAGGCAGGTGGATGGTCTCCTCCATCATGGAGGGAGACATCAAGAAGATGCGCGGAGCCGGATACTTAGCCGCGAATATCGCGCATCGGCTGCCTGCTGCGGGGCAGATCGTCCCTACCCCGGAACCTCACGAGAGGGTAGTTTTCCTCCACCACTTCCTCCGCGGACTGGGGTTTCCCCTCCATCCATTCATCCATGGTCTCATGTTCTACTACGGGCTAGATTTTCATGATCTGGCCCAGAACTTCGTCCTCAACATTTCGGCATTCATCGTCGTGTGTGAGGCTTTCCTCCGCATCCGGCCCCACTTCGGCCTGTGGTTAAAGACCTTCAATATCAAGCTGAAGGTGGTACGAGGCCAACAAGCAGAATGCAGCGGAGCCATGGTGGGCAAGATGCCCAACGTTATATGGCTTGAAGGCTCCTTCGTGGAGACAATAAAGGGATGGCAATCGGCATGGTTCTACATCACCGAGCCGCGCGGCGCCAAGTGGGCGGCAGCCCCCGAGTTTCGATCCGGATTCCCTACACGGCTCACTTCCTGGAAAGAGAAGGGCTTGTCATGGGGTTCATCGGTGGAGCTGGATGGACTCCAGAAATGTATCCGGAGTATGGCGAGCAAGAAGCTCAAGCTTGTCAACATAGTCCAAGTTATGCTCATCCGCTGGATCCTCCCGTGTCAACAACGGGATTTTACCTTGTGGGAGTTCGACCCGGCCCGGCACCAGACTCTGAGCGAGCTCTTTGATATGACGCACAAGGACGTCTGGAAGGTGCTATTCAAGGGTGCCGAGGTCCCTCCTTCTCTCGCCGAGGACCGCGGACTAAGCGCAAAGCGCCTAGCGCGTTCGGTGAGTTCATTACGTCCCGTAGGACATTTATTTTCCCTAGCTTAATTATGTGCAGGGTCTAATCTCCATGCCTTTGACAAGACTGGGTGGAGATGTCGGGGCAGATTAACTGTCCAGCCCCTTTGCCCGAAGATACTGCGGGCGCTCTCCTGACGGAGATGCTGACTCCGGCTCCTTACAAGGTGCCGGAGAAGACCAAGAAGGCCAAGGGAACCCCAAAGAGTTCCCGGCGCCAGGTGTTACCGGACTCATCGTCCGATAACTCTGCGGCACACTCCTCCCCCGAAGACGAGGAGGAAGAATAAGATGCTCCCCCTCCAGGCGGGGGAGACAAGAAAAGGAAGGCCGCCCCAACTGGGGAGGCCGAAGGGTCCAAGAAGGGGAGAACTCTCCTTCCGGACTACTCTACCACCACCGCCGATGGTGAAGACGAGTGGCTACCCAAGGCCAAGCCCCTGGGGAAGTCATAAGTATTTGGATACCAGAGTAACTCATAGTATTCCTTTGTCTCATTGCTTTCCCTAACGCCGGACATGATTATGCAGGCCGCCACGAGCCAGCATTGATGTATCATCGGACGACTCCCTGGGCTCGTCGGACATGGATAGCGATCCAGTCCCGACCGCCACCTCCCCTCATCCTGCCGACGATGCCGAGGTGTTGTCTCAAGAGTCACCGGACCGAGTGGAGATAGTCCCGGAGGCGCCTCAAGGCGACTTTCCGGACTCCGGGAGCCGAGGGGACGGGGCCCCTGAGAGCTCCAAGTTCGGCCCTCAGCCGAACACCGCGCCGGAATCTCCAGCGGTTCCAGGCTCGGGCAGGCGGCCTCCTTCTAAGAGGGGCAAGACTCCTGTGCCGGTGACCTCTGTCCATCCAGAGGCGCCGGACAATCTACTGGAAGCGCTTCACAACGCTTCCATCAACAAGGAGCACCGTACTGTTATGAGTGCGGTGGTCCAGAAGGTTTAGTCCGCCAAGAGCGGGTTGACTGAAGCCTGTGCCAGCCTTCTAACAGGCTTTGAGGTAAGTGTTTTAAAATGTAGTAGAAATATTACCGCATAGACAGTAGCCCCTGATGCTTTGTTCGGTGTTCACAAAGAAAAGCCGAACAGAGGATCAAATAATATCGCAGGAGTCTAATATAAGTATGTCAATATGCGTATGCAGGCCTCGCTGCTGGCGTCCGCCGCACTGACTGCGGAGGTTGCCGTACTGAAGCAGGACCTCGAGGGGTCCAGGAAAGAGCTCGGCCTTGCCAAGAGGCAGCTCGAGGAGAACAAGGGTAAGTAATACCCTGTCTATAGATATGTATATATAAACAAAGACGCGATTGCAAAATGACAGGATCATCGTACATTTGCCAGGGGCCACGACCGAGGTGGCGACCCTGAAGCAAGCGCTAACCAAGGCCGAAGATAAAGCGGCCAAGGAGCGCACCGAGCGAGAGAAGCATGAGGCTCGGGTGGGCGAGGTGCAGCAAGAGCTCCAGGCTCTCGTGGCGAAGTACGAGGCGTTGGAGCTTGACTCAAAGACGTAGGAGTCTGAGCTTGCTGCAGCCCTCGAGAGCGCAAAAAGTGCCAAGGCTGAAGCCCAAAAGGCCCTCCAGGAGATCGACGCAATGAAGAAGATAGCGGCGGGTAAGGCTTTCTATATGCAAAGCAAGCATGTAAGAGTAAATTACCGATTACTTACCCGAATTCGGAGCTCTCCAGGAGCATTCGCAGGTATGCCCCGCAGCGTGTCCGATGCCGCACAATTTTACCAGGCCGAGGATGGAAGCTCAACGGAGAAGTTGTTCTGGTCTCAGTATGCTGAGGCCGAACACCCGGTGCCAATGAGCGACCAGCTGAAGCAGATGGTCGAGCTACATAAGGCGGACGATCGGGCCATGAAGAGCTTTATAGTCCGGCTGTGGCCTGGCGACGCCCTTCCGAACAGCTTCTTCGGCCTGGTGAGGCGGCTTGTGGATGCCTGTCTGCGGCTGGAGGTCGTCAAGCGATCAGTCTGCATTGAAGGTGCACGCTGGGCTTTCGCTCGTGTGAAATTGCAGTGGGTCAAGCTAGACTCCGTGAAGATGATCAAGGAGGGGCCGCCAGAGGGCAAGGAGCACCGCCACCCCGAGATGTACTACGAGGGTGTTCTGCCGGGTGCCCATCTCATAGCGGACGAGTGTTCCAAAGATGTAATCTTTGAGTGAGACTTGCTCGTTTTATCCTGTATTTATGAAAACTTGTTTCATGTGTGCTATGCAACGCTTGTTTGGATTTAAAATATTGCCTTCTGTTTGGCTATTTATCCAATCCGAGAGATGGCTAGTCCTCGGCTTCTGCCCCCATGCCACGAGTGCTGGGGTGTTCGGGATAAACCTGAGCACTCTTGTTCCCATGTTTGGGTCCTTCGAGGGAGGTGCTCAGCACAACGAACAAGGCAACCGGACTAATAATGCTTTATCACTCTCACTTAGCCATAGAATTCTATAATTTTAAATTTCGACGAAGCCCCTGGTATTCGGAAGGCCGAATTCGGGGTGCGATACACGCCTTTAAGCCGGACAGGGCCGCCCCCTCGCTCTAAGCGGCATAAGTCTTTAGGGACTTGAAAACCTCGCCGAACAGCGACCAGTCTCTCGCCTTATCATGACAGTCAGTTTTAGCTTTCTCTACTGAGGTGCTGAACCCAGCAGAACCGGGGCACAATTGCAGTAGTTCTCCTAGCACTACCTTAGCCGATAGAGCGGAACGTAAGGTACCAAAACATAGGAGCCGGGCAAACCAAACATTTGACCAAAGACATGATTCGGAGCTGATGCATATAATGCTATAAGTTCGGGGTGCCGCACTTGTGAAAGTGTTCGGACTTTTCACACCGCATTGTGGGGTACGTAGGCCCCTGGTGTATTGGCTGTACCAAGGTGTACGGTTGCAAGGTGTCATTAATGAACATA
>NC_041382.1:528448288-528460905 GCF_002162155.2 Triticum dicoccoides
GTAATGTCATGCATTGTTTACTCAAAAGATCGCGTTAACGCAGAGTGATACAGGTAGTGCGATAAGCAAAGAGTAGGACTATGTCCCTTCCAAGGGCAAGCTGAGGAATGATATGAAATCAAATATTTCGCTCATTACTGTAATCCACCTGGGAATTCCGTGGTATGACGTAGCTGGTTGCCTCCTTGGTTGCTGCATCATGTGTTTGGTAACATTGCTGTCGGACAGTGTTTCCAGAGATTAAGGTCCTGAAAAAAGAGAAAAATTACAAAATGGGAAGCCCCTAGTGCGGTTTAAGCCGCGTCTTGGGGCGTGCCGCAGTTTTGCCCCCCCCCCTCCCCACCTGTGCCCATGATATTTTTAGTGCGTAATTATGTACACGTGGCACGAGTTTTGCCGTTGGGCTGGGATTTGGGTGGCGCCGTATTGCTACGCGAGCTCAGATCGTGCCAGGCGGTCCATTTGCCGATTGCTCCGAGCGCGCTTGAAGGTGTCCGGGCTTTGAAGTGCCGAACTGGTTGATTGCCTTGAGAGGCTGCTTTGCGCTTCTGCTGCAAGGGCCGCGGTGTGCTCCTCTGTTAGGAGAGAGCGATCTGTGTTTCCATTGACTGTAATAACTCTGCGAGGTCCTGGCATCTTGAGCTTGAGGTATGCATAATGTGGCACCGCATTGAATCTAGCAAATGCGGTTTGCCCGAGCAGCGCATGATAACCACTGCGGAACGGGACTATGTCGAAGATTAACTCTTCGCTTCGGAAGTTATCCGGGGATCCGAATACCACTTCCAGTGTAATTGAGCCTGTGCAATGGGCCTCTACACCTGGAATGATGCCTTTAAAGGTCGTTTTTGTGGGTTTGATCCTTGAGGGTTCTATACCCATTTTGTGCACCGTGTCCTGATAAAGCAGGTTCAGGCTGCTACCGCCATCCATAAGGACTCGAGTGAGGTGAAATCCATCAATGGTTGGGTCTAGGACCAGTGCGTAGAATCTGCCATGATGGATACTAGTGGGGTGGTCCCTGCGATCAAAGGTGATCAGACAGGAGGACCAAGGGTTGAACTTTGGGGCGACCGGCTCCAACGCATATACGTCCCTGAGCGCACGCTTCCGCTCCCTCTTGGGGATGTGGGTTGCGTATATCATGTTCACCGTCCGCACTTGTGGGGGAAACCTCTTCTGTCCTCCAGTGTGTGGCTGCCGTGATTCCCCCTCGTCATCGCTATGCGGCCCCTTGTCTTTGTTTTCGGCAAGCAACTTGCCGGCCTGGTTGAACACCCAACAATCCCTGTTGGTGTGATTGGCTGGCTTGTCCGGGGTTCCGTGTATTTGACACGAGCGATCGAGTATACGGTCCAAGCTGGACGGACCCGGCGTACTTTGTTTGAATGGCTTTTTCCGCTGACCGGGTTTAGAGCCTTTGAATCCGGCATTGACTGTCGTATCCTCGGTATTTTCGCTGTTAATACGGCGCTTATGTTTGTTGCGACGTGACCTGCTATTGTCGTCCTTGGTATCCAGGGTACCATGGTTCTTTGATATGTTATTACTGCGAGCCAGCCAGCTGTCTTCTCCCACACAAAAGCGGGTCATGAGCGTCGTGAGAGCTGCCATAGATTTCGGCTTTTCCTGACCAAGGTGCCGGGCTAGCCACTCGTCTCGGATGTTGTGTTTGAAAGCCGCTAAGGCATCTGCATCCGGACAGTCGATGATTTGATTTTTCTTTGTAAGGAACCGAGTCCAGAATTGCCTGGCCGACTCTTCTGGCTGCTGAATTATGTGGCTCAAGTCATCGGCGTCTAGTGGTCGCACATAAGTGCCCTGAAAGTTGTCGAGGAATGCGGCTTCCAGATCCTCCCAACAGCTAATGGAGTCCACTGGCAAGCTGTTAAGCCAATGCCGTGCTGGTCCTTTGAGCTTTAGTGGGAGGTATTTGATGGCGTGTAAGTCATCACCGCGGGCCATGTGGATGTGGAGGAGGAAATCCTCGATCCATACTACGGGATCTGTTGTGCCGTCGTATGATTCAATATTTACAGGTTTGAAACCTTCTGGGAATTGATGTTCCATTACTTTGTTTGTGAAGCATAAGGGGTGTGCGGCGCCTTTGTATTGGGCTATATCGCGACGCAACTCGAATGGGTCTTGCCCGCTGTGTTCGGCCGGCCGGATTTGCTTTTACTGTATCCGGCATGACGTTTATCGTCTCGCATAGTGGTGTGCCTTCGTGATCCGTAGATCGATCTTGCATGCTTTGCTTTGTCCTCCAATATGTCCCGCAGGTCTGGCGTATCTCCTTAGGCCTTTTTATGTGAATGGCATCGGGGTGGAGGCTGAGTTTTTGGTTGGAATGCCTATCTATCGCGGCCACGAGGTGGCCGATCAGCCGTATCATACGCTTCTTCCTCCAGTCGGGGTAGTAACCTGCACTTTGGGTAATTTTTGGAGGGGCACTCGAGTTTATATTCCTCGGCAGCAAGGACTTCAGTCCATCTGTCAGCTAGCAGATCTTGATCAGCTTGAAGTTGCTGCTGCTTTTTCTTGAGGCTATTTGCCTTGGCCATAAGCCGGCGCTTGAAGCGCTCTTGTTCGATGGGATCCTCTGGTACGGCGAATTCATCGTCGCCGAGGCTTGCCTCGTCTTCGGAGGGGGGCATGTAATTGTCATCTTCCTCCTCTCCATCTGCCGCTCTCTTAGGAGGGCTGGCTTCTCCATCCTCCTGCTCTAAATCTTGCTGGAGGGGATTGTTGTTGCCTTCGGCACTATCCGGAGTGTTATTATTTCCTGTGCCGGTATCACCACTTTTGCTTTGGCAGGACTTAGAGCAGCGCCACTGACGTCGATGCTTGGGTTGCTTCTTGGAGGGGTCATCCTCCGCTATCTCATCGCCATTGCCTTCTTTGGGTGTATCCACCATGTATATGTCATATGACGAGGTGGATTTCCAGTGCCCTATAGGTGCTGATTCATGTTCGTCTCCTACATCGTCGTCCATACCGTCGATGTCTTCAGAGTCGAAGTCGAGCATGTCGGTTAAATCATCGACAGTGGCTACGAAGTGGGTGGTGGGTGGGCGTCGAATTTCTTCGTCGTCCACATCCCAATCCCGTTGGCCATAGTCCGGCCGGGGCTCTCCTGACAAAGAGAGAGACCTTAGTGAATTCAGAATGTCGCCGAAGGGCGAGTGCTGAAAGATATCCGCGGCGGTGAATTCCATGATCGGCGCCCAATCGGATTCGATTGGCAGGGCGCGGATGGTTCGGAGTTCGGAAAAGAGTCCGACGCCTTGGAGTCACGGGCTTCGCAGAGGATTAGGCTGGTGTTCAGCTCGATCGCCGTTGAGACTGCAGCCCCTGAGGCGGTATCTAGCCACCCGTCCTCGCTAGGCGCAGTTGGCTCCGAGCTAAGGGTCGGAGCTGATGCGGGCGCGACCTCTGGGGTACTGTTCGGCGGCAGAGCTAGGTCATACCCATCGTGACAGTGCGGCACACCTGGTTGTGGCTCGAATCCGTCGAAGATCAAGTCTCCGTGGATGTCGGTCGTGTAGTTCAAACTTCCAAATCTGACCTGATGGCCAGGGGCGTAGCTTTCAATCTGCTCCAGATGGCAAAGCGAATTAGCCCACAGTGCAAAGCCGCCGAATACAAAGATCTGTCAGGGGAGAAAAGTCTCACCCTGGACTGCATCGTTGTTGATGATCGGAGGAGCCATCGAGCCTAACAGCGACGACACAGAGGAACTCTCAATGAAAGCACCAATGTCGGTGTCAAAACCGGCGGATCTCGGGTAGGGGGTCCTGAACTGTGCATCTAGGCCGGATGGTAACAGGAGGCAGGGGACACGATGTTTTACCCAGGTTCGGGCCCTCTTGATGGAGGTAAAACCCCATGTCCTGCTTGATTAATATTGATGATATGGGTAGTACAAGAGTAGATCTACCACGAGATCAGAGAGGCTAAACCCTAGAAGCTAGCCTATGGTATGATTGTATGTTGTCATTGTTGTCCTACGGACTAAAACCCTTCGATTTATATAGACACCGGAGAGGGTTAGGGTTACACAAGGTCGGTTACAAAGGAGGAGATATCCATATCCGTATTGCCTAGCTTGCCTTCCACGCCAAGTAGAGTCCTATCCGGACACGAGACGAAGTCTTCAATCTTGTATCTTCATAGTCTAATAGTCCGGCCAATGGAGATAGTCCGGCTGTCCGGAGACCCCCTAATCCAGGACTCCCTCAGTAGGAAAAGACCATCGCTCGTCCCCGACCGCCACTCATAAGGAGGACAATCAAATAACACCTAATGTTTCAAATTTGTTACATAACGTTTACCATACGTGCATGCTACGGGACTTGCAAACTTCAACACAAGCATTTCTCAAATTCACAACTACTCAACTAGCATGACTCTAATATCACCATCTCCATATCTCAAAACAATCATCAAGCCTCAAACTTCTCTTAGTATTCAATACTCTATATGAAAGTTTTTACTAATCTTGTATACCTAGCACATTAGGATTTTAAGCAAATTACCATGCTACTAAGACTCTCAAAATAATATAAGTGAAGCATGAGAGTTCATCTATTTCTTCAAAATAAAACTACCACCATGCTCTAAAAGATATAAGTGAAGCACTAGAGCAAATGACAAACTACTCCGAAAGATATAAGTGAAGATCAATGAGTAGTCGAATAATTATGCAACTATGCGAAGACTTTCTAAAATTTAATAATTTCAGATCTTGATACTTTATTCAAACAGCAAGCAAAACAAAAGAAAATGGCATTCAAGAATGGCAAACATCATGTGAAGAAGCAAAAACTTAGGATCAACCGAAACTAACCGATAGTTGTTGAAGAAGAAAGGTGGGATGCCAACCGGGGCATCCCCAAGCTTAGATGCTTGAGACTTCTTGAGATATTATCTTGGGATGCCTTGGGGATCCCCAAGCTTGAGATTTTGTGTCTCCTTAATTCCTCTCATATCACGGTCTCCCTAAATCTCAAAAGCTTCATCCACACGAAACTCAACAAGGACTCGTGAGATAAGTTAGTATAAACCATTGCAAAAACCTTATCATACTCTAATGTAGCAAATCACTAAAATTATTATTCAACTTTGCATACTAAATTCCTCTGCATATTTAATGGTCCTATCCTCAAATAGAATCATTAAAGAAGCAAACATATGCAAACAATGCAAACAAAACAGCAATCTGCCTAAACCGGATAGTCTGTAAAGAATGCTGCAACGTCCATACTTCCCTAACTCCAAAAGTTATGAAAGAAAATTCCCACTGTAGTAAATTTACCAGAGCTTAATATGCAAAAGGTTTCAATATTTTATCACATTCTGACTTTTCTAGGGAATTATTGCAACAGCGGTAAACTTTCTGTTTTCAAACAGCAACATGTATACTTGTAACATAGGCATAGTAAAGGCTATCAATGCCACTTTTATTGAAATAAAAGATGCAAAACATTGTTCTAAATAACAGCATGCAAATCCTTAACAAAATAAATTGACGCTCCAAGTAAAACACATATCATGTGGTGAATAAAAATATAGCTCCATGTAAAGTTACCGATGAACGAAGACGAAAGAGGGGATGCCTTGCGGGGCATCCCCAAGCTTAGGCTCTTGGTTGTCCTTGAATATTACCTTGGGGTGCCTTGGGCATCCCCAAGCTTAGGCTCTTGCCACTCCTTATTCCATAGTCCATCGAATCCTTACCCAAAACTTGAAAACTTCACAACACAAAACTTAACAGAAAACTCGTAAGCTCCGTTAGCGAAAGAAAACAAAACACCACTTCAAGTTACTGTAGTGAACCAATTATTTATTTATATTGGTGTTAAACCTACTGTATTCCAACTTCTCTATGGTTTATAAACTATTTTACTAGCCATAGATTCATTAAAATAAGCAAACAACACACGAAAAACAGAATCTGTCAAAAACAGAACAGTCTGTAGTAATCTGGATCAAACATATACTTATGTAACTCATAAAATTCTCAAATAAATTTCTGGACCCGAGTAATTTATATATTAATCATCTGCAAAAAGAATTAACTAAATATCACTTTCCAAATAAAAATGACAGCAATTATCGTGAGCGCTAAAGTTTCTATTTTTTACAGCATGATCAACAAGACTTTCCCCAAGTCTTCCCAAAGGTTCTACTTGGCACAAACACTAATTAAAAGCATAAAACCACATCTAAAAAGAGGCTAGATGAATTATTTATTACTAAACAGGAACAAAAAGCAAGGAATAAAAATAAAGTTGGGTTGCCTCCCAACAAGCGCTATCGTTTAACGCCCCTAGCTAGGCATGATGATTTCAATGATGCTCACATAAAGGATAAGAATTGAAACATAAAGAGAGCATCATGAAGAATATTACCAACACATTTAAGTCTAACCCACTTCCTATGCATAGGGATTTTGTGAGCAAACAACTAGTTTGAACAATAATCAACTAGCATAGGAAGGCAAAACAAGCATAACTTCAAAACTTTAAGCACATAGAGAGGAAACTTGGTATTATTGCAATTCCTACAAGCATATGTTCCTCCCTCATAATAATTTTCAGTAGCATCATGAATGAATTCAACAATATAACCAGCACCTAAAGTATTCTTTTCATGATCTACAAGCATAGAATTTTTATTACTCTCCACATAAGCAAAATTCTTCTCATTCGGGATAGTGGGAGTAAACTCAACAAAATAATTATCATGTGAAGCATAATCCAATTGAAAAGTAAAATCATGATGACAAGTTTCATGGATATCATTATTCTTTATATCATACAAGTCATCACAATAATCATCATATATAGCAACTGTGTTCTCATAATCAATTGGAACCTCTTCCAAAATAGTGGAATCATTACTACATAAAGTCATGACCTCTCCAAATCCACTTTCATCAATATAATCATCATAAATAGGAGGCATGCTTTCATCATAATAATTTTTCTCATCAAAACTTGGGGGACAAAAATATCATCTTCATCAAACATAGCTTCCCCAAGCTTGTGGCTTTGCATATCATTAGCATCATGGATATTCAAGGAATTCATACTAACAACATTGCAATCATGCTCATCATTCAAATATTTAGTGCCAAACATTTTATAGGTTTTTCTTCTAGCACTTGAGCACAATTATCATTTCCATCATACTCATGAAAGATATTAAAAAGGTGAAGCGTATGAGACAAGCTCAATTCCATTTTTTTATAGTTTTCTTTTATAAACTAAACTAGTGATAAAACAAGAAACTAAAAGACTCGATTGCAAGATCTAAAGATATACCTTCAAGCGCTAACCTCCCCGGCAACCGTGCCAGAAAAGAGCTTGATGTCTACTACACAACCTTCTTCTTGTAGACGTTGTTGGGCCTCCAAGTGCAGAGGTTTGTAGGACAGTAGCAAATTTCCCTCAAGTGGATGACCTAAGGTTTATCAATCCTTGGGAGGCATAGGATGAAGATGGTCTCTCTCAAGCAACCCTGCAACCAAATAACAAAGAGTCTCTTGTGTCCCCAACACACCCAATACAATGGTAAATTGTATATGTGCACTAGTTTGGCGAAGAGATGGTGATACAAGCGGTATATGGATGGTAGGTATTTGTAATCTGAAATTATAAAAACAGCAAGTTAACTAATGCTAAAAGTGAGCGTAAACAGTATTGCAATGCGTAGAAATAAGGCCTAGGGTTCATACTTTCGCTAGTGCAAGTCCTCTCAACAATAATAACATAATTGGATCACATAACTATCCCTCAACATGCAACAAAGAGTCACTCCAAAGTCACTAATAGCAGAGAACGAATGAAGAGATTATGGTAGGGTACGAAACCACCTCAAAGTTATTCTTTCCAATCAATCCATTGGGCTATTCCTATAAGTGTCACAAACAGCCCTAGAGTTCGTACTAGAATAACACGTTAAAACACAAATCAACCAAAACCCTAATGTCACCTAGATACTCCAATGTCACCTCAAGTATCCGTGGGTATGATTATACGATATGCATCACACAATCTTAGATTCATCTATTCAACCAACACAAAGGACCTCAAAGAGTGTCCCAAAGTTTCTACCGGAGAATCACGACGAAAACGTGTGCCAACCCCTATGCATAGGTTCATGGGCAGAACCCGCAAGTTGATCACCAAAACATACATCAAGTGAATCACGTGGTATCCCATTGTCACCATAGATACGCACGGCAAGACATACATCAAGTGTTCTCAAATCTTTAAAGACTCAATCCGATAACATAACTTCAAAGGGGAAACTCAATTCATTACAAGAGAGTAGAGGGGGAGGAGAAACATAGGATCCAACTATAATAGCAAAGCTCACGATACATCAAGATCGTGCCAAATCAAGAACACGAGAGAGAGAGAGAGAGATCAAACACATAGCTACTGGTACATACCCTCAGCCCCGAGGGAGAACTACTCCCTCCTCGTCATGGTGACCACCGGGATGATGAAGATGGACACCGGAGAGGGATTGCCCCCTCCGGCAGGGTGCTGGAACGGGTCTAGATTGGCTTTCGGTGGCTACGGAGGCTTCTGGCGGCAGAACTCCCGATCTATTGTGCCCTCGGGTGTTTTTAGGGTATATAGAGATATATGGGCAGAAGAAGTATGTCAGGGGGGCCACGAGGGGCTCACGAGGGTGGAGGGCGCGCCCAGGGGGGTGGGCGCGCCCCCCTGCCTCGTGGCCTCCTCGTAGAGCCCCCAACATGCACTCCAAGTCTTCCGGGCTTCTTTCCTTCCAAAAATGAGTTCCGTGAAGTTTCAGGTCAATTGGACTCCGTTTGATTTTCCTTTTCTTCAAAACCCTAAAACAGGGTAAAAACAGAAACTGGCACTGGGCTCTGGGTTAATAGGTTAGTCCCAAAAATGATATAAAAGTGTATAATAAAGCCCATAAACATTCAAAATAGTAAATAATATAGCATGGAGCAATAAAAAATTATAGATATGTTGGAGACGTATCACCTACCTAGGCTCAGCAGAGAGGTCCCCGCCGGTCTACATCCTAAGCACTCCGAGGTCTTGGGCCCATCGCCCGTTGCACTCTGGGTCGTTGCAAGAAGGGTGGATGCCAGCACCACCTCGGATGGCCAGCATGATCCGACCGTGCCGCAATGATGAACTGGACGTCTGACAAAGCTTCGGCTGATACCACGACGTCGAGGCCCATATATGGTGGTTAGTCCGTAAAGGCCAAAGGCCAACTCAGAACAAATACCCAAACTATTTAGTGCATTGGGGGCTCGCGGAAACGAGCAGAGACTCACGATAATGTGACCCCGTCGCCCCGTCTCGTGGACTTACGGAAAGGGCCCGGAATGCCTGGCCGTGCCTCATGCAAAACTCGCGGGTGCTCAACGGGCCTGCCTGATGACCCACAAGTGTAGGGGATCCATCATAGCCTTTTCGATAAGTAAGAGTGTCGAACCCAACGAGGAGCAGAAGGAAATGATAAGCAGTTTTCAGTAAGGTATTCTCTGCAAGCATTGAAATTATCGGTAACAGATAGTTTTGTGATAAGGTAATTTGTAACGAGTAGCAAGCAATAAAAGTAAATAAGGTGCAGCAAGATGGCCCAATCCTTTTTGTAGCAAAGGACAAGCCTGGACAAACTCTTATATGAAGGAAAGAGCTCCCGAGGACACATGGGAATTATCGTCAAGCTAGTTTTCATCACGTTCATATGATTCGCGTTCGGTACTTTGATGATTTGATATGTGGGTGGACCGGTGCTTGGGTACTATCCTTACTTGGACAAGCATCCCACTTACGATTAACCCCCATTGCAAGCATCCGCAACTACAACAGAAGTATTAAGGTAAACCGAACCATAGCATGAAACATATGGATCCAAATCTGCCCTTACGAAGCAACGCATAAACTAGGGTGTAAGCTTCTGTCACTCTAGCAACCCATCATCTACTTATTACTTCCCAATGCCTCCCTCTAGGCCCAAACAATGGTGAAGTTTCATGTAGTCAACGTTCACATGACACCACTAGAGGGATGACAACATACATCTCATCGAAATATCGAACACATACCAAATTCACATGACTACTTATAGCAAGACTTCTCCCATGTCCTCGGGAACAAACGTAACTACTCACAAAACATATTCATGTTCATAATCAGAGGGGTATTAATATGCATAATGGATCTGAACATATGATCTTCCACCAAGTAAACCAACTAGCATCAACTACAAGGAGTAATCAACACTACTAGCAACCCACAGGTACCAATCCGAGGTTTGGATACAAAGATTGGATATAAGAGATGAACTAGGGTTTGAGATGAGATGGTGCTGGTGTAGATGTTGATGGAGATTGACCCCCTCCCGATGAGAGGATCGTTGGTGATGACGATGTGATGATTTCCCCCTCCCGGAGGGAAGTTTCCCCGGCAGAACAGCTCCGCCGGAGCCCTAGATTGGTTCCGCCTCGTGGCGGTGGAGTTTCATCCTGTGAGCTTGATTATGATTTTTCCTCGACGAAAGACTCCATATAGCCAAAGATGGGCATCAGAGGGCCACCAGGCGGGCCACGAGGCAGGGCGCGCGCCAGGGGGTAGGGCGTGCCCCCACCCTCGTGGACGGTGGGTGGCCCCCTCTGGTACTTCCTTCGCCCAATATTTTTTATATATTCTGAAAATAATTCCCGTGGAGTTTCAGGACTTTTGGAGATGTGCAGAATAGGTCTCTAATATTTGCTCCTTTTCCATCCCAAAATTCCAGCTGCCGGCATTCCCCCTCTTCATGTAAACCTTGTAAAATAAGAGAGAATAGACATAAGTATTGTGACATAATGTGTAATAACAGCCCATAATGCAACAAATATCGATATAAAAGCATGATGCAAAATGGACGTATCAACTCCCCTAGCTTAGACTTCGCTTGTCCTCAAGCGAAAGCCGAAATCGAAAAATATGTCCACATGTTTAGAGATAGAGGTGTCGATAAAATAAAATACGGACATGAGGGCATCATGATCATTCTTAGAACAATATATATATATATATATTGTCATATGATCTCTTATGCTAAAGTAACAATTCATTCACATACTCAAGTATGAATCAGAAACTTCATTGAAAACTAACAAACTATAATCTCAGTCATTGAAGCAATTGCAATTTATCATAACATATGAAAGAGTCAATATAAGAGCTTCTCAGCAAGTCCACATACTCAACCATCTTTTAGTCTTTCATAATTGCTAACACTCACGCGATATTTATGGTTATGAAGTTTTAATCGGACACAGAGAAGGATAGGGGCTTATAATTTTGCCTCCCAACCTTTTACCTCAAGGGTAATGTCAACAATAATAGTTCATGCAAACTGCTACCTCTTGAGCACGCGTTGGTTTTCCCTTGAAGAGGAAAGGGTGATGCAGCAAAGCAGCGTAAGTATTTCCCTCAGTTTTTGAGAACCAAGGTATCAATCCAGTAGGATACCACGCGCAAGTCACCTCGTACCTACACAAACAAATAAGAACCTCGCAACCAACGCGATAAAGGGGTTGTCAATCCCTTCAGGGCCACTTGCAAGAGTGAGATCTGATAGAGATAATAATAATAAGATAAATATTTTTGGTATTTTTATGATATAAATTGAAAGTAAAGATTGCAAAATAAAATAGATTGGAAACTTGTATGATGGAAAATAGACCCCATGGCCATAGGTTTCACTAGTGGCTTCTCTCAAGATAGCATAAGTATTACGGTGGGTAAACAAATTACTGTCGAGCAATTGATAGAATTGAGCATAGTTATGAGAATATCTAGGTATGATCATGTATATAGGCATCACGTCCGTGACAAGTAGAGCGACTCTGCCTGCATCTACTACTATTACTCCACACATCGACCACTATCCAGCATGCATCTAGAGTATTAAGTTCATAAGAACGGAGTAACGCTTTAAGCAAGATGACATGATGTAGAGGGATAAACTCATGCAATATGATATAAACCCCATCTTTTTATCCTCGATGGCAACAATACAATACGTGTCGTTTCCCCTACTGTCACTGGGATCGAGCACCGCACACTACAAAAAAAGACACATCCGTGACATTTTGGGCCGAACGATATTTTTTTCTGTCATACATATGACACTTCTATGACGATAATTGTGACACCCGGTATCATCATAGATGTGGTGGGCTCCTACTTCTATGACAAAAAATCATGACAGAAAATGGGCTTTTCGTCCTGGGCGGGCCGGAGACGTAGCTGCATGACATTCTTTGGGCCGTCCATGACGGAAAAAAACCATGGTAGAAGCGAGGGGGAGGAAAATTTCGGGGAGTTCCCGGTTACGGTGGGAGGTTGAGGGCCGAGCGATGCGCGTTTCTCTCGTACACATACGCGCGTGTATGCGAGGCGTTGGCTCTAACTGAACCCGAGCGAGGCGTTGTGCTCTAACTGAACCCGAGCGATTGCACTGCAGGCTATGCGTTACTAAACCCGAGCGATCGATCGATGGTTGTTAACTGAACCCAATCGAGCGATTCCTTTGCTACTGCTGCTAACTGAAGCCGATCG
>NC_041382.1:528461757-528495787 GCF_002162155.2 Triticum dicoccoides
GATGAACAGTGAGCGGTGGCGTTGCCTCTGGATGAACAGGACCCCATGGTGTGGTGGAGGGCTGGATGAACAGTAGACGGTGGAGGGGTGCCCATGGAGGGGTGGTTGAACAGGACCCCGTGGTGTGGAGGGCTGGATGAACAGTAGACGATGGAGGGGTGCCCGTGGAGGGGTGGTTGAACAGTAGCCGGTGGAGTAGCGCGCGGTGGAGGCTGGATGAACAGGAGCCCGTGGAGGCTGGAGGAGGTCGACGGTAGCCCATGGAGGCTGGAGGAGGTCGACGGTGGAGATGAACAGTATCCCGTGGAGTCTCATTTTGCGGTACGCCACACCCCTCCCGATGAACAGGACCCCCGTTTCGACCGTAGGAGGTCCGTTTCGTCGGTTTTGCGGTACGCCACACCCCTCCCGATCAACAGGACCCCCGTTTCAACCGTAGGAGCTCCGTTTCGTCCGTTTTGCAGTACGCCACCCCCTCCCGATCAACAGGACCCCCGTTTCGACCGTAGGAGGTCCGTTTCCTCCATTTTGCGGTACGCCAGACCCCTCCCGATCAACATGACCCCGTTCCGAACGTAGGAGGTCCGTTTCCTCCGTTGTGCGGTACGCCAGGCCTCGTTTCCATCACCTATTCCGTCCAAGCCCTCCCGATGAACATGACCACGCATTCCGTTCTGACCCAGCCAGTTGGCTCCCATGCGTTCCGTTGCCTCCCGATGAACACGACGCATTCCATTGCCTCCCCATGAACATGACGCATTCCGTTGCCTCCCCATGAACACGACGACGACGCTGTTTCTCCATTCCGACCCAGCCATGTACACGAGCCCTGGCCGTATGTATGCACGAGTAGGCGTTCGAGACCCCGCCCGTATGTACACATACGTGGCCGTATTTTCTTTCTTGCACTCTGGCCGCTGTACGTACGTGTACATGCTACGTGCGCGCCTCTACTACGACACGTACGCACCTCTACTACGACACGTGCGCGCCTCTACATCCACCAGTATATATGTACGTACACGTTCGCGACCAGAATGACAACGCTACGTACGCTTCGACCAGGTGGGTCCCGACTGCCTGCGAAGATGTAGCTGGTGGGTCCCAGCAGTCAGGGGGGCGAATCATTTTTTTTGTCCGGACGCACTTCTTTGCGTGCGAAGATGTAGCTAGTAGGTCCCAGCAGTCAGGGGGAAACATTTTTTCGCGAAATATAGTGGCCCGTCCGATGGGTCCCAGCTGTCAGGTGGAGGAATCATTATTTTCCGCATAATAAGGAGGCACTTCCTTGCTGCGGCCGTGGACCCAGCTGTCAGCCTCTCCACGTACAGTCCACGTCCGATGGAAGTCGTTCCTTGACCACGCCGCGCCGAGAGCACCAGGGCGGTGGACGGCGGCGAGGCCTAGGAAGGGGACGACGAGGAGCCGGGGAAGACGCGGCAGCGGAAGCCCGCGCGGAGAGGAGTACGAGGGTTCACTAGTTCGGCTGCGGTATGAGGCTGCCGTCGCCGCAGGGCCTGGCCAGTGGTGGGAATAGTAGGGGGCGGTGAGGCCTCCGCGGCAGCACAGCTGGCCATGGGAGGCAGGAGCATGCGGCACAACCGACGCTGCTTTGGGCGGCTGGAGCAAGAAGACTAGAGGTTGGATAAGCACTAGGGCCGTTGGATCGACATCGTACGATCACTGGAGCTAGAATCGTTCATATTGACTAAAGTTGACAAAGGCCCCCGTCCCAGTCAACTTAGTAGGCCCACAAGTCAGCCTCCCATCATGGTGGGTCCCAGCTAGCAGGGGAGTATTCATTTTTTTTGTGCGTAATAAGGAGGCACTTCCGGTGGGTCCGAGCTGACAGCGGGGGGAACGTTTTTTTTCGCGAAATACGTTGGCCCGTCCGGTGGGTCCCAGCAGTCAGGGGGAAATGTTTTTTTTGCGAAATAAGGTGGCCCGTCCGGTGGGTCCCTGCTGTCAGGTGGAGGAATAATTATTTTGCACGTAATAAGGAGGCACTTCCTTGCGGCCGCCTGGACCCAGCTGTCAGCCTCTCCACGTACAGTACTCTTCCGATGGAAGTCGGTCGTTGACCATGTTGACCACGTCGCGCTGAGAGCACCAGGGCGGTGGGCTGGACGACGGCGAGGCCTAGGAAGGGGACGACACGGAGCCGGGGAAGACGCAGCAGTGGAAGCCCGCGCAGAGAGGAGTACGAGGGTTCACTGGTTTGGCTGCGGTGTGAGGCTGCCGTCGCCGCAGAATAACAGGGGGTGTGGGTGAGTAGAGGGATGGCCTAGCCAGCGGTGGGAGTAGTACGGGGCAGTGAGGCCTTCGCGGCATCACAGCCGGCCACGGGAGGCAGGAGCACACGACATGACCGGCGCTGCTTTGGGCGGCTGGAGCAAGAAGACCAGAGGTTGAAGAAGCACTACGTCCGTTGGATGGACATCGTATGATCACTACAGCTAGAATCGTTTATATTGACTAAGTTGACAAAGCCCTTGGTACACGTCAACTTAGTAGGCCCACAGCTCGGATTTGGCAGAGAACATATAGCCCATTTGCGATTTGTAAGAATGTACATCCCATTTTTTAATTCTAATGGAATTTACTACAACCCATTTACAGTTTGTTAAAAGTACATCCCAACTTCTAGCTAGGACAACGATTAATAATTTCAAACAACCGCTCAAAACAGAATTCAAAAAAAAATTCCCACATTTTGATGGGATCCGAAATATTTTTATCTAAAATTTCTAGTCAGGTTAAATATAATTTCAAAATAAAGTTGTATTATGTTAAAATCCAACGAAATATTACGCGCGCAACAAGTAATGAAATTAAAATTTTCAAATTCCAAAAATAATATATTTTTCAAACTAATTATGTGTTTGGTGCATAGTAAATATCTAGTTATTATAATTACATCCCATTTATTATTTCTTAAAGTCCATTTTCTTGTTAAGTCTAATGCATACCTCCTAGAAAAGTTTGCAGCCCAGCGGGGCGGAGAATAACAAGTTGACCCGGATATTGTGTACAACTGTCGGCCCAGTTGCATTGCTGATGTTGAAAAAAAGGCCTATGTAGTGCAGTACAACCTAATATGGTTACTCAGCCCACATTCAGCGATGCCGGAAAGGCCCAAACAAGGCTTCTGTACAACTTTTTGAAGTCACTGAGCTCAATTAATAACTTAAGAAAAAAGTTAGATTATAGTGGAACCTAATTAAAAGCTGTCACGAGCAAATAAATAATTCAACGGGTCCCACTTGTGCATGTGCACGTGTGTGTGTGTGTGTGTGTGTGAGAGAGAGAGAGACCCATCGGTCGATGCTCGTAAATACATCTTTCAGCCATATGCATTGCTGATGCTCAGTAAAAACTTATATAGTTGACACAATCATATAGAACATCATAGCACACTGAACTTGCATACAAAAATTTCACGCAGGCGGCACAATCAGGATGAAAGCAGTGGATCGCTACGGGAAGGGCTATGTTGAAACCAACGAAGTCGTACATAATGGTTCATCGTTTTTATCAATGACGGGGGAATATCTTCAATGTTGTGCAAAGAAAACAGATAGACAACACAATCAGTTCTGCTAGCACATTAGGTTGACGTACAAACCTTTCTAAAAAATGTTCAGGTACGAAATTAGAACAGGTCACAATCAAATGTACTGGCATATCAGTGCTTCACACCAATAGGTCGGATTTAACTAGTATTTGACAAGATTCAGTTGTTACCTCAAATTAGAGCACATCCAGGCAGCCAGCCCTGCCTCTTCTCCCAAAGAAGCAGTGGCCTCCGCCGCGCGGTGGAGTAGGCCTGTGCCATCCATCGCTCCGAGCAACACGGGGAAAGTATGACGTTGACTCCTGTAATGGACGTCGTCGACGGACCCTGGTGTAACGCCTCGAGACCGATGCACCAGGTGTCTTCCAGTTATTCGCCCACGTTGCCATGTCATTTGCTTGCGTGTTGCATCTTGCCATGTCATCATGTGCATTGCATCATCATGTTTTCAAAACTTGCATCCGTTCCGGCCTCCCCGTTTCTTCCGTTGTCCATTCTGAGTCCAGACACCCTTGCACGCGCCCGCGGCACGTCCGAAATATGATTTTATAAGTGGCCGGAAAATGTTCTCGGATTGGGTTGAAAGTTGGCATGTGGTCTTATTATAGTGTAGATAGACCGCTTGTCAAGTTTCATCGCATTCGGAGTTCGTTTGATAGCCCAACCGTTAAACTATAGCGGCAGTATAGCCGGTCTAACGTCGGACGTTTTCGGTCTCCGGAAACAGTCGCCGGGCCTCTCTCTCTTCTCTTCTCTCAGCTTCAAGCTTTCTGCACAGTCCGCTATCAACCGCCAGGCCCCGAAACCCCTCCTTGCACGGTGCATCGACCCCCTCATGTGCGCGTCCGAAAGTTGTCCCGAACCCGACCCGGGGAGTCGTCACCGTTGGGTCCGGATCATCCCGAAACATCTACAAAACGTCTCTGCTTGTTAATTGGACTTCCTAACATATTTTTCTCGATCGCCCGATTACGATCGGAGGGATGTGGTAGCCCCTACCCAAATATCCACATGCTATATATATTTTAACCCAACCCTAAAATTTAGGAACTTGTCCTTCCCCGCCGCCACTCCTCTCCCACATCGGGATCCCCTCCCGATCCAAAATCCTTCCTTGATTTTCCAATCGGCCAACCACCATCGATCCATCACTCCACCTCTCAAGCAGCATCCTCAAGCCCCATGGAGCCAGGCTTCTTCCTGTCGTCTTCGACCATAGGCGCCGCCTCCTCCTCGTCGCGTTCGAGGAGACGAACGCCTCGCTAGCCTCAAAGCTCGCACCAGCGCCACCGACTGTCCTCGTTCCCCATGTCCAATTTCCGCCGGAGTTGCTCCGTTCCTCGCACAAACCAGCAGGCTGTCCTCACCACCCTGCCCCTTTTCTCTCCTTCGCTGAAGCTCTCTCTGCCTCCCTGACCTCTCTTCCTCTCTTGGAGCTGTAGCAGCAGGAGCTTCCGCCACCGCGCCATGTTGCCGTTCCTCTGCTGCGTCGCCGTCCAGGAACGCCCCGAGTCCACCACTGCCACCGTTTCGCGTCAGATCCGGCCGAGGACCGCCGGATCTCGCCGCCTCCGCCATGGATCACCCATCCCCAGACCTCCTCCGCGCCGCCTTGCCTCAGTCGCGCCCCGTCCGTTGCATCTTCGCCATGTCCCTGCTGCCTCTGTCGCGAGGGAGACGAGCGTCTCGCCTGCACCCGTTGACCGCATCGCTCGCACGGGCCAGCCTCGCTCTGTGACTCATCGCGCCCCGCCCGCGGCCCAGCAAGATGCTGCGGCCCAGTCTCTCCAACCGCAGGCCTCAAGGGGCCCAATGTGAGCAGTTTCCATCCAGCCCAGATCCACCAGATTCGTCCCGATATTTTTTTCCCTGTTGCTTGTTGGGCCAGCCTCTGTTTTGGCGCATTCATGTTTTTTTTTAGATCCACGTATTTTCTAATTATTCCAGAGACTGCAGTTTTTCAGAAAAGTGCCTCGAGTTCATGCATATAATAACTCATTAACCGTGCATCGGATTAAAACAAACTTTATATGTAAAATGACTAGAATTTCATCTAGTTTCATAATATGCCACTTTCATCTATGTTTAAAATGTTTAAACTGCTGTTTGCATTAATTTGCTCATATGCCATGCTAAAATGCTTTAATTCATAACTTAATAACCATAGCTCCAAACTTAATAAACTTTATGTGCAAATGGGGTAGAAAAATGCCTAGTTTAACATGGTGGCTTTACTTTGCATGTTTAACAACTCTAAAATATGGTTTAGGGCAGAACAGTACCAAACCTAAAATTATGCATATGGGGATTTATCGGAATTGTTGTTTGTTGTTTCCGGCCTCATTTAAACTTGCCTAGATAGGTAGTTTTGTTGTGCTTCACCCTTGCCATGTTAATCAACATTTAATATTGTTGAGTACCTAACCGAGAGTGAACTAAATAATTGATGTGGTGTTCCGTCAACATGCAACTGGTTGCATATTGATCTCCACTTAATTTGTAGGATTGCTTGTGCACTTTGCCATGCCATGCTTCATTAAACCGGACATGCATAATACTTGGTTCTGCATCATGCCATGTTTATGTGATGGTTGTTTACTATGTTGTTTGCTTCTTTCCGGTGTTGCTTCGTCGGGTTGGTTTCGATAATGTCGCGTTTGTGAGGATCCGTTCAACTACGTCCTTTTATCTTCTTCATGGACTCGTTCTTCTTCCTTGCGGGATTTCAGGCAAGATGATCATACCCTCGAAATCACTTATATCTTTGCTTGCTAGTTGCTCGCTCTATTGCTATGCCTATGCCGCGATACCTACCACATGCTTTATCATGCCTCCCTTATTGCCATGTCAAGCCTCTAACCCACCTTGTCCTAGCAAACCGTTGTTTGGCTATGTTACCGCTTTGCTCAGCCCCTCTTATAGCGTTGTTAGTTGCAGGTGAAGATTGGAGTTTGTTCCTTGTTGGAACATGGATATTTTTTGGGATATCACAATATCTCTTATGTTTATTAATGCACCTATATACTTGGTAAAGGGTGGAAGGCTCGGCCTTATGCCTGGTGTTTTGTTCCACTCTTGCCGCCCTAGTTTCCGTCATACTAGTGTTATGTTCCTTGATTTTGTGTTCCTTACACGGTTGGGTTATAATGGGAACCCCTTGATAGTTCGCCTTGAATAAAACTTCTCCAGCAAGGCCCAACATTGGTTTTACCATTCGCCACCTAGCCTCTTTTTCCCTTGGGTTAGGCCATCCCAAGGGTCATCTTTATTTTAACCCCCCAGGCCAGTGCTTGTCTAGGTGTTGGTCCGAAACAGAGCCACTTGCGGCGCCACCTTGAGGAAACTTGATGGCTGGTTTTTAGCTGTACGTAGTGTTCATCCGGTGTTTCCCTGAGAATGAGATATGTGCAGCTCCTTTCAGGATGTCGGCACATCGAGCGGTCTTGCTGGTCTTGTTTTACCATTGTCGAAATGTCTTGTAACCGGGATTCCGAGCCTGATCAGGTCTTCTTGGGAGAAGGAATATCCTTCGTTGATCGTGAGAGCTTGTGATGGGCTAAGTTGGGACACCCCTGCAGGGATTTGAACTTTTGAAAGCCGTGCCCGCGGTTATGGGCAGATGGGAATTTGTTAATGTTCGGTTGTAGAAAACCTGAAGTTGATCTTAATTAAAATACATCAACCGTGTGTGTAGCCGTGATGGTCTCTTCTCGGCGGGGTCCGGGAAGTGAACACGATGTTGGAGTTATGCTTGACGTAGGTTGTTCTAGGATCACTTCTTGATCATAGTTTCTCGACCGTGCTTTGCCTTCTCTTCTCGCTCTCATTTGCGTATGTTAGCCACCATATATGCTAGTCGCTTGCCGTAGCTCCACCTCATACCTTTTACCTTACCCATAAGCTTAAATAGTCTTGATCGCGAGGGTGTGAGATTGCTGAGTCCCTGTGACTCACAGATACTTCCAAAACCAGTTTGCAGGTGCCGATGAAATCATGCAGGTGACGTAACCGAGCTCAAGGAGGAGCTCGATGAAGCTCGTGTTTGTTATGTTGTTCCGTTTCCAGTTGATCAGTAGTGGAGCCTAGTCGGGACGATCGGCGATCTGTGTAGCATTTGGGGTAGTCTTCTTTTATTTTGGTTCCGTAGTCGGACCTTGAGTGTATCTGGATGATGTAATGTTTTATTCATGTATTGTGTGAAGTGGCGATTGTAAGCCAACTATGTATCTCTTTCCCTTATTGTATTACATGGGTTGTTGTGAAGATTACCTCACTTGCAACATTGCTTTCAATGCGGTTATGCCTCTAAGTCGTGCTTCGACACGTGGGAGATATAGCCGCATCGAGGGCGTTAAAAGTTGGTATCAGAGCCTTCCCCGACTTAGGAGCCCCCTGCTTGATCGAATCGCTGGCGTTGTTGAGTCTAGAAAATGTTTTGAGTCATTTAGGATTATATATATATATCGGAGAGTAGGATTCTTTTTACTCCTCAGTCCCTTCGTCGCTCTGGTGAGGCATCCTGACGTAGAGTTTTGACTCTTCTCTTCTCAAATTTCACTATTTTTTTAGGATCATGCAGGTATCTTGGAATCGTTCCGATGGTTTTGTGACGAGAACATTGTTCTTGGTGCCTCCTGACATTTAGGGGTTGTGGCAGTGTCCCGGGGAGTTGAGCTCCGAGGTGTTGTCGTCACAATTTTATCGTTGCAGTTCTGGAATACCTGAGTTTCGCCGACATCGAAAATCTCTTTTATGCAGTTGTTGGTGAGATAGCCTCGATGCCACCCAGTACTGGGGCGGGAGTTCGAGAGTATTGCCATAACTCGTATAACGGATGCTTTTCGAAGGTTGAGGTAAACGATTTCCGAAGGTTTCTTGGTTATGTGTTGAAGGATGGATACAACTGGATGTAGGATTTGCTAGTTTTGGGTGAGATATTATGCTTCCCCTGTATCCCCAACACCTGATTGCATAACCGGAAAGTTTCGGGAGTTTATAAGTGGGAATTCAAGTAGCTCTTAGGATATCTTTCCGACAGATGTATGATATGAAATTGGGGTTCGACGTCTAGTGGTCTGCCTATCCACGGTTGGTTTTACAGTGGTCTCGTTGCGTCTTAAAGAGTCCTCGGCTATGCTGACTCAGGGACGATTCGTATGTCATGTGCACTGCCTTGTACATGATGGTGCTGTACGATTGAGCCCGTGTAGGCCCCACCACGAAAATTTCGGATGAAATCTCTATCATATGTTTGTTCCGGCTTATTCTGCAAGCCAATCCTTTGTGTAGTTTAGAGTTGTGTTATTCGAGTTGCTTCGATGTCAAGTGTTGATTCCATACCTTTCCTAAACGGTGTTCTCATATTTCTATGTGAATACCAATCCTTATTGTTCATCGAGATTGTCGTGTCAATCCTTTTCAACTGGCGTGTTTCTCTTCAAGTGGATCCGATCATTCCAACATTCGCGAGATCAACTAAAGTCTTCTCAATGTTGTTTGTTTCTTCCATATCCAAGTTGCCTTTGTTTTTCCCACCCGCCCACCCTTGTTTCCTTCAAGGATTCAGATTTCTTAATCAAGTATCCATTTTGTTGATGTCAAGTTTCTTCGTTTTTTTCCGTCAATGTTGTTACCCGGTGGTTCTCATGAAGATGCTCTACAAGTTCATCATTTTTCGCTCTTTCTTCTCTGGTGGATCTAAATCAAGCTTTTGGTGTCGATCATATCCCTTTCTGCGTTTCAAAATGCTTTCAAATGCCGGTGCACCTCTTAATCATTCCCCGCTTGCTATTCAATTGTTTCGGAGTGCTGAAAATATCTCAAAGATTCGCGTTTCCATTCCTAATTCCATTCAAGTTATTTTGTGGTTGTCATCTTATTCAAGCCATTTAAATCAACCGGTGCAATATCTTTCAAGTAATCATTTCAACGGTGTTTCTTTTGAGTGGGCCCTAACCCACAGGTCTTTTCCGAGGGTCTTACCCGACTCTTCTAATTTTACCAGAGTTATTCTCAAATCCTTTCAAAGTTTGACGTAAGAATGATTTAACATCAGTCATATGTCTTTCTCCAAGATCTTTCAAATTCTTTCATCATTGGTTCAAACTTTCTAATATTCATCCCGGAGTATCTCAACAACTCATGTTGGTGTTTCACATCGTCATTCTCAACATTTGAAGACCGAAGAAGTGTTTCCTCTAAATCTTGCTCCATTCTCTTCAAGATTCATGGTGCTAGCTTTATGCCATCCTCTCATAATTGTTTTCGATTGTGAGAATTCTTTTCACCCATCTGGAACAATCCAGGAGTATTTTTTAGTTTTATTATCCGGATGCCATCATCTCAGAAGTATTCATTCTAGCTTTCAGCTCTCGTTCTCCAAATCTTACCGGTGCATCATTCAAATATTTTCTAATAAAGCTTCTTCCTTCATTGCTAATTCTTCCCGGTGTTTCGCTATCTTTTCTTTGATCGTTTCTTAATTCTTACGGTGATTCATTCAAGATTCCTTTTCTCTTGGTATCATATCGATTTATTCATTGTTTCAATCCTACCGGTCATTCGAAGAAGACCTTCCCAAGTTTGCGCTATATCTACCATAACCCTTTCTTATACGAGAATAAGTAGTATGCCAAATCCATTGTGTGCCATCAATTTAAATTGGTGAAGGATAAGCATAATGTAATTCTTATTCTTATTTCACCGAGTAAATTCAATTCCTGCTTTCCGGAGTGGTTCATCATATCACATTCTCGGTTCGAGATGCTTTATTCTTTTCTTCCGGAGTTCCAAGTTTTCACTTTATCTCATCGCAAAGTTCCATCCAATCATTGCAAGGCTTCAATCTTATTCTTTTCATCCTTCACTTCCTTTTTGATCACACTTTTATTACTGGAGTTCTTCATGGAGGCTCAACATGGTGGTTCATCAAGGATTTAATTCCTTCTCGAAGTGATCATTGAGATTCTTTTCAAAGGAGCTCAAGTATTCTTCATCTTGCAATCCAGAGTGCAATTGTTCTCCCTTATCTTTGAGGTGGTAATATATCATTCTTCATTCACAAGAATGAGATATTTTAAATCCATCAATCGTCTTGTTGGAATTATCTTGGGTTATGTTTCACCTAAAGCCTTCCCTAAGGATTGTTGCTATCTATGGTGTTTATAAATGATCCAAGTTCTTCTGTTATCCTCCCAGGGAAAAAGCCTCTCGTCTCCTTGGTTATATCAATCCACTTTTGTTTCCGTTAGTGGCAGAATTTCACCTCAAGATTTTGATATGTATTCCATAAGTCCATATCAAGCTTATCCTTTTCGTTGTTGGTTTTCCAACAACTCCGTTATAACTTTCTTGGAAGGGTGATCTTCAAGCTCATTTGTGGCATAAGTTTACCTTTTCTTCTCCATCTTTTCATTCCAATGATCTATCTTCTATTCTCTCTTACGGAGGCATTGTGATGTTTCTCTCTTCACTCATCTTCTCGAAGTGTGAGGATCGTGTTCTCTTCATGCTTTTCCAGTTAACCAGAGTGTTGTGCCCTTTGCTCAAGTTCTTTTCGCCTTATCAAGTCTTGCTTCTCTTTTCAACCGGAGTGCTGTCCGAATTATATCATTCTTATTCCTTCTCTATCTTGTTTTAACCAGAGTGTTGTCATAATTGACCTTTATCGTTCCTTGTACTTCTCATTTCGACCGGAGTGCTTGCATGTACTTCTTGTCCATTGTAACCTTTTCTTATGTCTTTCAACCTATCAAGGTTATTTGGTTTCACTCGTTTGTCAAAGAAGCAACTTAGTTTTACCTCTTCTCTCCTCTTTCGTTTCCCTCCGGTGCCATCCTAGATCTCGGGACGAGATCCTCTCGTAGTGGTGGAGTGTTGTAACGCCCCGAGACCGATGGGCCAGGTGTCTTCCAGTTATTCGCCCACGTTGCCATGTCATTTGCTTGCGTGTTGCATATTGCCATGTCATCATGTGCATTGCATCATCATGTTTTCAAAACTTGCATCCATTCCGGCCTCCCCATTCCTTCCATTGTCCGTTCTGAGTCCAGACACCCTTGCACGCGCCCGCGGCACGTCCGAAATATTATTTTATAAGTGGCCAGAAAATGTTCTCGGATTGGATTGAAAGTTGGCGTGTGGTCTTATTATAGTGTAGATAGACCGCTTGTCAAGTTTCATCGCATTCGGAGTTCGTTTGATAGCCCAACCGTTAAACTATAGCGGCAGTATAGCCGGTCTAACGTCGGACGTTTTTGGTCTCCGGAAACAGTCGCCGGGCCTCTCTCTCTTCTCTTCTCTCAGCCTGAAGCTTTCTGCACAGTCCGCTATTAACCTCCAGGCCCCGAAACCCCTCCTTGCACGATGCATAGACCCCCTCACTTGCGCGTCCGAAAGTTGTCACGAACCCGACCCGGGGAGTCGTCACCGTTGGGTCCAGATCATCCCCAAACATCTACAAAACGTCTCCGTTTTGTTAATTGGACTTCCTAACATATTTTTCTCGACCACCCGATTACGATCGAAGGGACGAGGTAGCCCCTACCCAAATAACCACATGCTATATATATTTTAACCCAACCCTAAAATTTAGGAACTTGTCCCTCCCCGCCGCCACTCCTCTCCCACACCGCGATCCCCTCCCGATCCAAAATCCTTCCTTGATTTTCCAATCGGCCAATCACCACCGATCCATCACTCCACCTCTCATGCAGTGTCCTCAAGCCCCATGGAGCCAGGCTTCTTCCTGTCATCTTCGACCATAGGCGCCGCCTCCTCCTCATCGCGTTCGAGGAGACGAACACCTCGCTAGCCTCAAAGCTCGCATCAGCGCTGCCAACTGTCCTCGTTCCCCATGTCCGATTTCTGCCGGAGTTGCTCTGTTCCTCGCATGAACCAGTAGGCCGCCCTGCCCCTTTTCTCTCCTTCGCTGAAGCTCTCTCTACCTCCCTGACCTCTCTTCCTCTCTTGGAGCTAGGGGTGGAAAATGGTAGCGGATAATCCGAAATATCCGATATTCGTATTCGAGAAAATGCCTATTCGTATCCGAAACATCCGCATCCGAACCAAAATGGAAATGGAAATTATCCGTATCCGAAATTATTAAACAAAATAAAATAAAATATGGTAGGAGATTTTGACACAAATATGGATATGGAAGTGGATATATCCGTATTCGAATAAGATTATGGGAGGTAATTTTTAAAATTCTAGGCCAAATATTCCAATTATCCAACATAAAAGCCAAATAAGTGGTCAAATTTTACTCTTTATATGATTAAACTTATAAATTAGTATGCATTACAATAGTATTTATTCATAAACCTATTTGTCATTGACTTATTGTATGTCGCAAATTGATTATTGTAGGTCGCATAGCTATCTACTAATTTACTTAAGCAATATGTTGATATTATTCATATCCGTTCCGAATCAAGAAAATATCCGATACGTATCCATATTCGAATAATATCCGAGCCGCATCCGTATCCTATAACTTCCGTATTCGGATTCGTATTCGTTTTGAAAATATGAAAATGAAAGTGGTAAGAGCACTATCCGATCCGCATCCGATCCGTTTCCACCCCTACTTGGAGCTGCAACAGCAGGAGCTTCCGCCACCGCGCCATGTTGCCGTTCCTCTGCCGCGTCGCCGTCCAGGAACGCCCCGAGTCCACCACTGCCGCCATTTCGCGTCAGATCCGACCGAGGACCGCCGGATCTCGCCGCCTCTACCATGGATCACCCATCCCCAGACCTCCTCCGCGCCGCCTTCCCTCAGCCGTGCCCCGTCCGTTGCATCTTCGCCATGTCCCTGCTGCCTCTGTCGCGAGGGAGACGAGTGCCTCGCCTGACCCGTTGACCACATCGCTCGCACGGGCCGGCCTCGCTCCGTGCCTCATCCGCCCCGCCCGCGGCCCAACAAGACGCTGCGGCCCAGTCTCTCCAACCGCAGGCCTCAAGGGGCCCAATGTGAGCAGTTTCCATCCAGCCCAGATCCACCAGATTCGGCCCGATATTTTTTCCCTGTTGCTTGTTGGGCCAGCCTCTATTTTGGCGCATTCATGTTTTTTCCAGATCCACGTATTTTCTAATTATTCCAGAGACTGTAGTTTTTCAGAAAAGTCCCTGGAGTTCATGCATATAATAACTCATTAACCGTGCATCGGATTGAAACAAACTTTATATGTAAAATGACTAGAATTTCATCTAGTTTCATAATATGCCACTTTCATCTATGTTTAAAATGTTTAAACTGCTGTTTGCATTAATTTGCTCATATGCCATGCTAAAATGCTTTAATTCATAACTTAATAACCGTCGCTCCAAACTTAATAAACTTTATATGTAAATGGGGTAGAAAAATGCCTAGTTTAACATGGTGGCTTTACTTTGCATGTTTAACAACTCTAAAATATGGTTTAGGGAAGAACAGTACCAAACCTAAAATTATGCATATGGGGATTTACCGGAATTGTTGTTCGTTGTTTCCGGCATCATTTAAACTTGCCTAGATAGGTAGTTTTGTTGTGCTTCACCCTTGACATGTTAATCAACATTTAATATTGTTGAGTACCTAACCGAGAGTGAACTAAATAATTGATGTGGTGTTCCGTCAATATGCAACTCGTTGCATATTGATCTCCACTTAATTTGTAGGATTGCTTGTGCACTTTGCAATGCCATGCTTCATTAAACCGGACATGCATCATACTTGGTTGTGCATCATGCCATGTTTATGTGATGGTTGTTTACTATGTTGTTTGCTTCTTTTAGGTGTTGCTTCGTCGGGTTGGTTTCGATAACGTCGCGTTTGTGAGGATCCGTTCGACTATGTCCGTTTATCTTCTTCATGGACTCGTTCTTCTTCTTTGCGGGATTTCAGGCAAGATGACCATACCCTCGAAATCACTTCTATCTTTGCTTGCTAGTTGCTCGCTCTATTGCTATGCCTATGTCGCGATACCTACCACATGCTTTATCATGCCTCCCGTATTGCCATGTCAAGCCTCTAACCCACCTTGTCCTAGCAAACCGTTGTTTGGCTATGTTACTGCTTTGCTTAGCCCCTCTTATAGCGTTGTTAGTTGCAGGTGAAGATTGGAGTTTGTTCCTTGTTGGAACATGGATATTTTGTTGGGATATCACAATATCTCTTATGTTTATTAATGCACCTATATACTTGGTAAAGGGTGGAAGGCTCGGCCTTATGCCTGGTGTTTTGTTCCACTCTTGCCGCCCTAGTTTCCGTCATACCAGTGTTATGTTCCTTGATTTTGCATTCCTTACACGGTTGGGTTATAATGGGAACCCCTTGACAGTTCGCCTTGAATAAAACTCCTCCAGCAAGGCCCAACATTGGTTTTACCATTCGCCACCTAGCCTCTTTTTCCCTTGGGTTAGGCCAGCCCAAGGGTCATCTTTATTTTAACCCCCCCGGGCCAGTGCTTGTCTAAGTGTTGGTCCAAAACAGAGCCACTTGCAGCGCCACCTCGAGGAAACTTGAGGGTTGGTTTTTAGTTGTACGTAGTGTTCATCCGGTGTTGCCCTGAGAACGAGATATGTGCAGCTCCTTTCAGGATGTCGGCGCATCGGGCGGTCTTCCTGGTCTTGTTTTACCATTGTCGAAATGTCTTGTAACCGGGATTCCGAGCCTGATCGGGTCTTCCTGGGAGAAGGAATATCCTTAATTGACCGTGAGAGCTTGTGATGGGCTAAGTTGGGACACCCCTGCAGGGATTTGAACTTTCGAAAGCCGTGCCCGCGCTTATGGGCGGATAGGAATTTGTTAATGTCCGGTTGTAGAAAACCTAAAGTTGATCTTAATTAAAATACATCAACTGCGTGTGTAGCCGTGATGGTCTCTTCTCGGCGGGGTCCGGGAAGTGAACACGGTGTTGGAGTTATGCTTGACGTAGGTTGTTCTAGGATCACTTCTTGATCATAGTTTCTTGACCGTGCTTTGCCTTCTCTTCTCGCTCTCATTTGCGTATGTTAGCCACCATATATGCTAGTCGCTTGCTGCAGCTCCACCTCATACCTTTTACCTTACCCATAAGCTTAAATAGTCTTGATCGTGAGGGTGTGAGATTGCTGAGTTCCCACGACTCACAGATACTTCCAAAACCAGTTTGCAGGTGCCAATGAAATCGTGCAGGTGACGCAACCGAGATCAAGGAGGAGCTCAATGAAGCTCGTGTTCGTTATGTTGTTCCGTTTCTAGTTGATCAGTAGTGGAGCCTAGTCGGGACGATCGGGGATCTGTGTAGCATTTGGGGTAGTCTTCTCTTATTTTGGTTCCGTAGTCGGACCTTGAGTGTATCTGGATGATGTAATGTTTTATTCATGTATTGTGTGAAGTGGCGATTGTAAGCCAACTATGTATCTCTTTCCCTTATTGTACTACATGGGTTGTTGTGAAGATTACCTCACTTGCGACATTGCTTTCAATGCGGTTATGCCTGTAAGTCGTGCTTCGACACGTGGGAGATATAGCCGCATCGAGGGCGTTACACCTGGCACCAGCGGCGGCGGTAGGACTTCAATTGATGGATTGACCACTTCTTCGACATGCACGAACACTCGATACAGGTACATCCCTAACTTGGTCCGTGGCGGCCTTGGTGGCGATGAATAGTACAACCCCGGTTCTTGCATCGGTATCTCAACACCAATCACCTTTGGTATGGTGGACGGCTTCCATGCCATAACCGTCCGAGCCCAGTTATCTGGAGGAACAAACATACTTACGAGCTCACCTCCAAGGTCGCTGATAAGCTCATTCATGGACTCGCTGTTCCAAGCACGTCGAGGCATGCCATGGAAGGTAAGCTTTGTTAAAAACTCAAGCTCAGAGGGCACCGAGCCCCATCTTGGGTGCCACCGATCAAAGCTCACCAGCGCGCCATCGCAGAACAAATGCCGGGAAGATTCGAACACATGACTACAGTCGAAAGTTGTCCAGAACCTGACGAAGAAATCAGCCGGTGGCGGACAGACTTCGACGAGCAAGTCACTTATTTGGATGCCGTGCGCAATGCCAAGAGCTTTGACAAGGTCGTCTAGCGAGACGGGAGGCGGTCGCCGTTGATGGTTACCATCAGCACTTTGCCGGCAAACTAGTCGTCAAGCGCCGCCATGCCACTGTTGAGCGACAGCACGCATCGACAGAAGGCAGGACGGACCTCAGGATCTCCGGCTCGGAGATCCGCGTTGACCGGTGACATGATAGTGCACTTTAGTACAGGGAGTACAGGAGGGGGATTTGGGGGAACTGGAGTAGGAATCGAGATTCCAGAGGTGGGGAAGGGGCAGGAAACTGGGGATGAAAAGGTAGCATGAATTTCGAGCACGCGCCAATATGCTCTCGGCGCGCAAGCGCACGAAAACACCGGTGGCGCCCACATGTTGGCCTAAGAGTCCTTATTCTTTACTTTTAGAGAGCCCGACCTTTTTGCAGGATCTTTTGAGAGCCCGGCCTGAAAGTCATAATTGACCTGTTTGGCATTGCGTTACTACTCGACCCATATTCAACGACACCTCACTGGCCCAAAGAAGTGTACATCATCGAAAAGACACCGAGCTCAAATTATATAACTTGAAAAAAGGAGATATACTCTGAACACTGGAGAATGGTGATGCCCTCATTTAGCCCACCAGTAGTTTGAGACAATAAACAGTTCGAAACAACGGCATATACAACATTCTAACACTGACTAGTTACTACTACTGACATAAATAGCAAGACATGATAGTTCATAAGAAGTCTTGCTACACCACCAAAATGCACCCATCTGCAGCGCTCAGACTCTCCTGATCCAGACGAGAATGACATTCTAAACAGAAGCAACTATTACATAGTAAGAGTGACATAGAAGAGGATGACCAAATGACAAGGAATATGCATAACAAAAGAAAGAACTACCCATCCAGAACCAGCAACAAAGACAACAAAGTCATTCGAAGAGATGATCCAACACCATCATAATTTGCAGCCCCGCTTCAGCGACCAGTGATCCGAAGACACCAATACTCCACCCTTTCGATGCAATAGCCCAATTACCTATCAACCTGAAGGCTTGAACCACATCATTGTCTGTCATAATTGAGACATCCAAGGATCAAAGTTAATCCGGATGCCTTTGTCATTCTCACCTTCTTTTGGCTGCAGGCTGTATCATTGACAATCAGGGGAGTTTGCTCCCGAAATCCTAGGGCTCGCCGTGTAGACACAGTTTTCCATAGCAAACAGAGCCTCTCTGCCATTAAGGTCCTTGCCAACGGTGATCTCCTGGTTAATCGGATAATTGAGTCCAAGAAACAAAGAGTCTGAACCAAGGCTGTTTACCCGCCTCCAACTAAAAAATCCTAAAGGCCCCAACAAGCTGGTATCCTACTCATAGACGTAACAACCACTGTCCAGATACTCACGTATTACATGGTGCTTGTATACAGTGGGGTTTTTGCAATATAACTTTTCTGGCTCATGTGTACGAATGATCATCAGTCTTTTGCCGTCATCTGATCGAGCGAGGAACCAGTTGTGCTTCCCTGTTTTTGGCAAAGGTGGTGTGATTACAAAGGGCAGTAACTGTAGGGACACTGCATCATATCAAAAAGGACAGGCATTGTTAATGTAAGATCAGCATTGTTCAAAGTATGAGTAGGATAATGCAAGAAACATCATTGTATAGTGGAAATAGGTCTCCTATGCTAGCATGCCTGTTCACTTCATCGTTCAGGTATCATCCATATTGCGAGCAGAACCAAATTCTCATGCATCAATCAACACCCTGCCGTGATGCATGCAGTGGTCGTTCTGGTGCATCAAGGACGGCATGTAGATCATTCCACACTTGAGAAGAGGAAAAATGGAAAGGTAGAACACGGTAGCAGAGGAAGAGAACGCTGGCTAACGAGGCTGGGAGGGGATCGAGCAGGAAGTTAATGCTCCATGCCTAAAGGTTTTGGGAAAACCTGATTTTCATAAGGTGACTTATACTCACCTAAACGGAGGGAGTATTCCTTAACCAGAGAATGTTGTGTCTCCCACTCACGCGCTCAAAAAAAAACTACGACACATTTTTTATCTGTTTGCATAGGTCCCACCTATCAGGAAGGATGTGCACATACACGAACAGGTACGACTCATTAGTCTACCCACATAGCCTTTTCGTTTAGTCTACCTAGCCGTCTAATCAACTGCCTGCACGCCACTTCTCCCATTTACTTCTCCATCGGGAACCGATTCTCCTCGGTTTCTTCACCTCCCCTTCGTCTTCATTTGCATCCAAACCCCACTTCATTCACATTGTTTTAACCTCTTTAAATAATCATCTACTACTTTAGTTAGACTAGCCATCTAATCCTAATTCTACAAACCATAGCCCTCCGTTCCAGCGGTTCCAAATGGCGAAAGAGATCGAGATGCAGGTTTTTAGCGTCCAACATGTCCTCGTCGAAGGCTCGATGCGCATAGTTTCCACCATCACCGTCCACCCAAGGGTTTTTCGGCAGTGGATCAACAATGTATCCAACTCCCTTTAAAAGGTAGAGACGAGGGTCATCGGTCTCGACGCAGAGTACATGGAGCGTGCCCCTGGGAAGATCCAGCGCGCCGCCGTCCTTCAGCTGTGCCTCGAAGATGAAGTTTTGGTGTACCACATCATACACTCGCCCTCCATACTAGGTGAGCTTCATGATTTCTTGTCTCAGGAGGACGTATACTTCTGTGCGGCAGCCATCGAAGGGGACAAATAGAAGCTGGAGCCGTACAACCTTGATTTGAAAAGCATCGCTGACCTGCAAACCAGAATCAAAATTCCTGTAGAAGATTGTGATAAATAGACACCATCCCTATTCGACGTAGCAAATTTTGTGCTCGGTACAAATCGTCAGAAGGGTGATGAGATAGTGGCATTAAGGTCGTCTGAATGGGAGAATTATCCCTTGACGTACGAGCGGATAAAATATGCTGCCCTCGATGCCCGTGTGAGTTTTGAGATAGCTGCAAGGTCCAAAGAGCTTGTTGCGAAGCTGTCTCCCACAGAGAATGAGAAGAAGAAGAAGAAGCTGCACCAGCAGGAGGGCATTATGGATGGATGAACTATTTCCTCTCTTGTAAAAAAAATTATTCCCTCTCGGTGTATATTGATATAGATGGACTATTTCGATGGTGTGCATGTCTTTGGAACAGAGTAGTAGCGTGGGTCCGCTTGACTATAAGGAACTATTTATCCGCATATATAGCTTTCTCTGCTACTCCTTCCAGTGATCGGTATGCAGTGCATGTGTCCGTAGACATGACAGCTTGTCCATGGAAGTTCAACTACGACGACCATCACGTTTCATCTCGCGATTCCCACGATGCCTCTCCAACCCACGGCACCACGCCCCCGACTTGCGCCTCACCCCTCTTGGCCGCACCGCCCCTCTGCCTTTGTGTGCATGACATGTGGGCCACCTAAAAGGCGGCGAGCATCAAGTTTCTACCACAGCCACCCGCGATTCCCATGACGCCGCTCGAACCCATGAAACCACATGTCCCCCGACCTGCGGCTCACCCCTCTTGGCCGCACTACCCCTCTGCCTACGGGAGCATTACATGTGGACTAGTCACCTATTGGGTCCACATGTTATTGACTCAAAGGTAGGTGTAGTAAGGCGCTGAAGCTCAGTCCCGACGGCCCTGAGAGGGAAATGTAACTCCTGCGCCAGGGCTTGTGGTGCTCCCGCAGCACGAACTCGTGCCAAACTCGAGATTTGTTTCTTTACTATACATGCACGCAACGATTTAATGGACATTGTAATCTCAACATGTGATGGGGAGCTCTAAATTTGAATTTGAAACTTATAAAATGAAAATATTCAAAACAAATAAACTGGGAGAGAGGGAGTATATCGTAGGATGTGTCCCATACAAAATAAGTCCCCTGGTTTGTCACAGCGAAGACGTGGTTAGAAAGGAGCACATCGTCTTCCTACTCATACGGCAACAAATCGGCCGCAGACAGCATGGTCCGCCTTTGACCGCCATGTGCAAGGTTCATGCTATCTTATTCAATCTCACTATGGTTCCATCGTACCAATTCATGCGGTGGCCCGTTGCATGGCTGATCCCAATGTTGGACAAAGGTTCTACGGGAACAGTGTCACCGTTGTAAATGTTGTGCAAATTGATGTTGGTACCCTCCTATACATATGCAAGCCAATCTCCACTCGCACCGAGCCTAACCTATGAAACAGTGGGCAGGGGGAGAATTAGGAAATGGACACGGAAGTAGTCTTTAGAATGCATTTACTACGTGATCAAACTCATCTTACCTGCTCATCAGAGGAAATCCGAGTGCCCCTCAACGTCGACATCTCAAGGGGCGTCAACTTGCAACTACGGCCACGCCGCACTAGAGAGACCCCCAAGGAAACATCCTCTTGCGTTCCACGGAACATCAAGATGCATTTGTATGAGTAGTTTATCTTGTGAGAGAAAAGGATGAACGAGGGAAGGCCTCTAGAGATAGAGATGGACACTACTACTACCAATGTGCTGGCCCGTGCGTTGCAATGGATCCAAAGTACTAGAATAATACTTGTTCACGTGCTTGAAATATAAACACTCTAGTTTTGATATACATGTGTCAGCAGACATGACAGCTTGTCCATGGAAGTTGAACCACGGCGACCATCACGTTTCTTGTTTCTACCACTGCCACACCCACACGCGATTCCCATGATGCCGTGCGATTCCCATGATGCCGATCCAACCCACGGCACGACGTCCCCCGACGTGGACATGGATCCTCTGACGTGGCTATCACTGCCTTGCCCTGCCTTTCCTTCACTGACAGGTGGGACCCACGTTTATGGGTCCCACATGTCAGTGACATAATGGTAGGATTGTGCACGTCAGGGGATCCTCATCCCCCTGACGTGCCCCTCATCCTTCTCGGCCCCACCGCTCCCCTGCCTTTGTGTGCATGACATGCGGGCCAGCTGAACTGCGGCGACCATCAACTTTCTACCACAGATACACCTGATTGGACGCGATTTTCCCGCTCCACTGCTATGCTCTGATCCGTACTCCCGCACCATCGAATTTTCATCCAGTGGCTGTGACACATTTCATCCCGGGCATCAATCCTCAGCTGGAGTACTTATGTACTACAGGTAGTACCCACCGGTGTGGCCATCTACGCCTTGTAACGCCCCGACGCCCAGCTGTGGCACCCTCGCCATGGCCACACCACCACCGGCCGGTTCATCTCGAATGAGTGAGTCACGAACCACGCCACCACCATGAGAATGACATGTGGGCCAGCCGCATTTAAGGTCCGCATGTCATTGACTCATAGGCCGGCACTAAGCCACTGAAGTTCGGTCCCGTGGGCCCCGAGTGAGAAATGTAACTCCTACGGCAGGCCTTGTGGTGCTCCCGCAGTACGAGCTCGTGCCAAAACTGGATTTTGTTTCTTACTACTACCAACTAGTACTAGTAAGGTACACGTGCATTGCACGCATGAGATTTTGGTGGTTTGTGCATTATGCTTCTACATGTGGAGCTTTCTGGATTCTAGCATGTGGCAAAATCTGGTGGAATGTAAGGTTAGGCAAGTTTGATTAACTTAGGCGAGTTTTTGGTTCAAGCCACACCTTAGGCAAGCCACACTAAGGCCCCACATGACATACACACAAAAAATGTGGCAAGATTCCCTTAGGCTTGCTAACTTGTGGCTCTCATTTTGAAGAACTAATAACTTTGCCTAAGCTTAGTTGTGGCAAAGTTAATCATGAATTAAGTTCAACCATGGAGTCTTCTAGATTATACATGTGGCAGAATCTGGTGGATGATATCCAACGGCCAGTAGCACTCGGATTTGCCATCTTTGTACCGTCGGATTGGCTTCATCCATTGACCAACTTTCAAAGTTTTTCACACACTATATAGGGGGTATAGATATAGATGTGCCGGTCCGTTGCAATGGATTCAAAGTATATCTATTTAGTGGAGTGCACTCTAAACACATTATCTATTTATTTTTCTCTAACCTTCCATAGCCATGCAACCAAGCCACATAAGCTTCATGGGTGCCCCCCACATCATATTATTCATACTACGTTGATTGAAAAAAAGATAAATCACCCAAAACAAGATCTTCCCGTTTTTTGTTCCTACGATGTTGTGCCGTGCACGTACCTACTAGTTGTATAGTGGTAGTACTAGTAATATAGTATTAGGAGTACAAACTTGGTACTAGTAGGAGTAGTACTAGTACGGAATGCTCCTACTCTATAAATGAGCCCCGTCTGACACCAAATTTCTTGGCTTCCGTGCTACAGCTAGATCTTCCCCTCGTTTCTGTTTTCCAACTCGGCGGCGGGCGGGGTGTTGGTTTGCTCAACGGCGGCCCCACATGAAAGCAAAAATGCTAGGCAACACGCCTTCCCTAAGCTATGTGTCGTGCCGGACGGGCTGTGTTGTACTCCCGATTCCCGGGCGTGTGGGGGTGCGACGCGAATGCGGCAGGCCTTTTCCTTTTACCAGCAATGTGCCCGTGCGTTGTGATGGATCCAAAGTAGTAGAATAGTAGTATTTGTTCACAAACTTGATAAAAATCACTATTGTTTTGATATACTCCTAATATATTACTCCCTCCATACCTAAATATTTGTCTTTTTTGAGATTTCAAATGGACTATCACATACGGATTATATAGACATATTCTAGTGTTTCTAGCAAGATGCCCGCGCGTTGCACGAAGTTGATGGAAAAGGTAAGCACACCTCATAAATTGACGGATGGAGTACTAGTTAAAGTGATGCATATAATTAAGCAAAGGGATCACACATGTTGGTATTAACTGGAACGAGAATGCAACAACACAATAAGAATTAAGGCCATTATGATGCAATCACAGTGGTGGTTACAGAAGGCAAGAAGAAAGATGGATCCACGAACATACGACCTCCTCCTCCTCAACTTAGTGCGCCGGGACACCGACCGGCGGCTAAGGAGCGGCGGCTTTTGTGGCGAGGTCGAGGTGCTTCTCAGCAAAGGCATCCAAGGCTTCCAGCCGGTTGAGGAAGGCCAATGTCGTAGTGTCCTCACTGGCCTTGTAGATACCTATGTACACGATTTGCTCGTACACGTGGATGTGTAGGTTGACGAATTCTTGCAGGGCGAGGCGCCTCGCGGCGAGCGCGGCCTCCAGGTGGACATTCTTCGTGGCGTCGGCAGGCAGTCGCAGGGCCACCAGTGCTTGAAAGAGGTTCCGGCCATGGAGGCCGATTAGGGTGGCAGGCAATGAGGAGCCCGGGCGCGCGGGCTGGAGGAGTACGGCGGTGTCGTCCGTGAGCTTCTTGAGGACGGTGAACTTGTTGCTGGTGGCAACAATCATCTCGTCCAACTGAGAGTCGTAGTTGGCGTCGACGGCGGCCATCCACCAGCCGGTCTCCAACACCATCTGGAGACGATCCTCGGCGCCATGCCGCAGGCCGGCGTCGTGGACCATCTGGCGCAGCCGCTGGCCGCTCACGTGCATCGCCGCCATGGGTCTGGAGTGAGCTCTTTTGCGCTTAGTGCAGGTGCCTAGGCAAATGCTTAGGTGCGTACGATGTGGTAGGTGCATTGGAATGGAGGGGCGCCTTTATATGAGGGCAATGAGGGCAAACTGCGTTGCATTCACATCGTGCAGCCTATTTTCCCAGACCTCCTCCCATTACTTCCCTCATGCATTAATTGAAGGAGGATGCATTGGCCATTCAACATATCGGGAACCGCTATTGCCTCCCTCGTCTGCATTAAAGCCGTATCAGGAACTGCGCTGCCCGCTGTCAAATTGAATACTCCATCCGTCTAGGTGAGTATTAAGTCATCTTACGAAAACCAAATAGTAAACACATAGGCGTGGTACATTAACTCCCACGTTGTTTCTTATTTTTTGACATAAATAGAGGAATCAACCAAGAAGATATGTGGGGCTTGTATGCTTTTAATGACTTGAGACTATCAAACATGACATGAAGTGGTCAGTTCGTTGCACAAGAACAAATACAACCCACGTCAGCACACACGCATCTTATATAGCATAACATCCAATGGCTATAAAAGATGAATGAGACCAAATTATATCTCATCTAGATGAGTTCTAGCAAAACTGTATTAATAATACTTAGTACTCTTGCGCCATGTATCATATATTAGTATCACATAGTACTTTATTTATTGCCATGTATGACACATAGTACTCAACTCTCTCTCTTTCTTCATTTAATTCTATGACACCTCATCAAAATTGCTAAGGCTAGTACCATTACAACCAGCCTTAGCAAATACGAAGTACCAAACATTAAATTCTCTCGCTTTCCTCTCCACCTTGGTCACCTAGACGGAGGGAGTATAGTGCGCGGGCTTTTTCCTGCGCGGTAGCGGGGCAGTTCCGCCTAGTCGGTTCGACAGAGACGCGAGAAGATGAGGGAGTGGGCTGCTGCAAACATAGGGCTGTGTGATTTGACAGCGAGTTACTGCTGGACAGGTGGGGCCCTGTGATTTGACTTGCCATTATCATTTTAACTGCGGTGCTACGACCGGCGTGAGTCTCCCGATTCCTGACCACCTCCATACAGGTGCCTCTCCCAATGCTCCACCATGTAGTAGAGGCTGGCTCTTGCATGAGAGCGCACTTCTCCACTTTTTCCTTGCCTCTCTTTCCTCCACATATGCAAAAATGCCATGTAAAGCGCACTATTGTACTCACTTGCTCCTACAGGTGCTCAAGCTTGCCACATAGGCATAAAGTCTGATGTGGCAAGTTAATCAAGAAGAGAGAGACTAGTTTGGTGACCCAAGGAAGAAACGGTGCTAAGCACGGGTACCTAGGTGAAAAGACAATTTTGAGTCTATAGCTAATTAAATGAAGCAAACTTAGCAATACCATTTCATTGGAAGAGGTCACTCCTTGGCAAATGCAATAAATACTAGTACTCCCTGTGTCCCATAATATAAGAACGTTTTTGGCACTACACTAGTGTAAAAGACATTCTTATATTATGGGACGGAGGGAGTACGAAGAAAGAGATAGAGAGAAGTAAAAATAAATAAGTACACTTATAGCCAAAACCTTGTTGTAGTATGAGTGACTAAGTGATGGCTATGTATGACAAACATCAGATAGCCTAACACACTGTGTTAAATCTCCAAGGGCGCGACCGCACGAGCGACGCTACAGTCATGGTAGGCGCGGCCACGATACGGGCTGCTGGCAGCCCTTGGATCTGAGATCAAACAGTCGCATGCTAAGTTGCTGAAAATTTGCAGAATAACCTTCCAGGATATGATATTCACCCATAGGTCTAGAATCACGCCATGCAGCCATTCGATCTCAGATCCAATGGCTCTCGGAAGCCCGTATCATGGGAGAATGGAAAGCCACTACCCTGCCGTTCGCACGCGGCAGTTCGCTCCTACTCGTCCCTGCACGTCCTTCAATACTACAACGGTTCGCTCCTAGTCGTCCTATCCATTCACATTACGGCAGTTCCACTAATCCTAACCCTCCTCCCAAATCCATGGCGTCCCAAATCTCCCCGATCGGCGGTGAGTACAAGGTTAGAACCATCACCGGCGATGAGTTCGACGTCATCTACACCCGTTCTTCCGCGACGGTGAAAGGATGCCTTTCTCGCTTCAAACACATGTTTGAAGACTCAGATGATGAGTGGGTCGCTGGGCTAGATGTTGAGTACACCACAGTCCTGGGACGAGAGAAGGATCTAAAGGACGAAGAGAGAAAGAAGCCCGCTGTGATCCAGGTTTGCGTGCATGACTTATGCTTGGTCTACCACATATTCCATGCCGATGTTGAGTGCCAGGATTTTAAGGACTTCCTCCAGAGCAACCTAGTCAAATTCGTTATTGTAGACTTTGGTAACGACAAAGAAGTCCTGCGTCAGATAGGCCTCGTTGTAGGCAACACCTTCGACCCCCAGAAGAATCGGCTGGTGTCCTCTCGTCAGTCTTCAATGCTGACCCTGGCAGGAGCCATGGTTCATCCTTCGTACAGTAAACTGGAGAAACCTCCATACACGTTTCATCGTCATGCATGGCAGCGGAATGTACTAGATATATACCACATCCACTACGCTGCAATGATGGCTACCTTTGCTTCAATATCTACAAGGGTTGGATGAAGAGCAACAGCCAAGTGTGCGGTTCAAGCAAAGAAGTATCGGCCAAGAGGAAGAGGGACAAGGACGAAGTCGAGGACATGGACGAGGACTCCGAGTAAGGTGGCAGTGTCGTTGCTCATGGTGGTTCTAATGCAGTGTCTACCGGAATAGTTGCAAAGTTTAATTTCAGGTGTGCTTAATTTAATTTGAGGGGTGTGTTGTGCTGAGCCCCCAGCAGAACTATGTTATGTTTCTTCTTGTTACTTTAACTCTTCAGTACGTACATACTAGTATTTCTTACATTTCATCTTTTAGTTGGTATAGTACTACCACTCGTTTCTTCACATTATATACGTACAATATATATGGCCAACATCATATAGCCAACAGTTTAGTTGTCAAAGAATTTCAGGGTGCTTAGTTTTGTCAAAGAATTCCAGGGTGCTTAGTTTAATTTGAGGGGTGGGTTGTGCACTTGTGCTGGACACCATTATTGTGACAAGCCTTTTTAATAGTACTATATGCATAATTTGGCGACGAGCGCTCTCTATATGTACCACCTTTTTTTTAATTTCAAGTTTTGCTCCATGGCGCAATCCATCGATACTACTACTATACAAAAGTGGAGCATATACATTTTTAAAAGGCTAGAGGGCAGGGCAGTCTAGCTCGGTCGATTTCACGAGAGGCGAGGGCCTTTGTGATTTGACGGCTCATTACTGCTGTCAAATCGAATAGTACTGCGCCGCCCGCTGCACGCCCGGTGCCTCCATTAAACCCCTCCGTTAAACCCGCACGCAAACCGAGAATCCTACTCCAGCCACACATCCGTTCATGAGCGGGCCGGAATTAAACGCAACACCGGCCGAGCTCCTCCCGTCTGCCCTCAGTTTAAACGAGGCCAGACGCCGGCCAAGCTCCTACCGTCCGCCCTTTATTTACACGAGGCCAGACAAATAGCGGGCAAAAATCGCACCCCTCCGCCGCTCCCCCATCTCCTCCTTCACCATTTTCTCCACTCTTCCGATGGCTTCCGATGAGCCATTCTCCGACATATTACCCGGCTGGGTGGCCCGCCGAGCCCTCCGGATACGGGCGAGGCCGCTCGGTGCTTCACCAACCTCGCTTGGCCCAACGGAGCCAGTTGCCACCCCAAGCAGGCGCGTGGTTCAGCAACTCGCCGCTCTAGTTTAGCTCGATGAGGAGTGGCGAGTTGCTCCACGCCGGCACGGCGGCGAGCATGCTGGTACGGGCGCCGTCGCAGCCGCGTCGTACCGCGCCACCAGTGTTTGCGGTGGCCGCGCTCCCGTGTCTGTGGGCGTGCCTCCCGTGCCTGCGACAGCGCCATGCAGGCAGAGACAGAAGCCGGGTGCGTGGAGAGCGACGAGTCGGTGGCCAGCTTCTCCGTGTCCGCCGCCATCATCGAGGAGAAGTAGAACACGGGAGGCCGCCGCCACTTGGGACCCATGAAGGCCACCGCTGAGGTGACGACCGCGGATTCAGGTGGTTTCTTTGCTGCTTCGTCTCTTCTGAGGACCTTCGTCGACCCCGCAAGTGTCTGACGGACATGAGGAAGACAAAGGGATCCGCGGGCGGCCATTTAGAACTAAAATAAGTCTAGATACATCCATTTCTAGGACAAGTATTTCCGGACGGAGGGAGTATTAATTATACAAGAGAGCTGGACTGGCACCTCTTAGTTCATGTAAATGTAATGAAATCCATCATGTTTATATGAAGATCCAGTTTCTTTATACGAAATCCTTCATGCTTATATGAAATCAGTCCGTGTTTGCACGAATTTCATCTGGTTGGTTAGAGTTGTAAAAATGTATGCCGCTGGCGTTTGATGTCGTCCTCCGCTTAAGAAAGCGGGAGGAAATTTTCCGGCTGCCGTTGGAGATGCTCTTTATGCTGGAAATAATAGAGTGACGTCCAATCCATTTGAGTTAATTCCCTGTATGATTGTCCCTCTATAAAAAGTTAATTGCATGTACAATATACATGTGACTTGCAGGGTGGCTACAGCTTCATACAGAAAGTTAAAAAGAAACAAGTCCATCCTTAATCTTGTATTCTAAGTACTCTGTGGGTTCCACTGTCAGTACAGTAGCGAAAGAAGTATATATTAAATAAATAGAGTAATATATAATATAAAAAATATAAAGTTAAAAGACAGAATTCGAACTCATGTCATCGCGTTGCGAGCATCCGACGCTAACCAGCCCAGCACATTTTTGTTGTAGACCATGCTGGAGATATATCTCCATGTCTACTCTTATATATACTCCATTCGTTCCTAAATATTTGTCTTTTTCAGATTTCAAATGGACTACCACATACGGATGTGTATGTAGACATATTTTAGAGTGTAGATTCACTCATTTTGCTCCGTATGTCTTTTCAGGAAGGGGTCAGATTTGTCCTTGATTTATTTATGAGGTATCCAGATGGCACTGCACCGCCAAGAAAAGAGGGTAACATCAAAATTATGGACTACTTTTTTGAGTATGTTGGTAAGGTCCGGTCATAGTCACTTGTAGAAATCTCTAAAAAGACAAATACTCCCTCCGTCCGGAAATACTTGTCATCAAAATGGATAAAAGGAAATGTATCTAGACATATTTTAGTTTTAGATCCATCTCTTTTTATCCATTTTGATGACTAATAACCCACAAGTATAGGGGATCGCAACAGTTTTCGAGGGTAGAGTATTCAACCCAAATTTATTGATTCGACACAAGGGGAGCCAAAGAATATTCTCAAGTATTAGCAGCTAAGTTGTCAATTCAACCACACCTGGAAACTAAATATCTGCATCAAAGTATTTAGTAGCAAAGTAATATGATAGTAGTGATAACGGTAGCAAAAGGTAACAGTAGTAAAAGTAATGTTTTTGGTATTTTGTAGTGATGATAGCAATAGCAACGGAAAAGTAAATAAGCGAAGCACAATATATGGAAAGCTCGTAGGCAATGCATCGGTGATGGAGAATTATGCCGGATGCGGTTCATCATGTAACAGTCATAACCTAGGGTGACACAGAACTAGCTCCAGTTCATGGATATAATGTAGGCATGTATTCCGAACATAGTCATATGTGCTTATGGAAAAGAACTTGCATGGCATCTTTTGTCCTACCCTCCCGTGGCAGCGGGGTCCTTACGGAAACTAAGGGATATTAAGGCCTCCTTTTAATAGAGAACCGGAACAAAGCATTGACACATAGTGAATACATGAACTCCTCAAACTATGGTCATCACCAGTAAGTATCCCGATTATTGTCACTTCGGGGTTAACGGATCATAACACACAATAGGTGACTATAAACTTGGAAGATAGGATCAAGAACACTCATATATTGATGAAAACATAATAGGTTCAGATCTGAAATCATGACACTCGGGCCCTAGTGACAAGCATTAAGCATAGCAAAGTCATAGCAACATCAATCTCAGAACATAGTGGATACTAGGGATCAAACCCTAACAAAACTAACTCGATTACATGATAGATCCCATCCAACCCATCACCGTCCAGCAAGCCTACGATGGAATTACTCACGCACAGCGGTGAGCATCATGAAATTGGTGATGGAGGATGGTTGATGATGACGATGGCAACAAATTCCCCTCTCCGGAGCCCCGAACGGACTCCAGATCAGCCCTCTCGAGAGGTTTTAGGGCTTGGCGGCGGCTCCATATCGTAAAACGCGATAATTTCTTCTCTCTGATTTTCTCTCCCCAAAACTCAATATATGGAGGTGGAGTTGGAGTTGGAGTCGGAGAGGCAACAGGGGGCCCACGGGGTAGGGGGGGCGCGCCCTAGGGGGCAGGCACGCCCCCACCCTCGTGGCAAGACGGTGGCCCCCCTGGTCTTCATCTTTGGCAGGTATTTTTCTTATTTTCTGAAAAGTTTCTCCGTGAAGTTTCAGGTCATTCCGAGAATGTTTGCTCCTGCACATAAATAACACCATGGTAATTGTGCTGAAAACAGCGTCAGTCCGGGTTAGTTCCATTCAATTCATGCAAGTTAGAGTCCAAAACAAGGGCAAAAGTGTTCGGAAAAGTAGATACGTTGAAGACGTATTGTGACGCCCCCGATTCAATCGTACACTAATCATACACGCAAATGTGTACGATCGAGATCAGGGATTCATGGGAAGATATCACAACACAACTCTACAAATAAAATAAGACATACAAGCATCATATTACAAGCCAGGGGCCTCGAAGGCTCGAATACAAGAGCTCGATCATAGACGAGTCAGCGGAATCAACAATATCTGAGTACAGACATAAGTTAAACAAGTTTGCCTTAAGAAGGCTAGCACAAACTGGGATACAGATAGAAAGAGGCGCAAGCCTCCTGCCTGGGATCCTCGTAAACTACTCCTGGTCGTCGTCAGCGGGTTGCACGTAGTAGTAGGCACCTCCCGAGTGTAGTAGTCGTCATCGACAGTGGCGTCTGGCTCCTGGGCTCCAACGTCTGGTCGCAGCAATCAAGTATAGAAAGGGGAAAAAGAGGGAGCAAAGCAACCGGGAGTACTCATCCAAAGTACTCACAAGCAAGGAGCTCCAGTACATATGTATGCATTGGTATCAAATGGAATAAGGGTATCATATATGGACTGAACTGCAGAATGCCAGATTAAGAGGGGGGATAGCTAGTCCTTTCGAAGACTACGCTTCTGGTAACCTCCATCTTGCAGCAGGAGACGAGAGTAGATGGTAAGTTCACCAAGTAGCATCATGTAGCATAATCCTAACCGATGATCCTCCCCTTGTCGCCCTGTGAGAGAGCGATCATCGGTTGTATCTGGCACTTGGAAGGGTGTGTTTTATTAAGTATCCGGTTCTAGTTGTCATAAGGTCAAGGTACAACTCCAAGTCGTCCTGTTACCAAAGATCACGACTATTCGAATAGATTAACTTCCCTGCAGGGGTGCACCACATAACCCAACACGCTCGATCCCATTTGGCCGGACACACTTTCCTGGGTCATGCCCGGCCTCGGAAGATCAACACGTCATAGCCCTACCTAGGCACAACAGAGAGGTCAACACGCCGGTCTAAATCCTATGCGCGCAGGGGTCTGGGCCCATCGCCCATTGCACACCTACATGTTGCGTGGGCGGCCGGAGACCTAGCAACCTCCATTACAAAGGAAGTTGCGTTACGCGGTCCAACCCGGTGCGCGCCGCTCAGTCGCTGATGCCACGAAGGCTTCGGCTGATACCACGACGTCGAGTGCCCATAACTGTCCCCGCGTAGATGGTTAGTGCGTATAGGCCAGTGGCCAGACTCGGATCAAATACCAAGATCTCGTTAAACATGTTATCTTGAAATAACCGCAAAGGCCGACCAGGGCCAGGCCCACCGCTCTCCTAGGTGGTCTCAACCTGCCCTATCGCTTCGCCACAAAGATCCACACAGAGGGCCATTGGGACAAAGGTCCTTTCAGCCCCCAATCCGTGAATCACTCGCGGGTGCTCCATGAGCCGACCCGACTTTAGTCACCACATGTATCATGTATAAAGTATATAGTATATACCTGTGATCACCTCCCAAGTGATCACGGCCTGATAGTATAGCATGGCAGACGGACAAGTAGGTAGGGCCACTAATGATAAACTAGCATCCTATACTAAGCATTAGGATTGCAGGTAAAGGTAACAACAGTAGTAGCAAGGACAGGCTATGCATCAGGGTAGGATTAACGAAGAGCGGGTAACATGCTACACTACTCTAATGCAAGCAGTATAGAGAAGAGTAGGCGATATCTGGTGATCAAGGGGGGGCTTGCCTGGTTGCTCTGGCAAGAGAGAGGGGTCGTCAACTCCGTAGTCGCACTGGGTAGCAGCGGCATCAGTCTCGGTGTCTAGCGAGAGAAGAGGGGGAAGAAACAATAAATACAATGCAAACAAATGCATGACGATGCATGACATGACAAAGCGTGATGCTAGGCATGCCCTAACGTGGTACGAGATGGTACCGGTGAAGGGGGGAAACATCCGGGAAAGTATTCCCGGTGTTTCGCGTTTTGGATAGATAAACCGGAGGGGGAAAGTTGTGTGTTCGCTATGCTAGGGATACGTGGCGGACGAACAGGCTGTGTATCCGGATTCGTCTCGTCCTTCTGAGGAACTTTCATGTACAAAGTTTTTCCATTCGAGCTACAGTTTATTTAATATTAATTTTAAAAGGATTAAATCATTTTTTGATTTATTTAATTATTTTATTGCAACATTATCCAGAATAGTGTTTGCTGACGTCAGCAGTTAACTTGGTCAACCTGACAGGTGGGTCCCGTTCGTCATTGACTGTTTAGTCTAATTAGGTTTTAATTAACTTAACTAGTTAATTAGATTAATTAAACAGGGGTAATTAATTTAATTAATTCACTAATTAATTAATTAATTTTTTTAATTAAACGTTATCGGGCTGGGGCCCCGTTTGTCATAGGCCCTAGGGGGGCTTAACGGGCGCTGGGTTTTTGGGCGCTCGGGTGCGGGCGCCGTTGCGGGCGAGGCGCCCATCAGGGCGGACCCGAGGCGACGGGGCGGGCACGTGTGTGCGCCAGAGCACCGGTGCCGGGCGTGTGGTCGCGGCGCGGTTCGCCGGTCGGGCGCGGCAGGTGGAGGCGACTCAGGGGCAACGGCGCGCGTGCGCTAGGGCGGCGATGGCGCGGCCGGACGAAGGCGAGGCGGGTGCGGGGAGCAGGGGCGCGGCCTAGAGCGGAGGCGACCGGAGAAGGACGGAGTCAGCAGCAAACGAGCAGCAGCGGCAGCTAGCAGATCAGCCACTAGGAGCAGCAGCACGGGCGGCGCCGAAGCACAGCAGGGGCGCGACCGCGGCGCGGTGAGCGCGCCAGGGCACGGGCGAGGAGGTGGGCACGGTCGCGGTGACCGCGGCCACTGGCCGGAACTCCGGCGGCACGGGGTGGCACAATAGAACGACGAACAGAGGGGGAGACGAGGAGAATTGGCATGGCGCTCACAGGGGTCGTAGGGTTAAGGGCAGTGGGGCGCGAGGTGGAGGTCGGAGACGTGCGCCTGAGGGGAGGCAGTCCGGCGGGGAGGTCCGGCGATGGCGCGCGACGGGTTGGGCGTCGGTTGCCCCGATCCAGATCCACTCGGGGCGGGGGCAGCCGATGAAGGATGGAGGGAGGAGTCGCTGGGCGGAGGCGATGGCTCCACGGCTCGCTGGAGCGAGGGGAGACGACGACGTTGCGGCAAGAGGTCAGGGGCGGAGCCGGGCCCCGATCCAGATCGGCTCGGGGGAGAGGGTGGCG
>NC_041382.1:528496178-528531361 GCF_002162155.2 Triticum dicoccoides
GTGGGTGCGTGGGGGGTTAGGTTACGGTAGTGGGGGGATATGGAGAAAGGGGGGAGGCCGCAGCTGGGCCGGCCGGGCAGCCTGGACGCCTCGTGGCCTGTTGGGCCGTGGCCGAGGGGGGCTTTTCTCTTCTTTTTTTAGTTTAGTGTTTCTCTTTTGTATTTTCTTTTCTCTTGTTTATTTACTTTTTTGTTTTAAATCATTATAAATTATTTAGGCCTTTTATAAAAATGTGTTTACTACACCATAAATTCCTAGGCATTTATTTGCGCACACCGAATATTTTTGTTTTAATTTTTGACAACTTTTATTACTTAACTTTATTTTAAATTTGAAATTTGAACGGATTTGAACCATCGGAAGATTAACAACGGTAATCGTGGTGACGTGACATCATTAGCGGAGGGTTACTGTAGCATAACTATCCGGGCATCACAAATCTCCTCTACTACAAGAAATCTCGTCCCGAGATTTAAGAGATGAAGTAAGGGGGAAGTTGTAGTTACGAAATTCTAACGGAGCTTCTCGGTCTTAGTTGCTCTTCTCAACGAGGTTGGTCCACCACGTTGATGTCTTCATTCCTCTATTTCGAGCCATTATGATGATGTCGTCATCCTTTCTTTGAAGACTCCATCGTACTTACGAAAGAATAAGGGGGAGCACTCCGGGAGAACGGAACTCTACAAGGTAGCTATCTTGGTTTATAACTCAGGGAATGTGGTAGAAAGTAACTCTCGAACGGAAACTTAAGACAATATCAAGAGCAAAGTAAGTAGGTACCATGAGAAGTTTCGAGCGGGTAGGCAATCGTTCGATGCCTGAAACAAAGTGTGAAAGGGGTCTAGAGCAACGAGAATAAGTATTGCGTCTGATACCAGAATAGATCACTTGGCAGGTGGCCCGTGATTTACATAAGAAGTCAAGCGGGAGAATAACTTTGTCATCAGGGTGTACAAGAGAGTCAGGTTTTGATCCTGGGACCTGTGGGTTATGGGCCCACCATGTGGGTTAAAAGTAGGAGGAACGGTGACATCTTGCACGGTCAGGATAGGAAGGCATGTCAGAGGGTAGACTGTCAGTTATGTCGGCAACAACATCGGTACCAAGGGCGAGGGACAAAGAGAACCATCTTCCTGCTCGTTGAACGAGGCGGACCAATAGGCAAAGTTTCTCGTCCATCGGTGGTTACCGGAATGTCAACAACAATAGTAACAGGGTCTTACTGACAAAGTTGTACACTGAGGTGCTTATAAAAGCAGTGACATATTACTGCTTAGATCATATAAACCTCAAGAAGGTTAAACAGAACAATGGAAAGGAAAATGTGTTTAAACACATATTCAGGGTATATCCTTCCCAAGAACAAGCAGAGTATGATATCCAAGACCGGATAGAAGGTAGGAAACCACTTAAGTAAGGGGGGGGGAAGCTCATGATATTACCCATACAACGGTGTTTGGATAATTGAGCAGGAAACATTTAGCATTAGCTTCAATGTTCTTGTTGAAAATCGGAATACCATAGACATGCTTCGAGTTAGCATTGACATGGTCAACAGGTGAAGATCAGACTCTGGAGACACAAAGGATCCATCAGGAATAACTTGAAGAATAGGTCTTACAATTCCCTCATGGAAGAAGGGATAAATTTGCTGAAAAGGAATCTATAACAACAAGTCCTCCGGCCAGGTGTGATAGGCATGACATCACCTTACAGATATGTAAGGACCAATGTAATAATTCTTGGAAATATGTTCCGAACATCATATCTGACCGAGATTCAGATCTGATTGGTGCCAGGATGCCTCAGACTCGGGATGCCTGAGAAGAAAAGGTACAACACAATCAACAAGATGACATTGTAAGATTCTCGGGAAATGTACTATGGAAGCGAGTTCCGAAACAAGAGTTCATCATTAAAACCAAGGAGAGGATGAAGAGGTGGCTGATGAACTCATCGACAATTCATTGAGATTTTCAAAAGATGGGTTTCCACACTTATGTGAACAAGGAGATAACATTTGTCGGATCAAATGATATAAGGATGTATGCTCGAGGAAAACATACACAATTAAGCATTGGTTGAAAAGTGGACCCAAAATATGGTCTTAGGTAGCATGATCAATGTTAGAAAGGTGATTCAACAAGCAATAGTCTAAGAATGAAATATCAACCATTAACTTGAAAGCAATAGGGTTGCTAGAAACACGAACAAGTTTGTGTTGAACGGAAGGCAATAAAGTGGTTGATGATAACACAAATCATCGAGGGCAAGGAGGGTACTTCTCATCATGAATTCAATTGATATCTTGGAAGGGGTCAAAATGTTGATGATGATCACGACACATTTGTCGAGAGGTTTCAAGAAGATGTAACCGATCGGCGATGACATCAAGTTAACGGAATGATGAAGCGAGAAGTTATTGAAGCCATAGGTACGACACAAACTTGAAATCAAGCTTGTCATTCAAGGACAATTGTTATGACGAGGAAGATCGACGTAAGATTAGCTCACCTCAAAATTTTTGCTCTAGGAAGAAGGACCAGGTAGCACAGTTAAAATCGACATGACAAGGATATAGCCAAGCAGGCTAGGAATGACCTGATCGAGTACAAACTCGTAAGTCATGAAGGTTACCACGATTTGTTTAATCGCGGTGCAGACTTCAGTCAGTTATCAGTGTCTTTGAGTGTTTAATAACTCAGAGCCCGTGAAAAATTGGAATCAGTGAGAATGTAGCACTTGATGAAGAACCCATAAGAAGTATGTAGTTCCATGATAATCTCGAGATACCAGGGGGTAATACTCGACGACAAATCATAGTAGAGGTTGGAATAGGGTAATGCTCTACAGAAGACAAGTGCTCAAACTTGCACGAGAATTGGAATCAAGGAGAAACATGGTCGGAACCATATCCACAGATACAAGATGAACTTATAACAAGGGGATAATTGTTTTAAGAGAGTTCCATGATAAGGTATACATCGTTTCCATGGGCATGAATACAGGGTTCAAGGTCGACTCCCACTTGTTCAACGCATAACCTTTCATTTACCTATCATATTTTGAAAATGACATTAGTTGTTGAAAGTTTTACCTGGTGCAATACCAGTTAAGTATGACCCGTGAAATCTTCCGGGTTTGCACAGATTAGGGAAGGCATTAGTTCAAACCATCGGGTATCTTAGGAACATATATCACAAACTTCAGGAGTAAATAACACAAGCTCGAAAGTAGAGCATGGTTGACAAGGCATAGGATACAATTTTCCAAAGGCATTATATACCTGTGGAAAGGCTCACAAGGTTATTGAATATTAAGGACGATGTCGGATGAAATCCAACAATGGATCTGACGATCCACAACGGAGCTGATGTGAGTATTGGTACTCTACCAGAAGAAGAAAGAATGCAAGGGGATTAGATGATAGAAACAACTAACTAACTCAAAGCTCAATTGCACAGGAATTATGATTCCAAGACAAGGGATGAGAAGCAATGCTCTGAATAGGGATGGATAAGTTGAATAGTCTTAGAGGTACAACCGTCGGCAATTTGATTGGTCGAGAACCAACTCATGTTTAAAATGGCGTATGAGCTGGAAGGATGAATTCTAGAATCTGGTTGAGGATTGTGAGCATTCGCACTCATTGAATCAATGGGCTCAAAATGATAGTGGCAAGGGATGCCAATAAGATTACGAGACTTGTGGGATTAACCATAATGCAAGCAAACAAGAATTTCAAGAGCAATAGGCTGCTTAGGATTTCCAGAAGATCGAATGGTATTTTCGAAGACTTTTGTGAAACATATGAACAACTGGGAATGAGTGGATACTCGATAAGTGCGAGGAATTATCCGTAGGGGTATCATGTGGCAAAGAACTGTAAGGTAGTAGCCACATAGTATTCTCGGTACAATAGAGAGAATTTTGGGGTATCAGGTAATAACAAGATCACTGGGGAATGATTGTATGAATGGCACGTGTACGTGGTTATCCATAGAAGTAAATCGAAGGAATTTAATTGCAAAAGTGATGGGCACAAGGCCTCAAGAGAACATCGAAGAGTATCTTCGGAATCTTCTGGGGTACTAAGCAATCATCTGGAGTGAGGGGCTCTCCGGGAGGAAGTAGTTACGAGAACCTAGAGTCAGAGTTAGTAAAAATCATTTAACCCGAATAGAAGAGAGATCAGAGTCCGAGAGTATAGACGTGGAGTAAAAGATACTAATACCACCCAGATGGCGACATGGGCCCGTAAGGCACACAACCATGTTAGTAAAAGTTTTTGTAATGTCTAGACTCGACTTCGGCCAAGGAGTGTGGAAGGGGGATTCCTACAGGCAGTCGGCTCTGATACCAACTTGTGACGCCCCGATTCAATCGTACACTAATCATACACGCAAACGTGTACGATCGAGATCAGGGACTCACGGGAAGATATCACAACACAACTCTACAAATAAAATAAGTCATACAAGCATCATATTACAAGCCAGGGGCCTCGAAGGCTCGAATACAAGAGCTCGATCATAGACGAGTCAGCGGAAGCAACAATATCTGAGTACAGACATAAGTTAAACAAGTTTGCCTTAAGAAGGCTAGCACAAACTGGGATACAGATCGAAAGAGGCGCATGCCTCCTGCCTGGGATCCTCCTAAACTACTCCTGGTCGTCGTCAGCGGGCTGCACGTAGTAGTAGGCACCTCCCGAGTAGTAGTAGTCGTCATCAACAGTGGCGTCTGGCTCTTGGGCTCCAACGTTTGGTCGCAGCAATCGAGTATAGAAAGGGGGAAAAGAGGGAGCAAAGCAACCGTGAGTACTCATCCAAAGTACTCGCAAGGAAGGAGCTACACTACATATGTATGCATTGGTATCAAATGGAATAAGGGTATCATATATGGACTGAACTGCAGAATACCGGAATAAGAGGGGGGATAGCTAGTCCTTTCGAAGACTACGCTTCTGGTAACCTCCATCTTGCAGCAGGAGAAGAGAGTAGATGGTAAGTTCACCAAGTAGCATCGTGTAGCATAATCCTAACCGGTGATCCTGCCCTCATCGCGCTGTGAGAGAGCGATCATCGGTTGTATCTGGCACTTGGAAGGGTGTGTTTTATTAAGTATCCGGTTCTAGTTGTCATAAGGTCAAGGTACAACTCCACGTCGTCCTGTTACCGAAGATCACAGCTATTCGAATGGATTAACTTCCCTGCAGGGGTGCACCACATAACCCAACACGCTCGATCCCATTTGGCCGGACACACTTTCCTGGGTCATCCCGGCCTCGGAAGATCAACACGTCGCAGCCCTACCTAGGCACAACAGAGAGGTCAACACGCTGGTCTAAATCCTATGCGCGCAGGGGTCTGGGCCATCGCCCATTGCACACCTGCACATTGCGTGGGCGGCCGGAGAGCAGACCTAGCAACCTCCATTACAAAGGAAGTTGCGTTACGCGGTTCAAACCGGCGCGCGCCCCTCAGTCGCTGACGTCACGAAGGCTTCGGCTGATACCACGACGTCGAGTGCCCATAACTGTCCCCGCGTAGATGGTTAGTGCGTATAGGCCAGTGGCCAGTCTCGAATTAAATACCAAGATCTCGTTAAACGTGTTATCTTGAAATAACCGCGAATGCCGACCAGGGCCAGGCCCACCTCTCTCCTAGGTGGTCTCAACCTGCCCTGTCGCTTCACCACAAAGATCCACACACAGGGCCGTTGGGACAAAGGTCCTATCAGCCCCTAATCCGTGAATCACTCGCGGGTGCTCCACGAGCCGACCCAACTGTAGTCACCACATGTGTCATGTATAAAGTATATAGTATATACCCGTGATCACCTCCCGAGTGACCACGGCCCGATAGTATAGCATGGCAGACGGACAAGTAGGTAGGGCCACTGATGATAAACTAGCATCCTATACTAAGCATTAGGATTGTAGGTAAAGGTAACAACAGTAGTAGCAAGGACAGGCTATGCATCAAGATAGGATTAACGGAGAGCGGTAACATGCTACACTACTCTAATGCAAGCAGTATAGAGAAGAGTAGGCGATATCTGGTGATCAAGGGGGGGGGGCTTGCCTGGTTGCTCTGGCAAGAGAGAGGGGTCGTCAGCTCCGTAGTCGCACTGGGTAGTAGCGGCGTCGGTCTCGGTGTCTAGCCAGAGAAGAGGGGGAAGAAACAATAAATACAATGCAAACAAATGCATGACGATGCATGACATGACAAAGCGTGATGCTAGGCGTGCCCTAACGCGGTACGAGATGGTACCGGTGAAGGGGGGAAACATCCGGGAAAGTATTCCCGGTGTTTCGCATTTTCGGACAGATGAACCGGAGGGGAAAAGTTGCGTGTTCGCTATGCTAGGGATGTGTGGCGGACGAACGGCTGCGTATCCGGATTCGTCTCGTCGTTCTGAGCAACTTTCATGTACAAAGTTTTTCCATCCGAGCTATGGTTTATTTTATATTAATTTTAAAAGGATTAAATCATTTTTTTGATTTATTTAATTATTTTATTGCAACATTATCCAGAATAGTGTTTGCTGACATCATCATGACGTTAGCATGACGTCAGCAGTTGACTTGGTCAACCTGACAGGTGGGTCCCGTTCGTCATTGACTGTTTAGTCTAGTTAGGTTTTAATTAACTTAACTAGTTAATTAGATTAATTAAACATGGTTAATTAATTTAATTAATTCACTAATTAATTAATTAAATTATTTTTTATTAAACGTTCTGGGGTTGGGGCACCGTTTGTCATAGGCCCTAGGGGGGCTTAACGGGCATTGTGTTTTCGGGCGCTCGGGTGCGGGCGCTGTTGCGGGCGAGGCGCCCATCGGGGCGGACCCGAGGCAACGGGGCGGGCGCGTGTGTGCGCTGGAGCGCCGGTGCCGGGCGTGTGGTCGCGGCGCGGTTCGCCGGCCGGGCACGACAGGTGGAGGCGACTCAGGGGCAGCGGTGCGTGTGCGCTAGGGCGGGGATGGCGCGGCCGGACGAAGGCGAGGCGGGTGCGGGGAGCAGGGGCGCGACCCTGAGCGGAGGCGGCCGGAGACGGACGGAGTCAGCAACAAACGAGCAGCAGCGGCAGCTAGCAGATCAGCCACTAGGTGCAGGAGCACGGGCGGCGCCGAAGCATAGCAGTGGCGCGACCGCGGCGCGGTGAGCGCGCCAGGGCGTGGGCGAGGAGGTGGGCACGGCCACGGTGACCGCGGCCACTGGCCGGAACTTCGGCGGCACGGGGTGGCACAACGGAACGACGAACAGAGGGGGAGACGAGGGGAATAGGCAGGGCGCTCACAGGGGGCGTAGGGTTAAGGGCAGTGGGGCGCGAGGTGGAGGTCGGAGACGTGCGCCGAAGGGGAGGCAGTCTGGCGGGGAGGTCCGGCGATGGCGCACGGGAGGTCGGGGAGTCGGTTGCCTCGATCCAGATCTACTCGGGGCGGGGCCGGCCGACGAAGGACAGAGGGAGGAGTCGCTGGGCGGAGGCGATGGCTCCACGGCTCGCTGGAGCGAGGGGAGACGGCGACGTTGCGGCAAGAGGTCGGGGGCGGAGCCGGGCCCCGATCCAGATCAGATCGGGGGAGAGGGTGGCGACATGAGGGGGGAAGTGGGTGCATGGGGGGTTAGGTTATGTTAGTGGGGGGATATGGGGAAAGGGGGAGGCCGCAGCTGGGCCGGCCGGGCAGCCTGGACGCCTGGTGGCCTGTTGGGCCGTGGCCCGGGGGGGAGTTTTTTTTTAATTTAGTGTTTCTCTTTTGTATTTTCTTTTCTCTTATTTATTTACTTTTTCTGTTTTAAATCATTATAAATTATTTAGGCCTTTTATAAAAATGTGTTTACTACACCATAAATTCCTAGGCATTTATTTGCACACACCGAATATTTTTGTTTTAATTTTTGACAACTTTTATTACTTAACTTTATTTTAAATTTGAAATTTGAATGGGATTTGAACCATCGCAAGATTAACAATGGTAATCGTGGTGACATGTGCTACGTCTTGAGCTTGCGTTAGTTTTCCACGAAGAGGAAGGGATGATGCAGCAGAGTAGCGTAAGTATTTTCCTCAGTTTTTGAGAACCAAGGTATCAATCCAGTAGGAGGCCACGCTCAAGTCCCTCGTACCTGCACAAAACGATAGCTACTCGCAACCAACACGATTAGGGGTTGTCAATCCCTTCACGGTCACTTACGAGAGTGAGATCTGATAGATATAATATTTTTGGTATTTTTGGTATAAAGATGCAAAGTAAAAAGTAAACACAAAGTAAAAAGCAAAGCAAAATTAAAGTGATGGAGATTGATATGATGAGAATAGACCTGGGGGCCATAGGTTTCACTAGTGGCTTCTCTCAAGAGCATAAGTATTCTACGGTGGGTGAACAAATTACTGTTGAGCAATTGACAGAATTGAGCATAATTATGAGAATATCTAGGCATGATCATGTATATAGGCATCACGTCCGTGACAAGTAGACCGAAATGATTCTGCATCTACTACTATTACTCCACTCATCGACCGCTATCCAGCATGCATCTAGAGTATTAAGTTAAAAACAGAGTAACGCCTTAAGCAAGATGACATGATGTAGAGAGATAAATTCATGCAATATGAAATAAACCCCATCTTGTTATCCTCGATGGCAACGATGCAATACGTGCCTTGCTGCCCCTTCTGTCACTGGGAAAGGACACCGCAAGATTGAACCCAAAGCTAAACACTTCTCCCATGGCAAGAACTACGAATCTAGTTGGCCAAACCAAACGGATAATTCGAAGAGACTTGCAAAGATAACCAATCATACATAAAAGAATTCAGAGAAGATTCAAATATTATTCATAGATAGACTTGATCATAAACCCACAATTCATCGGTCTCAACAAACACACCGCAAAAAGAAGACTACATCGAATAGATCTCCATAAGAGAGGGGGAGAACTTTGTATTGAGATTCAAAGAGAGAGAAGAAGCCATCTAGCTACTAACTATGGACCCGAAGGTATGAGGTAAACTACTCACACTTCTTTGGAGAGGCTATGATGATGTAGAAGCCCTCCGTGATGACGGCCCTCTTCCGGTGGAGCTCCGAAACAGGCCCCAAGATGGGATCTCCTGGATACAGAAAGTTACGGCGGTGGAATTAGGTTTTTGGCTCCTGTTCTGATCGTTTGGGGGTACGTGTGTATATATAGGAGGAAGAAGTACGCCGGAGGAGCACCGAGGGGCCCATGAGGCAGGGGGGCGCGCCCTAGGGGGGCGCCCCCACCCTCGTGACCGCCTCTTTTGTTCCTTGGAGCAGGGTCCAAGTCTCCTGGATCACGTTCCGTGAGAAAATCACGTTCCCGAAGATTTCTTTCCGTTTGGACTCCGTTTGATATTTTGCTTCTCCGAAACACTGAAATAGGCAAAAAAAACAGCAATTCCGGGCTGGGCCTCCGGTTAATAGGTTAGTCTCATAAATAATATAAAAGTGGAAAATAAAGCCCAATATAGTCCAAAACAGTAGATAATATAGCATGCAGCAATCAAAAATTATAGATACGTTGGAGACGTATCAGGCATCCCCAAGCTTAATTCCTGCTCGTCCTCAAGTAGGTAAATGATAAAAAGAGAATTTTTTATGTGGAGTGCTACTTGGCATAATTTCAATGCAAATCTTCTTAATTGTGATATGAATATTCAGATTCAAAAGATTCAAGACAATAGTTTGAAGCACAAGTGTGGTAAAAGGATAGTAACATTGTCCCTTCTCTCTTTTTCTCTCATTCTTTTTTTTATATTATTTTTTGTTTGGGCCTTTTTTTATGGCCTCTTTTTATTTGGGCTTCTTTGGCCTCTTTTATTTATTTTTCGTCCAGAGTCTCATCCCGACTTATGGGGGAATCATAGTCTCCATCATCCTTTCCTCACTTGGGACAATGCTCTAATAATGATGATCATCACACTTTTATTTTTCTTACAACTCAACAATTACAACCGGATACTTAGAACAAAATATGACTCTATGTGAATGCATCCGGCGGTGTACCGGGATATGCAATATGACAATGATGAATGTGTTATGATGAACTAGATGGTGGAAAGTTGCATGGAAATATATCTCGGAATGGCTATGGAAATGCCATGATAGGTAGGTATGGTGGCTGTTTTGAGGAAGGTATATGGTAGGTGTATGATACCGGCGAAAGGTGCGCGATATTAGAGAGGCTAGCAAAGGTGGAAGGGTGAGAGTGCGTATGATCCATGGACTCAACATTAGTCATAAAGAACTCATATACTTATTGCAAAAATCTAGAAGTTATCAAAGCAAAGTATTACGCGCATGCTCCTAGGGGGGTAGATTGGTAGGAAAAGACCATCGCTCGTCCCCGACCGCCACTCATAAGGAAGACAATCAATAAATAAATCATGCTCCGACTTCATCACATAACGTTTCACCATACGTGCATGCTACGGGAATCACAAACTTTAACACAAGTATTCTTTAAATTCACAACTAATCAACTAGCATGACTTTAATATTATCACCTCCATATCTCAAAACAATTATCAAGCTTCAATCTTTTCTTAGTATTCAACACACTCAAAAAGAAAGTTTCACAAATCTTGAATACCAAGCATATTATTATTAAGCAAATTACCATGCTATTAAGAGACTCTCAAAATAATTTAAGTGAAGCATGAGATATCAATAGTTTCTTTAAAACAAATCCACCACTGTGCTCTAAAAGATCTAAGTGAAGCACATAGAGCAAAATTATAACGCTCAAAAGATATAAGTGAAGCACATAGAGCAAAACTACATAGCTCAAAAGGTATAAGAGAAGCACATAGAGTATTCTATCTAATTTTAATTCATGTATGACTCTCTCAAAAGGTGTGTACAGCAAGGATGATTGTGGCATACTAAGACACAAAGACACAAATAATACAAGACGCTCCAAGCAAAACACATATCATGTTGGTGAATAAAAATATAGCTCCAAGTAAATTACCGATGGAAGTGGATGAGAGAGGGGATGCCTTCCGGGGCATCCCCAAGCTTTGAATTTTTGGTGTCCTTGGATTATCTTGGGGGTGCGATGGTCATCCCCAAGCTTAGGCTCTTGCCACTCCTTGTTCCATAATCCATCAAAAGAATTCACCCAAAACTTGAAAAGTTCACAACACAAAACTCAAAATAGAAAACTCGTGAGCTCCGTTAGCGAAAGAAAACAAAAGACCACTTAAAGGTACTGTAATGAAATCATTCTTTATTTATATTGGTGTTAAACCTACTGTATTCCAACTTCTCTATGGATTATAAACTATTTTACTAACCATAGATTCATCAAAATAAGCAAACAACACACGAAAAACAGAACCTGTCAAAAACAGAACAGTCTGTAGTAATCTGTAGCTAGCGCAAGATATGGAACCCCAAAAATTCTAAAATAAATTGCTGGCTGTGACGAATTTATCTATTAATCATCTTCCAAAATAATTAACTAAATAGCACTCTTCAAATAAAAATTACAGCAGTTCTCATGACCGCTAAAGTTTCTATTTTTTACAGCAAGTTCAACAAGACTTTCCCCAAGTCTTCCCAACGGTTCTACTTGGCACAAACACTAATTAAACACAACAAATACAACCAAAATAGAGGCTAAATAATTTATTTATTACTAAGCAGGAGCAAAAAGCAAGGAATAAAAATAAAAATGGGTTGCCTCCCAACAAGCGCTATCGTTTAACGCCCCTAGCCAGGCATAAAAGCGAGGATAGATCTAGGTATTGCTATCTTTGGTAGGAAATCCATAAGTGGCTCTCATGATAGTTTCATATGGCAATTTTATTTTCTTTCTTGTAAAGTGTTCCATGCCCTTTTTAATGGAAATTGAAATCTAATATTCCCTTCCTTCATATCAATAATCGCACCAACCGTTCTAAGGAAAGGTCTACCAAGAATAATAGGGCAAGAAGGATTGCAATCTATATCAAGAACAATGAAATCTACGGGCACATAATTCCTATTTGCAACAATAAGAACATCATTAATCCTTCCCATAGGTTTCTTAATAGTGGAATCCGCAAGATGCAAGTTTAGAGAGCAATCATCAAAATTACAGAAATCTAGCAAATCACACAAAGTCTTGGGAATAGTAGAGACACTAGCATCCAAATCACACAAAGCATAAAACTCATGATCTATAATTTTAATTTTAATAGTTGGTTCCCACTCATCATAGAGTTTTCTAGGGATAGAAACTTTCAACTCAAGTTTTTCTTCATAAGATTGCATCAAGGCATCAACAATATGTTCGGTGAAGGCTTTATTTTAACTATAAGCATGTGGAGAATTTAGCACGGATTGCAACAAGGAAATACAATCAATTAAGGAGCAACTTTCATAATTAAATTCCATGAAATCCAATATAGTGGGTTTAGCAACATCTAGATTTTTATTTCTTTTAATCCCACTTTCATCAATTTCATCATTAAGATCTAAATACTCCGAATTTTTAGAACGCCTTCTAGGTAAAAGAATATCATATTCAATTTCATCCAGGTTCATATTGCAAAACAAAGATTTAATAGGGGACACATCAATAACTTTTAGATCTTCATCTTGATTTTCATAGGAATTGGAGGAACACGCTTTAATAAAGGCATCTTTGGAAGCACGCATCCTAGCGGTTCTTTCCTTGCACTCATCAATGGAAATTCTCATGGCTTTGAGAGACTCATTGATATCATGCTTAGGAGGAATATATCTAATCTTTAAAGAATCAATCTCAAGAGAAATTCTATCAACGTTCCTAGCCAAATCATCAACTTTAAGCAATTTCTCTTCAAGCAAAGCATTAAATTCTTTTGTGAATTCATAAACTCTTTAAAACTATTCTCAAATTCAGAGGGCATCGTATTATAATTTCCATAAGAGTTGTTGTAGGAATTCCCATAATTATTAGAAGGATTACTAGGATATTGCCTAGGATTAAAATTCCCTCTATAAGCGTTGTTACCAAAATTATTCCTACCAACAAAATTCACATCCATAGATTCATTGTTATTCTCAATCAAAGTAGACAAAGGCATATCATTAGGATCAGAAGAAACACTCTTAGTAGCAAATAATTTCATAAGTTCATCCATCCTTCCACTCAAAACAATGATTTTTTCTATCGCATGCACTTTTTTATTAGAAGATCTTTCAGTATGCCATTGAGAATAATTAACCATAATATTATCTAGGAGTTTAGTAGCATCTCCTAAAGTGATTTCCATAAAAGTGCCTCCCGCGGCCGAATCTAAAAGATTTCTAGAAGAAAAATTCAATCCGGCATAAATTTTTTGTGTAATCATCCACAAATTCAAACCATGAGTAGGGCAATTATGTATCATTAATTTCATTCTCTCCCAAGCTTGTGCAACATGTTCATGATCAAGTTGCTTAAAGTTCATAATATCGTTTCTAAGAGAGATGATCTTAGCGGGAGGAAAATACTTAGAGATAAAAGCATCTTTGCACTTGTTCCATGAATCAATACTATTTTTAGGCAAAGACAAAAACCAAGCTTTAGCACGATCTCTAAGTGAAAAAGGAAATAGCTTCAATTTAACGACATCATTATTGACATCTTTTTTCTTTTGCATATCACATAAATCAACGAAGCTATTCAGATGAGTAGCGGCATGTTCACTAGGAAGGCCGGCGAATTGATCTTTCATAACAAGATTCAACAAAGCAGTATTAATTTCACAAGATTCAGCATCGGTAAGAGGAGCAATCGGAGTGCTAAGGAAATCATTATTATTGGTATTGGTGAAGTCACACAATTTGGTAGTATCTTGAGCCATCGCGATAAACAAGCAATCTAACACACGAGCAAACAAAAAGCAAGCGGGCAAAAGAGGCAAATAGAGAGGGAGGATAGAGAGAGAGAGGGCGAATAAAACGGCAAGGGTGAAGTGGGGGGAGAGGAAAATGAGAGGCAAATGGCAAATAATGTAATGTGAGATATAGGGATTGTGATGGGTACTTGGTATGTTGACTTTTTGTGTAGACTCCCCGGCAACGGCGCCAGAAAGCCTTCTTACTACGTCTTGAGCTTGCGTTGGTTTTCCCCGAAGAGGAAGGGATGATGCAGCCGAGTAGCGTAAGTATTTCCCTCAATTTTTGAGAACCAAGGTATCAATCTAGTAGGAGGCCATGCTCAAGTCCCTCGTACCTGCACAAAATGATAGCTACTCGCAACCAACGCTATTAGGGGTTGTCAATCCCTTCACGGTCACTTACGAGAGTGAGATCGGATAGATATAATATTTTTGGTATTTTTGGTATAAAGATGCAAAGTAAAAAGTAAAGGCAAATCAAAAAAGCAAAGCAAGATTAAAGTGATGGAGATTGATATGATGAGAATAGACCGGGGGCCATAGGTTTCACTAGTGGCTTCTCTCAAGAGCATAAGTATTCTACGGTGGGTGAACAAATTACTGTTGAGCAATTGACATAATTGAGCATAGTTATGAGAATATCTAGGCATGATCATGTATATAGGCATCACGTCCGTGACAAGTAGACCGAAACGATTCTGCATCTACTACTATTACTCCACTCATCGACCGCTATCCAGCATGCATCTAGAGTATTAAGTTAAAAAACAGAGTAACGCCTTAAGCAAGATGACATGATGTAGAGAGATAAATTCATGCAATATGAAATAAACCCCATCTTGTTATCCTCGATGGCAATGATGCAATACGTGCCTTGCTGCCCCTTCTATCACTGGGAAAGGACACCGCAAGATCGAACCCAAAGCTAAACACTTCTCCCATGGCAAGAACTACGAATCTAGTTGGCCAAACCAAACAGATAATTCAAAGAGACTTGCAAAGATAACCAATCATACATAAAAGAATTCAGAGAAGATTCAAATATTATTCATAGATAGACTTGATCATAAACCCACAATTCATCGATCTCAACAAACACACCGCAAAAAGAAGACTACATCGAATAGATCTCCACAAGAGAGGGGGAGAACTTTGTATTGAGATTCAAAGAGAGAGAAGAAGCCATCTAGCTACTAACTATGGACCCGAAGGTCTGAGGTAAACTACTCACACTTCATCGGAGAAGCTATGATGATGTAGAAGCCCTCCGTGATGGCGGCCCTCTTCTAGCGGAGCTCCAGAACAGGCCCCAAGATGGGATCTTGTGGATACAGAAAGTTGCGGCGGTGAATTAGGTTTTTGGCTCCTGTTCTGATCATTTGGGGTACATGTGTATATATAGGAGGAAGAAGTACGCCGGAGGAGCACCGAGGGGCCCATGAGGCAGGGGGCGCACCCTAGGGGGGGCGCCCCCCACCCTCGTGACCGCCTCTTTTGTTCCTTGGAGCATGGTCCAAGTCTCCTGGATCACGTTCGGTGAGAAAATCACGTTCCCGAAGATTTTATTCCGTTTGGACTCCGTTTGATATTCTGTTTCTCCAAAACACTGAAATAGGCAAGAAAACAACAATTCTGGGTTGGGCCTCCGGTTAATAGGTTAGTCCCAAATATAATATAAAAGTGGAAAATAAAGCCCAATATAGTCCAAAACAGTAGATAATATAGCATGGAGCAATCAAAAATTATAGATACGTTGGAGACGTATCAACGTGGCATCATTAGCGGAGGGTTACTGTAGCGTAACTATCCGAGAGTCACACGTATCAACTCCCCCAAGCTTAAACCTTTGCTTGTCCTCAAGCAATTCAGTTGACAAACTGAAACTGATAAAGAAAAACTTTTACAAACTCTGTTTGCTCTTGTTGTTGTAAATATGTAAAGCCAGCATTCAAGTTTTCAGCAAAGATTATAACTAACCACATTCGCAATACCGCATAGGTCTCAAGTTTACTCATATCAATAGCATAATCAACTAGCGAGCCATAATAATAAAACTCGGATGACAATACTTTCTCAAAACAATCACAATATGATATAACAGGATGGTATCTCGCTAGCCCTTTCTAAGATCGCAAAACATAAATGCTGAGCACCTTTAAAGACCAAGGACTGACTAGACTTTGTAATTCATGGTAAAAGAGATCCAGTCAAGTCATACTCAATGTAAACTAACAATAATGAATGCAAATGACAGCAGCGCTCTCCAACTGGTGCTTTTTAATAAGAGGATGATGACTCAGCATAAAAGTAAATAGATAGGCCCTTCGCAGAGGGAAGTAGGGATTTGTAGAGGTGCGAGATCTCGGTTTTGAAACATAGGTGAATAATATTTTGAGCGGTATACTTTCATTGTCAACATAACAACCAAGAGATGGCGATATCTTCCATGCTACACACATTATAGGCGGTTCCCAAACAGAATGGTAAAGTTTATACCCCCCTTCCACCAACAAGCATCAATCCATGGCTTGCTCGAAACAACAAGTGCCTCCAACTAACAAGAGTCCCAGGGGGAGTTTTGTTTGCAACTATTTTGATTTAGTTTGCATAAAGCATGGGACTGGGCATCCTAGTGACCAGCTATTTATCTCATGAGTGAGGAGCGGAGTCCACTCCTCTTGAGAATAATCCGCCTAACATGGAAGATACAGACAACCCTAGTTGATACATGAGCTATTCGAGCATACAAAACAGGATATTTATTTGAAGGTTTAGAGTTTGGCACATACAAATTTACTTGGAACGACAGGTAGATACCGTATATAGGTAGGTATAGTGGACTCATGTGGAATAACTTTGGGGGTTAAGGAGTTTGGATGCACAAGCAGTATTCCCGCTTAGTACAGTTGAAGGCTAGCAAAAGACTGGGAAGTGACCAGCTAGAGAGCGACAACAATCATGAACATGCATTAAAATTAATCAACACCGAATGCAAGCATGAGTAGGATATAATCCACCATGAACATAAATATCGTGAAGGCTATGTTGATTTTGTTTCAACTACATGCGTGAACATGTGCCAAGTCAAGTCACTTAAATCATTCAGAGGAGGATACCACCCTATCATACCACATCATAACCATTTTAATAGCATGTTGGCACGCAAGGTAAACCATTATAACTCATAGCTAATCAAGCATGGCACAAGAAACTATGATCTCTAGTTGTCATTGCAAACATGTTTATTCATAATAGGCCGAATCAGGAACGATGAACTAATCATATTTACAAAAACAAAAGAGGTCGAGTTCATACCAGCTTTTCTCATCTCAGCCAGTCGATCATATATCATCATAATCACCTTTTACTTGCACGACCGAATGATGTGAATAATAATAATAGTGCATGTGCATTGGACTAAGCTGGAATCTGCAAGCATTCAATAAACAGGAGAAGACAAGGCAATATGGGCTCTTTTGTCAGATCAACAATAATGCATATAAGAGCCACTTCAACAATTTAATTATGGTCTTCTCCTATCGACCCCAAAGAAAAGAAAATAAATAAAACTATTTACACGGGAAAGCTCCCGACAAGCAAAAGAAGAACAGGAAATATTTTTGGGTTTTCTTTTTAATTACTACTACAAGCATGGAAATTAAACTAACGAAGAGCTACAACTAATTTTTTTTGTTTTTCCTAAGGTTTATTAACACACAAGAAGAAAGAATAAAAAGGAAATTAAACTAGCATGGATGATACAATGAAAAAGTATGAGCACCGACATTTAGCAATGAGTGTATGAACATGAATATAATGTCGGTGGGAAATACGTACTCCCCCAAGCTTAGGCTTTTGGCCTAAGTTGGTCTATGGCCACGGCTGGCCTGGCGGATATCCATAATAATAGTTGTTGGGGTCGCACTGTGATGAGGAAGAAGAAGGCTCAGATTGCCACTGGCTGACAATCATCTCCGGATCCCACTGGTAATTAGACTGTCATGAAGGATTAAATTGTGGTTCCGGCTCTGGCTCCTCGACTGGTGCAGGGTTCCGGTAGGCGTGGATAGCCGTCAATGGAACAAGGTACGTGCCTACAGTCAAATCAAACAAAGAAGGAGCAGGCAAGGTAATAGTCTCAGGATGATGTTTATTAAAGAACAATTGATATTTAAGCTCTCCTTCCCTATTCTTAACAATAAAATCATGTGCTACCATACTTTTATAATCTAGATAAACACGGGGAAACACTTTTTCTTCCTTCTCAGCATGCCTAATAGGTATGTTAAAATGTGCAGCTAGGTGTGTAGCATAGATGCCTCCAAAGATGGGGCCCTTGGTACGGTTCAGACTTAACCGTTTGGCAATAATGCTGCCCATACTAAAAGAGTTATCACCGTATAAACCATGGTGCAAAATAATAATATCAAGGATACTCAGGTTTCCACAGTTTCCGCGACCAATTAAGCAACGACTAGCAAATAATGCAAAGTAGCGTAAAACAGGAAAATGTATGCTAGTGATTCGTGAATCGGAAACCTTCCTTGTTTCCCCTACAGTGATAGTGTCAATAAATCCCTCCACATCATCACGATGTGGTTCTTCTGTCTTGCCCCCAAAAGGGACTAAACAAATCCGACAGAAATCATAAAGTGACATCTCCTTATGCTCATCATATAAATGAAATTCCACCGTAGGTGGTGAGTTCCTAGAATGAAAATGGAAGTTTTGCACAAAGGTATTTGTGAGCAAGAGATACTGATCGCATTGGCCGTGGAGGAAAGCGGTAAGGCATGCAGTCTGAGCCAACTCATGAAAATCTTCATAAATCCCGGCTGCTCTTAAGAAATCCTCGGAAGGCCATTCACACGCCCGAACCTCTGCGGTGCGAGGCAAATTATACTTAGGCTTTGGTGCCTTCTCCTTCAAACTTTGGCTCGATGAGCCCCTCAAAAGTCTCCTCATCATTTTCTGATTTTTTTTGAAATTTTTAGTAACTTCAAAATAAAAGTAAACCAAACTCAATAATATCGATAGCAACTACTCCTACAAGTGCCTAGGGCCTATATCATGCATCAAAACTACTTTTGACCATATAAATTTGACATGCAAGCTCAAGAACAAGGTCACTTAAGCAGCAAAAATTTGCAATGAATAAAGCACTAGACAAAAACTAATTGGACCAATGGAGGATTCACATACCAAGGAGCAATCTCCCCAAGCAATTTTGTGAGAGGTGCTTTGAGCAAGGAGATCGAAAATGGCAGCAAAATGAGCTAGAACTCATGCTTGAGCTGGATATTCGTGTTTGGGGGAGGAAGATGAAGTGTATGGGTGAAGGAATAAGTGGAGGAGGGCCACCGTGGGCCCACGAGGAAGGGGGCATGCCCTAAGGGGGTGGGCGCGCCCTCCACCCTCGTGGGCAGGTGGTTGACCCCCTGGTGTGTTTTCAGTTCCATAAATCCTCAAATATTCTAGAAAAAATCATATTTAATTTTCAGGGCATTTGGAGAACTTTTATTTTCGAGGTATTTTTATATTGCACGGATAATCAGATAACAGACAGATAAATATTTATTTTTATTTTATTTAATGTAAATAACAGAAAGTAAAAGTGGGGTACAGAAGGTTGTGCCTTCTAGTTTCATCCATCTCATGATCATCAAAAGGAGTCCACTAACAAGGTTGATCAAGTCTTGTTAACGAACTCATTACGAATAACATGGAATCGAAGAAATTTCGAATAACACTATGTTACCTCAATGGGGATATGCACATCCCCAATAATAAGAATATCATATTTCTTCTTGACAGTAGGAAGAGGAAATTCAAAACCTCCAAATATAATCGATGGAATTTTTCCAATAGAGTTGATACTATGAACTTGAGGTTGTTTCCTCAGAAAGTGTACCGTATGCTCATTACCATTTACATGAAAAGTGACATTGCCTTTAGTGCAATCAATAACAGCCCCTACAGTATTCAAAAAGGGTCTTCCAAGAATAATAGACATACTATCGTCCTCAGGAATATCAAGAATAACAAAGTCCGTTAAAATAGTAACATTTGCAACTACAACATGCACGTCCTCACAAATACCGACAGGTATAGCAGTTGATTTATCAGCCATTTGCAAAGATATTTCAGTAGGTGTCAACTTATTCAAATCAAGTCTACGATATAAAGAGAGAGGCATAACACTAACACCGGCTCCAAGATCACATTAAGCAGTTTTAACATAGTTTCTTTTAATGGAGCATGGTATAGTGGGTACTCCTGGATCTCCAAGTTTCTTTGGTATTCCACCCTTAAAAGTATAATTAGAAAGCATGGTGGAAATTTCAGCTTCCGGTATCTTTCTCTTATTTGTAATAATATCTTTCATGTACTTAGCATAAGGATTGGTTTTAAGCATATCCGTTAATCGCATACGTAAAAAGATAGGTCTAATCATTTCAGCAAAGCGCTCAAAATCCTCATCATCCTTTTTCTTGGATGGTTTAGGAGGAAAGGGCATGGGTTTCTGAACCCATGGCTCTCTTTCTTTACCGTGTTTCCTAGCAACAAAATCTTTCTTATCATAACGTTGATTCTTTGATTGTGGGTTATCAAGATCAACAACAGGTTCAATTTCTATGTCATTATCATTACTAGGTTGAGCATCATTATGAACATTATTATTAACATCATCACTAGTTTCAGGTTCATTACCAGATTGTGTTTCAGCATCAGAAATAGAAATATCATTTGGATTCTCAGGTGTTTCAACAATAGTATCACTAGAAGCATGCAAAGTCCTATCATTTTTCTTTTTCTTCTTTTTAGAAGAACTAGGTGCATCTAAATTATTTCTCTGAGAATCTTGCTCAATTCTCTTAGGATGGCCTTCAGGATACAAAGGTTCCTGAGTCATTCTACCAGTTCTAGTAGCCACTCTAACACCATTATCATTATTCTTATTATTCAATTCATTGAGCAAATCATTTTGAGCTTTAAGTACTTGTTCTACTTGAGTGGTAACCATAGAAGCATGTTTACTAATAAGTTTAAGTTCACTTTTAACATTAGCCATATAATCACCCAAGTGTCCAAACATATTTGAATTGTATTTTAATTGTCTACCAAAATAAGCATTAAAATATTCTTGCTTAGCCATAAAGTTATCAAACTCATCTAAGCATGGGCTAGCAAATTTAGTAAATGGGATTACAACTTTATCATATCTATAGAGAGAATTTACCTTTACTACCTGTGTCGGGTTATCAAGACCATGAGTTTCTTCAATAGGTAAAGGATTTGTATTATATGTTTCTTCAACAGGCGGTAAATTAAGACCATGTATTTCTTCAATAGGAGGTAAATTCTTAACATCTTCAGCTTTAATACCCTTTTCTTTCATAGATTTCTTTGGCTCTTGCATATCTTCAGGACTGAGAAATAGAATACCCCTCTTCTTCATAGTTGGTTTAGGAATAGGCTCGGGAATTGGCTCCGGAGGTGTCCAATTATTTTCATTTGTCAACATATTATTCAATAGAATTTCAGCTTCATCCGGTGTTCTTTCCCTGAAAACAGAACCAACACAACTATCCAGGTAATCTCTGGAGGCATCGGTTAGTCCACTCTAAAAGATATCAAGTATTTCATTTTTTAAGAGGATGATCAGGCAAAGCATTAAGTAATTGGAGAAGCCTCCCCCAAGCTTGTGGGAGACTCTCTTCTTCAATTTGCACAAAATTATATATATCCCTTAAAGCAGCTTATTTCTTATGAGCAGGGAAATATTTAGCAGAGAAGTAGTAAATCATATCCTGGGGACTACGCACACAACAAGGATCAAGAGAATTAAACCATATCTTAGCATCACCCTTTAATAAGAACGGAAATATTTTGAGAATGTAAAAGTAGCGAGTTTTCTCATATTTAGTGAACATGGTAGCTATATCATTCAGTTTAGTAAGATGTGCCACAATAGTTTTAGATTCATAACCATGAAAAGGATCAGATTCAACCAAAGTAATTATATCAGGATCAATAGAGAATTCATAATCCTTATCAGTAACAAAGATAGGTGAAGTAGCAAAAGCAGGGTCAGGTTTCATGCTAGCATTTAGAGATTGCTTACTCCATTTAGCTAATAATCTTTTAAGTTCAGTTCTATTTTTGCAAGCTAAAATAGCTAAAGAAGCATATTGATCAAAAACATAACCCTTAGGAATAGCAAGTGGTTCTTCATCATCACTTTCATCAGTATCATCAGATTCAATATTTTCAATTTCACTAGCCCTAGCAAGTTGTTCATCAAGAAAAGCACTACGTGGCATAGTAGTATCAGGCATAGAGGTAGTTTCATCATAAGTATCATGCATAGCAGAAGTGGCATCATCAATAACATGCGACATATTAGAACGAATAGCAGAAGCAGGTGTAGGTGTCACAAACTTACTCATAACAAAAGGTGAATCAAGTGCAGAGCTAGATGGCAGTTCCTTACCTCCCCTCGTAGTCGAGGGATAGATCTTGGTTTTTGGATCTCTCAAGTTCTTCATAATGATAAGAGGATATATATCCCAAGTGATTCAAAGAATAAAGCTATGCTCCCCGGCAACGGCGCCGGAAAATGGTCTTGATAACCCACAAGTATAGGGGATCACAACAGTTTTCGAGGGTAGAGTATTCAACCCAAATTTATTGATTCGACACAAGGGGAGCCAAAGAATATTCCCAAGTATTAGCACCTGAGTTGTCAATTCAACCACACCTGGAAACTTAATATCTGCAGCAAAGTATTTAGTAGCAAAGTAATATGATAGTAGTGATAACGGTAGCAAAAGGTAACAGTAGTAAAAGTAATGTTTTTGGTATTTTGTAGTGATGATAGCAATAGCAACGGAAAGTAAATAAGCGAAGCACAATATATGGATAGCTCGTAGGCAATGGATCGGTGATGGAGAATTATGCTAGATGCGGTTCATCATGTAACAGTCATAACCTAGGGTGACACAGAACTAGCTCCAGTTCATTGATATAATGTAGGCATGTATTCCAAACATAGTCATACGTGCTTATGGAAAAGAACTTGCATGACATCTTTTGTCCTATCGTACTGTGGCAGCGGGGTCCTTACGGATACTAAGGGATATTAAGGCCTCCTTTTAATAGAGAGCCGGAACAAAGCATTAACACATAGTGAATACATGAACTCCTCAAACTACGATCATCACCGGTAAGTATCCCGATTATTGTCACTTCGGGGTTAACGGATCATAACACATAATAGGTGACTACAGACTTGCAAGATAGGATCAAGAACACTCATATATTGATGAAAACATAATAGGTTCAGATCTGAAATCATGGCACTCGGGCCCTAGTGACAAGCATTAAGCATATCAAAGTCATAGCAACATCAATCTCAGAACATAGTGGATACTAGGGATCAAACCCTAACAAAACTAACTCGATTACATGATAGATCCCATCCAACCCATCACCGCCTAGCAAGTCTGTGATGGAATTACTCACGCACGGCGGTGATCATCATGAAATTGGTGATGGAGGATGGTTGATGATGACGATGGCGACGGATTCCCCTCTCCGGAGCCCTGAACGGACTCCAGATTAGCCCTCCCGAGAGGTTTTAGGGCTTGGTGGCGGCTTTGTATCATAAAACACGATGATTTCTTCTCTCTGATTTTTTCTCTCCCCAAAACTCAATATATGGAGGTGGAGTTGGAGTCGGAGAGGCAACAGGGGGCCCACGAGGTAGGGGGCGCGCCCTAGGGGGCAGGCGCGCCCCCACCCTCGTGGCAAGATGGTGGGCCCCCTAGGCTTCATCTTTGGCAGGTATTTTTCTTATTTTCTGAAAAGTGTCTCCGTGAAGTTTTAGGTCATTCCGAGAACGTTTCCTCCTACACATAAATAACACCATGGTAATTCTGCTGAAAACAACGTCAGTCCGGGTTAGTTCCATTCAATTCATGCAAGTTAGAGTCCAAAACAAGGGCAAAAGTGTTTGGAAAAGTAGATACGTTGGAGACGTATCAATGACAAGTATTTTCGGACGGAGGGAGTAGAATACAGAGTTGGTGATGATGGTGTGCGTGCCATCCTGCAATATAGGCCGTCAGATTTATATCTGACGGATAGGAAAGAAACTAAGGCAATTTTGCAAAAATATACCCACACATCTCTCCATGTTCGCAAATAAGGCCTTCCCTCGTCCAACCTTTTCTCTCACAAGATAAACTACTCATACAAATGCATCTTGATGTTTCGTGCAATGCACGGGCAGCTAGCTAATTTCTTTTAAAATAGTTGTTGCGATAATTGGGTTGAAGTGATATATTTTATGTCTGCACCGAATGATTTCAGATTCACTAGTAGTAACAAAGAAAAGGTTGCCTTGTTAATTAACAGAAAACAGGGTGAAAACTATCACATGAGGCCGTAAAAACAAGGCACACTGGGTTCAGCGTCATCGTCACTACAGCTGTGCGCGCACGAGAAGTCTACATATCGAGGGGGCTACCGAGCGAGGCACTGAGACACAATATTTGGGAGAGAAACCTATTGACAGATTATGATTAGATCGAGTTGTCACCCTTCTGCTGTCATTGTTGGGGGGGGGGATGGAGAGAAAGATGTATCGAGTGTGTGCGCGGTAGGCACAGAGGCACAACTAGCGAGTGTGTGTGTGTGTGTGTGTGTGTGTGTGTTTGAAAGAGGAGTAGATAGATTATTATCAAGATCGATGTGCCACCCTACTCCTTCGGTGCCGGGTAGTGTGTGTGTGTATGTTTGAGAGAGAAGCCAGTCGATAGATTAGTATCAAGATCGAGGTGTCACCCTACTCCTTCGGTGTTGGGAAGTGTGGGTGTGGGTAGGGGAGGGGGGCAGTGACACTCACATATCTCTACTCTTATAAAAAACAGAGTTGGTGATGATGGTGTTCCTGCCATCCTGCAATATAGGCCATCCAATTTATATCCGATGGACAGGAAGGAAACTATGGCAATTTTGCAAAAAGATACCCACACCCCTCTCCGCATTTGCAAATAAGGCATTCCCTCGTTCATCCTTTTCTCCCACAAGATAAACTTCTCATACAAATGCATCTTGATGTTCCGTGCAACGCATGGGCATCTTGCTAGTAGGGAGAAGGAGTTTGTGTGACACATATCTAGCTACATTAAGGGATAGGTAGATAGCATATGTGTGAGAGACATTATTATACTTTGAGACATTAGTGGCCGTGGGTGGGCGGAATTAAAGGGGTGGGTGTGTTAGACATAGAGAGCGTGTGTGTTTCTGTGTGAGAGACTTGTAGGATGGGGTAGAAAGACGAATTTAACCCTGACGAAGGGAGAGAAATACACGAAGTGGGTGTGTGTGATTCCGATGCCCACAGGGAAATGAGATATGTATGCATGTGAGAGAGATTGCACAATTCATTCACGTATCACTATCTAGCGATCGTGGACGTGCATCGCTTGAACATAAGTCAATATCTACTTCGTATCGTGGCCAAAGGTACAATATCGATTCAACGCTACAAAGATTGGACACTCACATATCACACTTTTTCTATTTAAATAAACCTTTTTCAGTTGTGCATGCCAAAGTTACAGTGATGTTTCTTCAAACAACCAATGTAGCTATCATGTACATGCACCATTGTTACTCTTGCATTCAAATTCATTAGTCTTGGATGATTTAAGTTTCTATTTTGAAGTAATATATGTAATATTCATATATGAATTTAACGGGTACGCAATTTATGAAATGGAGGCTATGTAATCATATGAGGTAACACTTTTAAGTAGCTGACTACAATACCCATTTCTTTTTGTGCGCCTCTACACTAACACGTCAATGCATTATGTTTAAAGTAAATAACCAATGTCACTAAATTATCTATTTACACAAGAAATACATAGGCTGAGCGTTTGATCCTGTCGGCGTTCTGGGAACGGGGGTCCCCAGACTTGCCTGCCCGTGGCCTGCGGCGTGGCTCAGGTGGGGGCCCAGCGCGGCCCATCTTCATCAGCCCCAAGCTCAAGACCCTCGCGAGGGGCCAAGCCTCGCGGGGCGGACGACGGGAAGCTTCCTCAAGAGCGGCCTCATCAGGCAGGATCGCGAGGAGGCGGAGAGATCAGTGCAAGGGTACCTCGCGAGGATCCCATGACGCAAGCCATGACGATCAGGGCCAGGCAGGCACCAGGCGGGCGCTGGCCTGCGCAGGGTCCTTGTTTCCCCTTTGGTGCAAAGGGGGCAAGCACATGCCAAGGTATCAGGCAAAGGTTACCATTCTGGTGCAACGAGACCAAGACCAGCCGGACGGCCGGACGGAGGTCATTGTCGGATTTCGGGTTCTGGTAGACCCTTGAGGTTCAAACACTGGGGTGCGCGCGGAGATCTCTCCCCTACCGATCTACGTCCGATCCTCTCGTGCGAACTAAGATGAAAATGATGAACAACACAAGAGACATGAGGTTTATACTGGTTCGGGCCACCGTTGTGGTGTAATACCCTACTCCAGTGTGTGGTGTGGTGGATTGCCTCTGGGCTGATGATGGATAGTACAAGGGAAGAACAGCCTCGCGAGGGGTGTTCTTGAGTTGGTGCGGTGTGTTCTACTTAGTCTCTACTGGGTTTCCTCCTTCCTCTCTCTTTTTTCTTCCCATCCCCTTCTCTCCTTTGTGGAGGCTAGCTCTATTTATAGAGGCCCTGGGCCTCTCCCCGAATAATTGAGTGGGAAGGGCGCTAACAATTGGCCATTTTGAAGGGGAACATCTAGTACAAGTTATCCTGACCAAAGGTGGTCTTCGGCTGCCAAAGCACTGATGATGATGCCGTCTTGGGCTCCACGGTGACCTCCATCCGGCCGTCCGGCTGGTCTTGGTCTCGTTGCACCAGAATGGTAACCTTTGCCTGATACCTTGGCCGATGCTTGCCCCCTTTGCACCAAAGGGGAAACAAGGACCCTGCGCAGGCCGGCGCCCGCCTGGCGCCCACCTAGCCTTGATCGTCATGGCTTGTGTCATCGGATCCTTGCGAGGTACCCTTGCATTGATCTCTCTGCCTCCTCGCGAGCCTGCCTGATGAGGCCGCTCTTGAGGAAGCTTCCTGTCATGCGCCCCGCGAGGCTTGGCCCCTCGTGAGGGTCTTGAGCTTGGGCTGATGAAGATGGGTCGCGCTGGGCCCCCACCTGAGCCACGCCGCAGGCTGCAGGCAGGCAAGTCTAGGGACCCCCGTTCCCAGAACACCGACAGTCATCGTGGAGCCCAAGACGACGTCATCACCAGTGCTTTTGGCAGCCGAAGACCACCTTTGGTCAGGATAACTTGTACTAGATGTTCCCCTTCAAAATGGCCAATTGTTGGCGCCCTTCCCGCTCAATTATTCGGGGAGAGGCCCAGGGCCTCTATAAATAGAGCTAGCCTCCACACAGGAGAGAGGGGGATGGGAAGAAAAAAGAGAGAGGAAGGAGGAAACCCAGTAGAGACTAAGTAGAACACACCGCACCAGCTCAAGAACACCCCTCGCGAGGCTGTTCTTCCCTTGTACTGTCCATCATCAGCCCATAGGCAATCCACCACACCACACACTGGAGTAGGGTATTACACCACAACGGTGGCCCGAACCAGTATAAACCTCGTGTCTCTTGTGTTGTTCATCATTTTCATCTTAGTTCGCACGAGAGGATCAGACGTAGATCGGTAGGGGAGAGATCTCCGCGCGCACCCCAGTGTTCGAACCTCAAGGGTCTGCCGGAACCCGAAATCCGACATCTGGCGCGCCAGGTAGGGGTGCGCCGGAGACCTTCTTCCTCCGCATCGCGTTCCGCCGCTTCGCCACCCAGATGTCAAGCAACCCGGCTGCCAACGCCGACCGCTGGGCGGCGTGGCCTGCCCATGCCGTGTCGCCGTCTCAGGGCGACCTCAACCTTGCGCCTCAGGCAGCTCGCGCTTCGCAGGGCGCTGCGGGACACGAGCGACGCGGCCAGACGCCGCCTGCCCTCACGCCACGGCAGGTGCGGGCCGCAGCAAGGGCCTCGAACCACGCCGCTTCCATGGCACCATACACCCGACGGGAGCAGGCGAACTCCACGGTCGTGCTCATGGTGGCCCGAGAGCTACTACGGTGCTGCTTGCTGGAAGGCGGCCGCGACGTGTTGTTGGATCGAGTGGCCGAGCTCCTGGACGCCGCCACCTCAGGAGCTCCCCCTTTCTGCATCCAGCTGCCGCCCCAGATCCAGGACAGGTCGCACGACGGCATTATGCGCGCCACGCGATTTCAGGCGGGCCCCAGGGCCGGTCCAGCGCCAACACCTCCGCCAGCACCGAGCGGCTGATCGCGCCGGCCCTTCCCCAGGCCGGCGAAGGGATGCGCCCCGCGGCCTTTGGCCTCGGCGGACCACCGCGTCATCACATACAAGGCGACACCCCAAGCCAGACTGCATGGCATGCGGGGCGCTACAGCGAGGTCCACGAGGTGGTCACCCCGGAGGCCTATGTACCCCGGATGGTGGATCAAGGGCGCGAGCTGGAAGAAGGTCACGGCTCGTTCCTCGGGCCCGGATGGGACGAGGAGGCACCGGAAGCCGAGCTCTTTCAGGAACCCCAAGAGCATCGACAATCACGCCGACAGCTGCAACTATCTGGTACCACTCTTCCCTCAGGAGCAAGCTTACGCTAACCATGGGTCGTAAGAGGTACAGGTCGCCGCATCGGATGGCTGCCCCAACACTGCAACCTCTAATCCCTCAGGAGGAGGGTGCAGGGGGCTGCAGGAAAGGGGCCGAGATCCGGGCTCACCCTCACGGCGGTTGGGCCAAGGTGTTCTTAGGAGGTAGGCCCTTTGCCGGGGAGGTGCCCCATGGCCTGCCCCCGGCGGAGGACCCGTGGTCGTCGAGGGAACCGCTGGCGACCGCTCCACCCCATTGGCGTCGTCCTTGGTTTCCAGTCGCCGTCAATGGCGGCAGAGTGAGGCGCAAGGCGGGGCCCTCATCTGGTGATATGAAGCAAGGCCGGTACCTGTGAAGAAGGCCCAATGCGTGTGAAGCTCGCCGCCCTGTGACACTCTCATGTAATAATGAGTGGGGCTGTACACGCCCCGGAGTCTCAGGAGCGCCAGCCTCAGGCCCTGGGGCTCCCACCCACACCCAGTGGCAGCACTTAGCTCCACGCTGGTGAGAAGACGTCAAAGACTAGACTAGGTGCCGGACGCGGCTTTTTTTGCTTTTCTTCTGCCTTTTTGCTTTGTTGCTTCTTCCTTGTCGGCAAGTTTCTTCGGTTTGGATTTAAGTTGGATTTGAGTTCAAAGCTTGCGTGCATTCGGGGAGGGGGTGCTTAGTCTCGTTCGAGCAATCTCTCGTGTTCTGGTTTCAGATTTACACCCCAAGCTAGTGTCAGCTGCGCCCCCCCCCCTCACGAGCCCCTCGTGAGCCAGGCTGGGCCAGGCACGCCTACAGCCGGGACCACTATCTCCGCACCCTCTCTAGAGGTCCTCGTCGCAGGATCAACAGGTTAATCGAGGGATGCCGGAGGCGTAGCATCCCCCCGCAAGCCCGCTCAGGGCACGCCGGGGCCGGAAGGTAAACGAATCAACCGAACCATCACCGGGCTAGCGACTAAACTCACGCATAACATTGTGCTCACCAGAGTACGGATTACAAATCTTTACATGAGGGGCTTCCCCTCCCAAAATGCTCTTATATTCTTCAGGGCCAAGCCCGAGTCTTCTTCATGCAGGATAAACTGCGGAGACATGCGGTCATCCGGACATATCGCTCACCGCGTCTTCTGGGGCAACCTCGGAAGCGTCACTGGCATCACTGACGTCGTCGCCCCCACCACCTGCGTTTCCGTCAGCGCCAGGCTCATCTATAACGCCGCCTTCGTCAGCGCCCATGACCACACCATCGTCATCAGACGCGAAGGCCCTGACGAGGGCGTCCATGTTGTTCTCCACCCACTGCGCCAGGTCGCCTCGGACAGCTATGGGCACAGGCGCGATGGCAGTGTCAAAGTCGAAGTGGGGGTCCATCTCCTGCAAATGGCTGAAGACACGGGAGAAGACACGCCTGAGCAGGGCTAGGCTCCTCTCCTCAACAAGCCCGCGGGCTCTCTCGGAACGATCCTCCAGAAGCGTCACCACTTCAGTGAAGAACCGAAGATTGCCTACATAGCTGGCCTCGTGCGGCCCTTAACGCCAGCCTCGCAAATCTCGCCTAAGGTTGAATTGGCCCTCTCTCTGAGCGTCTCGAGCATGGGAGCATGCTCGTGCTCCAGAACCCTCCGCTGGCGGATCTCGTCCTCGTTCTGCCGCGCGATGGCCTCGGCGTCATCGACCCTCCATTGAAGAAGAAGCAGCTCCGCTTGGGAAGAGGATAGCTCCGCCTGTGCCGCACCAAGGGCGACTGCGGAGGAATCCGCACGCCGCGTCTCTTCAACCAACTTGGCCTTGATGGCCGCTGTCCTGCCCTCAGCCTCGGCCCCGATCAACATCAACCTCGCCTCGTATTTGTGCTCGAGGACCGAGCGATCTCCCGCCACACGGCGGTCGACCTCTTCCTGGACCCGGGCTTCGCGCGTCACAACGTCGTCCTCCGCCTGGGCCGCCAGGCGCTCCCTCGTCTCCAACCGCTCCAGGTCAAGGCTGCGCTCGGCGGCCTCGAGCGTCAGCGCCTCCTCGCGCCTCTGGAGCTCCGCCCGGTTGACGGCGGCCTCCTGCATCGACCCAAGGGCCGCATGGCGCAGCTCTATTTGCTGCTCCAGGGAGTTGCTCCGGGCTTGGAGCTCCCATACGCGCTCCTCCGCACCCTTGCGTCGTCAGTCTGCCTCCCGAGCCTCCTCGACGACCTGGGAGCAGGCCTCCCGCGAAGCCGCTAGCGACGCTTCGGCCTTCGCGTTGTCAAGGTTACGTTGATGACACGCGAGGGCAATGGCGACCTTCAACTTGCGCCTCTCCTCAGCAAGGCGCAGACCTTCAGCCTCGAGGCGCGCATCCTCGGCAGCAAGGTCTGCTCCGACCTGGTTCACCACGTCCGCCGCCCCCTGGAGGAACTCTTCACGAAGGGCACGACGCTCCCGAGCGCGCCTGAGCACATCTTCCACATCACCCTCTTCCGCTGGAGCATGCAGAGGGCCCTGAGGTGGTAAGCCCCCTCCAGGCGTGGGGCAGGGGGCTGCCACCCCAGCCGTCGCCGGATGGACCGCCCTGAGAGTCTAGCCCGGCGTCGATCCACCCACGGAGGAGGAGCCAAGGACAGACCTCACCATTCGCTTTCTATGACCATAGAAGGGACGCGGGGCAAGCCTAACACGCCCCAAGAAGACTCACGAAGAAAGGGCATCGGGCGAGCAAGCTCTAGGTGCCCTATGGAGCAGATCACCCTACCAACCGGTCCAGCGGCGAGGGCGCCACCCGAGCTCGGCGGACCCGGAGCCAGCAAAGGGGGCGAAGCTGCGGGGGCTGGCTCCTGGGTTGACTCGGCGGACTCAGCAAGGCGGGACCTGAAGGGCCACAATCGGCCACAAGGATAACAGAGCAAATGAGCAGGGAAAGAAGAAGGCTTACTCGTCCATGGCAAAGTACTTCCTACGCTTCAACAAGCGGCAAGGGCGGTCGCTGCCGCCTGAGGCCTCCTTCCTCTTGCGAAGGGCCTCAAAGTCTACACGAAACCGACCCAAGCGCCTGGGGCGAGGGTCGGCCTGGGGCGCAGAAGAAGCCTCAGGATTGTCGATGTCGGAGGAGTCAGCTTTGGGGGCACCGTCGGGCGTCACCCCGCGAAGAACGGCCGGGGGCTCAGGAGCCCCGGCCTCAGGAGCCGAAGGCCGAAACCCTGCATCAACCGCTGCCCCAGGGCGGGCCTCAGGAGACGTTGCCTCCGAGGCTTCACGCAGCGCCACCACCTCGACATCAGCCACCTCAGCTCCTGTCGGCTCTCTCCCCACTCTGTCGCCTGAGGAGGGACCGCTGTGGGCGGCGGGGGGAACAACCACGACAACTGGGTTCTCGTGTGCCCCCGTGAGGCCAGCCGGGCGCAGCCCCCACTCGTCGAAGCTGGGCATCTGCTTCACGAAATCAGCCCTACCGGAACAAAGGTATAGGAGGACGCCACCGCTCCGTAGGCTGCCTGGGGAAGGATCACCGGTCAAGACCCAAAGCATCGTCCGCAGCACTTCGGGCGCCAAATCCTCCCCCTGAAGCCGCATGCGGTGTCCGCACCCTGCAAAGTCCCACATCCGGTGAGAGTGGCGCTGGAGAGGAGCAACGCGACACAGAAGGAACTCCCTCACCACCTTGGGCGCTGTCACATTGTGCGCCCTCAAACTTTCGAAGCGGCGCCAGACGAAAGCGAGCCGGGGGCTCGCGAGCGGTTCATGACCCCAGCCTGGGTTGGGAATAGCAGACAAGGTTGGGTGCGAGAGCAAGGGGCTGGGCACCCCAACGTCCATGTACAGCCACCGCTCTCTGAACCTGGCCTGAGAAGGCGGAAGGCCGAAGTCAATCCCTAAAGCAGCTGTCTCAGGCATGGCGAAGAAGCTTACACACCCCGAGCACTGAGTGGGATCGCTCAGGCGCAGAGAAAAGAAGTGGCGCAGCAGGGCAACAGAAGGAGGGATGCCTGTCATCGCCTCGCACACGAAAGCAAAGACAGCCAAAAGGGTAATGGACTCAGGCCTGAGGTGCATCATGTGGATCTGATAATGGGAGAGCACAACATTGAAGAAAGCAGAAAAGGGGGGAATCAGACCCGCCCATAAGGCATCGGCGAAGAATCGGACCTCCGTGACGGTTCTAGCAAGAAAGGCGCAGGATGCGGGCCAAACTATGGTCCGGCCGCACTCGTTGAAGATGGAAGCAAGGGCGGAGTGGACCTTGTCCAAGGCTTCCGGGTTGAGTATGATTAACCGATCGACGGCGGGGGCCGCTGCTGGAGTTGCGCAGGACGAAGGCGCGGGCTTCTTCCCCCTTCCCTTCTTCATCGGTGCCATGGCATTGGGGAAGGGGAAGAGCTCGAGTCGGATTGGCGGCGGAGGTTGGAGCTCGGAGAAGAAGGCAAGGTAGGAGGCGAGCGGGCAGCCAAAGGAGGAACAACTGTGTGCAACTCCGGGTCCGCTTAGCCGGGCGCGTAGCAAGGCGTCGTGGGAAGTGCAGACGCCCACGTCCAATCAACCGCCACGTGGCGCCCAAGGCCGCAGGCTGTTAGGGCCCGAGGCGCTTCGTGCTTGCCCCTTCGCTTCTCTGCTAAGCCAAGCCCGCGCGCGCCTTGGGCCCGGGGGCTACTGTCGGCGTTCTGGGAACGAGGGTCCCTAGACTTGCCTGCCTGCGGCCTGCGGCGTGGCTCAGGTGGGGGCCCAGCGCGGCCCATCTTCATCAGCCCAATCTCAAGACCCTCGCGAGGGGCCAAGCCTCACGGGGCGGACGACAGGAAGCTTCCTCAAGAGCGGCCTCATCAGGCAGGCTCGCGAGGAGGCGGAGAGATCAATGCAAGGGTACCTCGCGAGGATCCCATGACGCAAGCCATGACGATCAAGGCCAGGTGGGCGCCGGCCTGTGCAGGGTCCTTGTTTCCCCTTTGGTGCAAAGGGGGCAAGCACAGGCCAAGGTATCAGGCAAAGGTATCAGGCAAAGGTTACCATTCCGGTGCAACGAGACCAAGACCAGCCGGACGGCCGGACGGAGGTCACCGTGGAGCCCAAGACGGTGTCATCACCAGTGCTTTTGGTAGCCGAAGACCACCTTTGGTCAGGATAACTTGTACTAGATGTTCCCCTTCAAAATGGCCAATTGTTGGTGCCCTTCCCGCTCAATTATTCGGGGAGAGGCCCAGGGCCTCTATAAATGGAGCTAGCCTCCACAAAGGAGAGAGGGGGAAGGGAAGAAAAAAGAGAGAGGAAGGAGGAAACCCAGTAGAGACTAAGTAGAACACACCGCACCAGCTCAAGAACACCCCTCGCGAGGCTGTTCTTCCCTTATACTGTCCATCATCAGCCCGAGAGGCAATCCACCACACCACACACTGGAGTAGGGTATTACACCACAATGGTGGCCCGAACCAGTATAAACCTCGTGTCTCTTGTGTTGTTCATCATTTTCATCTTAGTTCGCACGAGAGGATCAGACGTAGATCGGTAGGGGAGAGATCTCCATGCGCACCCCAGTGTTCGAACCTCAAGGGTCTGCCGGAACCCAAAATCCGACAGATCCCTTTTTTGTGAACGCGCCACTACAGCCGTACGATTGGCCGCGCCTGTGTGAACGTCCAAGTTATCGGCGCATCATCCCGAGTTATTATCTTTTTTCTGGGGTGGACTTCACACCAGTTATTAACTGCTGATGCATGCCCCATGTACACAGTCTAGCATGACCTTCCCGCTAGCATGGTCAAAAATTAGTTGAAACTGGATACGAACGATCCCGCGGGCGGCAAAATCTCCCGCCTCGTTCTAAAATTTCTGCCACCTTAGTCTTTAGCATGCGAAATCCCCCTTTTGTCCTTGGTGCACGGAGACCAACAGTTACAATACCGCCCTCATCTACATGATAGGTCGGGGCTGCTTTGGTATCTTACGGTTCCCCCACTACACGGCACCCCCATTTCCTCCCCCCCTCCTGCAAAAACGACTAACTCCACAGCACCAGAGCATCTTACATCACGCCGTCCGTACTTCATCGCCCTTTCTCCCCACCCCTCTCGAAACCCTAGACTGCTCATCCACCGGCGTACCATAGCCCATTCACTTCCAGCGGCGTCCACCTCGCCGGATCTACTTCTACGGCCGCATCTACCCCTCCCACCTCCCCTAGAAACAAGTAGACTACTCATCCACCACTGTACCACAGCCCATTCCGTGTCGGCCTTGTCCACGAAGCCGAATCTGCTTCGCCGGTACTCTCGTCAACCGCCGCGCATCTGCAGCGGCTCATTCGTACTCCCCACCGGAGATGCTTCGTCCACACCCCCCGGAGCCGGCCCACTGACGCCCCCGTCGACGGCCTCTGATCCTCTTCGCCGACACCTTCCTCAACCCTACCGGAGCCGCTTCGCCGACACCTTCCTCAACCCTACCGGAGCCGCTTCACCGACACCATCGTCAACCCTACCGGAGTAGCTTCGCCTATACCATTCTCAACCCTACCGGGGCCACTTTGCCAACTCACAAGTCCACAGCCTCAGATCCGCTTCCTCGCACCCTCATCCAACCTACTGGAGCAGCTTCTGACGCCCCGTCCACGGCTGCAGATCCGCATCATCGACACCACCCTTAACCCAACCACTGGAGCAG
>NC_041382.1:528531789-528588682 GCF_002162155.2 Triticum dicoccoides
TCCGCATCGTTGACACCATCCTTAACCCAACCACCGGAGCAGCTTCACCTACGCCCTCGTCCACGGCCACAGATCCGCTTCGCCCACACCGTAGTCCAACCTACCGGAGCCCCTCCACAAACACCCTACTCGATGGTTCTAGATCTCCTTACTAGACCCCGACAGCCAGCGCAGCGTCATCACCCTCGACGTTTCTAACCTGATTCACACCGTCTGGAGAGATGCCAAGCACCCGCCACGGCCTAGGTACTTGTCACCTTTAAACCCGTCCAGCATCACCTGCCCAACGCACTTCAAATATACTAACCACTCGCTGTTACCTGTTATGCAGTTGGCAAAAACTACAAGGACGATGTTTCTTCTGGATCTAACAGCTTGGCCCACTGTCGATGTCAAAACCGGCGGATCTCGGGTAGGGGGTCCCGAACTGTGCATCTAGGCCGGATGGTAACAGGAGGCAAGGGACACGAAGTTTTACCTAGGTTCGGGCCCTCTCGATGGAGGTAAAATCCTACGTCCTGCTTGATTAATATTGATCATATGGGTAGTACAAGAGTAGATCTACCACGAGATCGAAGAGGCTAAACCCTAGAAGCTAGCATATGGTATGATTGTTGTTGTGTATCTTGTCCTACGGACTAAAACCCTCCGGTTTATATAGACACCGGAGAGGGTTAGGGTTACACAAAGTCGGTTACAATGGTAGGAGATCTACATATCCGTATCGCCAAGCTTGCCTTCCACGCCAAGGAAAGTCCCTTCCAGACACGGGACGAAGTCTTCAATCTTGTATCTTCATAGTCCAGGAGTCCGGCTGAAGGTATAGTCCGGCTATCTGAACACCCCCTAATCCAGGACTCCCTCAGTAGCCCCTGAACCAGGCTTCAATGACGACGAGTCCGGCGCGCAGATTGTCTTCGGCATTGCAAGGCGGGTTCCTCCTCCAAGTACTTCATAGAAGATTTTGAACACAAAGATAGTGTTCGGCTCTGCAAAATAAGTTTCCACATATCGCCATAGAGAGAATAATATTTACACAAATCTAATCTGCTGACGTATTCCGTAGTGTGACACACCACGACCAACCTTTATCCGAGTCGTTTCATTATCCCACCTCAGCGCGTCATGCGAGGCGGTTTCCTTGGCACGTCTTGTTAAAACAGAGACCGTGTTTTCCGGGATTCTCATCAATACGGGCATGGGTAACCCAACCGCGCCATTGATTACGGCGCTTGGAGATAAGCGAGTTTTACCAGGCTAGTGGGGACACGTAGTTGCGTCCACCCATATAAGGGGATAAGGATCCACCTTTTCACCTACGCCTTCTTCCTCCCTTGCTTATCCATTCTCGCACACTCGAGCTCCAACGCCTAAGTCCGCACTCCCCACCTCAACCTTCTCCAGCCATGTCCGGAGCGGGAGGCAAGTGGATGGTCTCCTCCGTCATGGAGGGACACATCAAAAAACTAAGGAAGGCCGGATACTTGTCTAACGACATCGCGTACCGGCTTCCGAAAAAGGGGCAGCTCCTCCCCACCCCAAGGCCCCATGAGAGGGTAGTGTTCCTTCCCCACTTCCTCCGCGGACTGGGCTTTCCGATCCATCCATTCGTTCGGGGACTCATGTTCTACTACGGCCTGGATTTCCATGATCTGGCCCCGAACTTCATCCTCAACATCTCGGCGTTTATCGTCGCGTGCGAGGCTTTCCTCTGCATCCGCCCCCATTTTGGCCTATGGCTCAAGACTTTCAACGTCAAGCCGAAGGTGGTGCGCGGCAACCAGGCAGAGTGCGGAGGCGCCATGGTGGGCAAGATGCCCAACGTCTTATGGCTCGAGGGCTCCTTTGTGGAGACCCTGAAGGGGTGGCAATCGGGGTGGTTTTACATCACCGAGCCGAGCGACCCTGAGTGGATCGCAGCCCCCGAGTTCCGGTCTGGACCCCCAACGCAGCTCACGTCCTGGAAAGAGACGGGCCTATCGTGGAGCAACAAAGGAGAGGTGACTGGACTGCAAACGTGCATCCAAACCCTGGTGGACAAGCAGCTCAAGCTTGTCAACGTAGTCCAGGTTATGCTCACCTGCCTGATCCTCCCGTGTTAACAACGGGCCTTCAATCTATGGGAGTTCAACCCGATGCAGCACCGAACTCTGAGCAGGCTCTTCGACACTACGTACGAAGATGCCTGGAAGGTGCTTTTCAAAGGCGCCGAGGCTCCCGCATCCGCCACCGAGGATCGCGGATTCAGCACGCAGCATCACGCTAGCGCGGTTAGTTGTTTGTACCTTTTACAGGGTATTAGTTTTCCATAGTTTAACTCAATGTGGGATCTAAGCTCCCTTACCTTTGACAGAGTTGGAAGGCGAAGTCCGGACAGATCGACTGTCCGACTCACTTGCCCGAAGACCCAGCTGATGCCCGCTTGGCGAAGCTGCTGGTTCCGGCACCCTATGTGGTGCCGGAGAAGAAGGCCATGAAGAAGGCCACAGGGACTCGAAAGAGTGCCCGGCGCCAGGAGGTGTCGGGTTCATCACCCGACGGCTCCGAGGCGCATTCCTCCCGTGAAGACGAGGAGGAAGAAGAAGAGACCTCTCCCCCTCCAGCGGGAGGAGAGAAGAAAAGGAAGGCCGCCCTCTCTGGGGAGGCCGGAGGGTCCAAGAAGGGGAGAACCCTTCCCCCGGACTACTCCACCGATGCTGACGACGGCGGAGAAGAGTGGCCGCTCAGGGCCAAGCCCCTGGCAAAATCGTAAGTATCCGGATACCAGAGTAATTCATAGTATTCCTTTATTGCAGAGCGTTCCCTTATGTCGAATATGATTATGTAGCCCACCCAAAGACCGGCTCGACGCATCGTCGAGCGGTTCACTAGACTCGTCGGATGTGAATTCGCTTCCGATGGCTTCCTCCCCCCGTCCTATGGACGACGCCAAAGTGTTGTCTCAACAGGTTCCAAGCCAGGAGGAGGTGGTCCTGGAGGCACTTAAGGCGACCTCCCGGAGTCCAGGAGTAAAGGGGATAAAACACCCCAGGGCTCCAAGTCCGGCTCTAGGCCGGACACTGCTCCGGAACCTTCAAAGGTTCCAGAGTCCGGCGGGGGACCTCCTTCCAAGAGGAGCAAGCCCACTATGCCGGTGACCCCCGTACAACCGGAGGCGCCGGACAATCTGTTGGAGGCGCTCCAAGGCGCCTCCATCAACGAGGAGCACCGCACCATTATGAGTGCGGTGGTCCAGAAGGTTCAGTCCGCCAAGAGCGGACTGACTGAAGCTTGTACTAGCCTTTTAACAGGTTTTGAGGTAAGTAAAGAATGTGTAAATAATATTACCGCATAGACAGTAGCCCCTGATGCTCTGTTTGACGTTCGGGAAGAAAAGCCGAATAGAGGATCAAATAAAATTCACAGGAGTCTAACAAAAAGGAGTTAATATGCGTATGCAGGCTTCTCTGCTTGCGTCCGCTGCACTGACTGCGGAAGTGGACACGCTAAAGCAGAACCTCGAGCGGTCCGAGCAAGAGCTCGGGTGTGCCAAGAAGCATCTCGAGGATAATGAAGGTAAGAAATACCTTGTTTAAATATATATAAAAAGGTGCAATTTCAAAAAATGACAGGATTATCGTGGCTATTGTAGGGGCCACGTCTGAGGTGGCGACCATTAAACAAGCGTTGGTCGAGGCCGAGAAGAGGGCGGCCACGGAGCGCACCGAGTGGGAGAAGTATGAGGCCCAGGTTGGCAAGGTGCGGCAGGAGCTCCAGGTTCTCATGAAAAAACATGAGAGTTTGGAGCTTGACTCAAAGATGCGAGCGTCCGAGCTCGCGGCGGCTATTGAAAATGCCAAGTCTGCCATGGCCGAATCCCAGAAGACCCTCCAGGAGTTGGATGAGGAGAAGAAGATAGCTGCGGGTAAGGCATTCTTTATGCAAAGAAAACACATAAACGTGAGTTACTTGTTACTTACCCAAATCCGGAGCTCTCCAGGAGCGTTCGCAGATCTTCCCCGGAGTGTGTCTGATGCCGCCGCATTCTATCGAGCCAAGGAGGGCAGCTCGACAGAGAAGGTGTTCTGGTCTCAGTACGTTGAGGCCGGACACCCTGTGCCCCTGAGCGACCAGCTGAAGCAACTGGTCGAGCTCCACAAGGCAGCCGAACAGGCCATGAAGGGCCTCATAGTTCGGCTGTGGCCTGGAGAGGCTCTGTCTAGGAGCTATTTCGGGCTGGTGCAGCGGCTGGTGGGGGCCTGTCCGAGGCTCGAAGTCATCAAGCGCTCCGTCTGCATTGAAGGTACCCGTAGGGCCCTTGCCCGTGCTAAGGTGCACTGGGGCAAGCTGGATGCTGAGAAGCTTGTGAAGGACGGGCCACCGTCGGGGAAAGAGCATCGCAAGCCCGAGAATTACTATAAGGATGTTCTGAAGGGTGCCTGCCTTGTGGCGGATGAATGTTCCAAGGATGTATTTTTTGAGTAAAACTCGCTTGTTTTGATCTGTGCGCTGAAAACTTGTTCATATGCGCTAAGCATTGCTGTTAGAATTTAAAATATTACCTTCTGTGCAGCTGTTTATCAATTCTGAGAGATGGCGAGTCGTCGGCTTCTGCCCCCGTGCCGCTAGTGCTGGGGTGTTCGGGGATAAACCTGAGCGCTTTTTTTCCATGTTTGGGTCCTTCGAGGGAGGCGCTCAGCCCAACGAACAAGGCAATCTGACTATAATGCGTGAACACTCTCACTTAGCCATAGAATTCTATAATTTTAAATTTCGGCGAAGCCCCTGGTATTCGGAAGACCGAGTTCGGGGCGCTATCCATGCCTTGGCCGGACAGAGCCGACTCCTCGCTCTAAGCGGCATAAGTCTTTAAGGACTCGGAAAAAACCTCTCGAACAGCGACCAGCTCTCGCTTCATCATGACAGTCAGTTTTAGCTTTCTCCACTGAGGTGCTCGACCCAGCTCAACTGGGGCACAATCGCAGTGGTTCTCCTAGTGCTACCTTAGCCGATATAGCGGAACATAAGGCACCAAAACATAGGAGCCGGGCAAACCCAACTATTGACCCAAGACATGATTCGGAGCCGATGCATATAATGCTATAAGTTCGGGGTGCCATACTTGTTAAAGTGTTCGGACTTCTCACACCATATTCAGGGGTACTAAAGCCCCTGGCATATTTTGGCCGTACCAAAGTGTACGGGTGCAACATGTCGTTAAGGAACATATATTTACAGAAAAAGAGTAATGCAAAAATAGACAAAAGCTATGCATTGTTTATTAAAAAGGGGATGCGATCAAAGCAGAACGATATAAATAATGCGATAAGAAAAAGGTTGGACTATTTAACATGTCTGTTCCAGGGGCAGGCTGCGGAATGGTATGTGAAACAGGTATACTGCTCGTGATAGAGACCACCTGGGAGTTCCGTAATGCGGCGTGGCTTGTCTGCTTCCCTAGTTCTTGCATCGTTTGTGCGGCAATTGAACTGCCGAACAGGCCTTCCGAAAAATGGAGTCCTGAAAGTAAGAGAAAATTAAAAAAACAGGCAGCCCCTGGTGCGGTTTAAGCCGTGTTTCGGGCGTGCCGTGATGGTGCCCCTCCCCCTGTACCCATGGTATTTCTAGAGCGTAGTTATGTACGCGAAGCACTGGTGTCACCTTTTTGCGAGGGCTGGGGTTGGGGACGCATTGCTACGCCTGCTCGGATCGTGCCAGGCGGTCTTGTTGTAGGTTACTCCGGGCGCGCTTGACGGTGTCCGGTCGTTTAATGGCTGGACTGGAGAACTGCCTGGAGAGGCTGCTTTGTACTTCTGCTGCAAGGGCCGCCATGTGCTCCTTCGTTCGGAGGGAGCGTTCGGTGTTTCCATTGACCATAATTACTCCTCGAGGGCCTGGCATTTTGAGCTTAAGGTATGCGTAGTGCAGTACCGCATTGAACTTGGCGAATGCGGTTTGCCCGAGCAGTGCGTGATAGCCACTGCGGAATGGGACTATGTCGAAGATTAACTCCTCGCTTCGGAATTATCCAGAGATCTGAAGACCACTTCAAGTGTGACTGAGCCTGTACAGTTGGCCTCTACACCTGGTATTACGCCTTTAAAGGTCGTTTTGGTGGGCTTAATCCTCGAGGGATCTATGCCCATTTTCCACACTGTATCCTGGTAAAGCAGGTTCAGGCTGCTGTCACCGTCCATAAGGACTCTAGTGAGATGAAATTCGTCAATAATTGGGTCTAGAACCAATGCGGCGAATCTGCCATGACGGATGCTAGTGGGATGGCCCCTTCGATCAAAGGTGATCGGGCAGGAGGACCATGGGTTGAACTTTGGGGCGACTGGCTCTACCGTGTATACGTACCTTAACGCGCGCTTCCGCTCCCTTTTGGGGACGTGGGTTGCATATATCATGTTCACCGTCCACACTTGTGGGGGAAAGCCCTTCTGTCCACTGTTGTTCGGCGGCCGGGGCTCCTCGTCGTCATCGCTATGCAGCCCCTTGTCTTCGTTTTCGGCATTTAACTTGCCTGCCTGCTTGAACACCCAACAATCCCTGTTGGTGTGATTGGCCAGCTTTTCGGGGGTGCCATGTATCTGGCACAAGCGGCCGAGTATTCGGTCCAAATTGGACGGGCCCCTAGGATTTCTTTTGAATGGCTTTTTCCGCTGACCGGATTTAGAGCCTCTGAATCTGGCATTAACTGCCGTATCCTCACCATTGTCGCCGTTAATGCGGCACTTCTGCTTGTTGCGACGCGACCTGCCACTAATGTCCCTGGTGTCCGAACTACCAGGGTTCTTGGTCATATTGTTGCTACGAGCAAGCCAGCTGTCTTCTCCCGCGCAAAAGCGGGTCATGAGTGTCGTGAGTGCTGCCATAGACTTCGGCTTTTCCTGTCCAAGGTGCCGGGCAAGCCACTCGTCACGGATATTGTGCTTGAAGGCTGCTAGGGCCTCAGTGTCCGGACAGTCGACTATTTGATTTTTCTTTGTTAGGAACCGTGTCCAGAATTGCCTGGCCGATTCCTCTGGCTGCTGAATTACGTGACTTAGGTCATCGACGTCTGGGGGTCGCACATAAGTGCCCTGGAAATTGTCGAGGAATGCGGCTTCCAGGTCCTCCCAACAACTGATTGATCTTGTTGGCAAGCTGTTAAGCCAATGCCGAGCTGGTCCTTTAAGCTTGAGTGGGAGGTATTTGATGGCGTGGAAATCATCGCCGCGGGCCATGTGGATATGAAGGAGATAATCCTCGATCCATACCGCAGGATCTGTTGTGCCATCATATGATTCGATGTTTATGGGTTTGAAACCCTCGGGGATTTGATGATCCATTATTTCGTCTGTGAAGCATAGTGGGTGTGTGGCGCCTCTGTACTGGGCTATATCACGACGTAGCTCCAATGAGCTTTGTCTACTGTGTTCGGCCCTGCCGAATTTGTGGCCGGCGTGACGGTTACCGTCTTGAGTCGTGGGGCGCCCACGCGATCCGTAGATCGATCTTGTTTGCCTTGCCTTGTCCTCCAACATATCTCGCAGGTCCGGCGCATTTTCCCGTGCCTTGGTATGGGGTGCGGCTTGGGTGGAGGGCCGAGAGGCCTCTCTGTCGCGGCCACGAGGTGGCCGATCGGCCGTATCGAGTGCAGGTGATGTAGGTTTAAGTGCTTCCTCCTCTAATCGGGGTAGCAACCTGCGCTTTGGGTAGCTCTTGGAGGGGCATTCGAGTTTATGCTCTTCGGCCGCAAGGACTTCAGTCCATCTGTCGACTAGCAAATCTTGATCAGCTCTAAGCTGTTACTGTTTTTTCTTGAGGCTTCTTGCCGTGGCCATAAGCTTGCGTTGAAAACGCTCTTGCTCGACGGGATCCTCTGGCACGACGAATTCGTCGTCGTCGAGGCTTGCCTCGTCTTCGGAGGGAGGCATATAATTATTGTCCTCGACCTCTCTGTCTGCCGCTCTCTCATGAGGGCTGGTTTCTCCATCCTCCTGTGCTAAATCTTGCTGGAGGGGGTTTTCTTTGGCACTTTCTGGAGTATTATTATCTCCCGTGCTGGAATCACCATATTTGTTTTGGCGGGATTTTGAGCGGCGCCGCTGACGCCGGCACTTAGGCTGTTTCTTGGAGGGGTCATCCTCCGTTGTTCCATCGCCATCTCCTTCTTTTAGGGTGTCCACCATGTATATGTCATATGACGAGGTGGCTTTCCAGGGCCTAATAGGCGCTGGTTCTTCATCGTCTCCTTCATCGGCATCCATACCGTCGATGTCTTCGGAGTCGAAGTCGAGCATGTCGGTTAAATCGTCGATAGTGGCTACAAAGTGGGTGGTGGGTGGGCTTTGAATTTCTTCATCGTCCGTACCCCAACCTTGCTGACCGTAGTCCAGCCAGGGCTCTCCTGATAAAGAGAGAGACTCTAGTGTCTTCAGAATATCGCCGAAAGGCGAGTGCTGAAAGATGTTCGCGGTAGTAAACTTCATGATCGGCGCCCAATCGGATTCGATCAGCAGGGGCGCGGAGGGTTCGGAGTCCGGAGAGGAGTACGGCTCCTTGGAGTCACGAGTCTCGGGGAGTGCGGGGCTGGTGTTCGGCTCAATCGCCGTTGGGATCACAGCCCCCGAGGCGGCGTCCAACCGCCCATCCTCGATCGGCGCAGTTGGCTCCGAATTAAGGGTCGAAGCCGATGGGGGTGCGGCCTCCAGGGCATTGTTCGGCGGCAGAGCTAGATCATGCTCGTCGGGACAGTGCAGCGCGCTCGGCAGTGGCTCGAATCCGTCGAAGATCAAGTCCCCGCGGATGTCAGCCGTGTAGTTTAAACTTCCAAATGTGACCTGACGGCCAGGGGCGTAGCTTTCGATCTGCTCCAGATGGCCAAGTGAATTGGCCCGCAGTGTGAAGCCACCAAAGACGAAGATCTGTCCGGGGAGGAAGGTCTCACCCTGGACTGCATCGCTATTGGTGATTGTAGGAGCCATCGAGCCTGACGGCGACGACACAGAGGAACTCTCAATGAAAGCACCAATGTCGGTGTCAAAACCGACGGATCTCGGGTAGGGGGTCCCGAACTGTGCGTCTAGGCCGGATGGTAACAGGAGGCAACGGACACGAAGTTTTACCCAGGTTCGGGCCCTCTCGATGGAGGTAAAACACTATGTCCTGCTTGATTAATATTGATGATATGGGTAGTATAAGAGTAGATCTACCACGAGATCGGAGAGGCTAAACCCCAGAAGCTAGCCCATGGTATGATTGTTGTTATGTATCTTGTCCTACGGACTAAAACCCTCCGGTTTATATAGACACTGGAGAGGGTTAGGGTTACACAAAGTCGGTTACAATGGTAGGAAATCTACATATCCGTATCGCCAAGCTTGCCTTCCACGCCAAGGAAAGTCCCTTCCGGACACGGGACGAAGTCTTCAATCTTGTATCTTCATAGTCCAGGAGCACGGTTGAAGGTATAGTCCGGCTATCCGAACACCCCCTAATCCAGGACTCCCTCACCAACCAAGATCCTGGACTGAGGCATTGCTATGATCTTGTAAGCGTGTCTCTCTCTCTTGTATTGTTCTGTGCCTGCCAGCGTGCTTTGCTAGGATTTTCGACCAGTAATCCCTTTGTGCAGACAATGATTTCTACTATTGGCTGCTAAATTAGATATGTAGATGTCATACATGATACTACCTCGTACCTCCGTTCCTAAATATAAGTCTTTCTAGAGATTCCACTATAGGCTACATACGGAGCAAAATGAGTGAATCTACACTCGAAAATGCATCTATATACATCTGTATGTGGTCCATACTGGAATCTCTACAAAGACATATATTTAGGAACAGGGGCAGTACATTACACAAAATCGTAGGTGGCATGTAGGAATTCCAGTGCACTACATTAGGCTCCCTTAGAGTGCCTGCTAGTCCAGCATACAGAGTCATGGCTAGTTTATGGTACGCACACAATCGTTAATTGGGGGTTTAAATATGCGCAAGGGATATGCAATGTAGTATCATGTAGAGATGTCTGAAATTAGCCGTGTCAACTTGCAGATAGGGTTACACAATGAAAAAGTACAAGATGTATGTGGCAATTTCATGGAACATCGCAAAAAAAGGAGAGGCAATGGTGAGCCTATACAGTGTGCTATGGTACGTCACTCCTCCATTGCAATCATCGTGACATGTTATTTGTATACCAGTTCTATTAGCCAAGTTTCTTAGGGACAGTTATTACGAGTTATTCTAAGAAAATAAGCACATGTGAATATAAGCTCCATGTAATAAGCCAACCAGTTCTTTTCATTGCGTTTTCAGCTTATCTTTGGTATGATCAGTGGAAAGTCTAGATTGCATTATATATTTTTTATTTTGCTGCCCATATGGAAATTAATTTGACTTTCAAACATCACAAATTGAACCCAGTGCAGTAATTAATATGATAGGAAAACAGACCATCACTATTTGCTCAAAATGCAAATACAAAGATACCATCTACTTGGCACAATCTACTTTGGTCAATGTTTTCCATAGAGATCCCATTACCTAATTTAAACGAAGAACGCATGACCCACATTTAAATGAAGAACAATTATTTATTGAAATTCGATGGTCCAAGTGGCTGGTTATTATCGTATAGCAGCACCACCTGAAAGCATCATATAGCAGCAGCAGCTCATAGCAACTCATCATACAGTAGCAGCGGTCTGCAATTCATCATATACCAGCAACAGCTCATTGCAATTCATCATATAGCAGCAGCAGGGGCAGCTCATAGCAATTCATCATATAGCAGCACCAGGAGCAGCTCATAGCAATTCATCATATAGCAGCAGCAGGAGCAGCTTGTAGCAACTCATCATATAGCAGCAGCAGCAGCAGCTCATAGCAATTCATCATATAGCAGCAGTAGCAGCTCATAGCAACTCATCAAATAGCAGCAGTAGCTCATAGCAATTCATCATATAGCAGGAGCAGGAGCATCTCATAGCAATGCATCATATAGCAGCAGCAGAAGCAGTTCATAGCAATTCATCATATAGTGGATCAGAATGAAAATTTGGCAAAAAATCAGAGGAGATCCTCACCTTGTTGGATGAGCTCATCCTTCAACAGCATCTCAAGGCCATCGCCTGGGAGGAGGGGAGGGGGAATAAGGTGCCTTCTGCCGTAGTGTGGCATCAGCCGTAGTTGTGCAGCGCCCGCCGGAGTAGTGCGTTGGAAGAACCACAGTGGAGCAGCTGCTGGAGACCATGAGAATGAGGGGCGGCGCCAGAGGGAGGAGCAGCCAGGGAGATTCGCCCCTACCTGCCGGCCATGTAGCCTAGCTGGACATAGCATCATCGAGGACCAGACCAAATGGGACCAGTGGCGACGGCTCACTGGAGGAACCCTAGTGCTACAGGCGAGGGATCGAGGTAGAGGGAAAGGGGAGAGGAGATGCAAGCGGGCAGGGTAATGAATGCTTGCGTGTTTGTTTTTACTTGAGGGTCAGGTGTGACACGAGTGTCAGCAGTTGCATTTTGAGTGTAATATAGGCAGACAACAGAGTCATTTCACTATTCCCCTTCCCTTCAATTTTTAGTGAGGTTCTACCCGAAACCCCCTCCAAAGCGAAATTAGTTAAGCCCAAGCCCATAACTCAAAAATGACTTCTTTACATCTTTTATGACTTATTTTGACAATATGCCCTGAAAAGGCGGAATCAAACTGGCCCTTAACCTGCAATTCAATTGTGTGTGCAATGATGAATCACTCCTGCCTGCTATCTGTACATTTAGGCATCATCATACATGGCATAACCTAATACATGTGCATTCCATTGTAGAATCTGGAATATGCATTGTTTATGTTAGTTCATACGTTGCACATGATGTTTAAATGCCCCTTAAATCTGGTCAGTCAAGTGATGGTCTTTAAGCCTCCTTCTTTGCTTCTTTTCTTGATATGTAAGATTTGCTCACACATCTGTTCAATTGCTTGTTTGCATCAGCCAGCCATACTAGGACCGTTTGCTTTGATTACTTGCTGTTCTTGAGCTAACACTCTAACAGAGCTTGTCAATGATTTAAACACTAAGGGCTGCTGTAGTGGGGCCTTGTCTAACTCATAGGTGACATAAAGGTTTGGTTGTACACTACAGTAGGCTCTCCAAGAGTACCTGGAGATCTAGTTCGAAGGTATGCCTAGTTTTTACACGGTGCAGACATAGTAAATGCTCATTTCATTGTGTGCAAGTGCAAGAGAGGCGGCATGTTTCATTATGTGGTGTTGTTTTGTTATAATCTCATCCTTTTGTGTTCACAGACTGAAAATTATGCATATTTATGTAGCGACCCGACCCGAATGGATCAAGTCTCTGTGCTTAAGTGTCATCCCTGGATCAGTATGCTGACACACACAGTACTCGAGGATTTATAACAGAGGTAAATCACATGTAAAAGTAACATAAATACTATTACCTCAATCCAAATAGCGGAAGTAACAACAAGGTTGTGGATTCCCATCAACACCAACGGCGAAGTTGAGTGTAGAAATCGTAACCCTAACATATCACTTACTCATCGTAAGATAATCCTACAACATGAGACGTTGCAGCCACAAAGGGTCATTACATTGAATCTACTGGCAAATTCACACCATAGAGAATGATGAATAAAGGCTATCACTACATGCATATTTGGCTGGTGGAAAAGCTCTATGGTTATAGTTTTTGCGAAAAGCCAATTTTTTCCTACTGCAAAGGAATAATTTTATTTAACTATCATGGTGGTTGTTAATCATTGAGAATGGTTGACAGCATTCTCAATCCCAATTAAGTAACATCATTATACCCAACAAAATTAATTTAAAGTAACATGATGAGATTCACATGATAATCCAAGTACTAGATACTCAAGATGTCCATAACTGGGGACACGGCTAACCATGATTAGTTTATACACTCTGCAGAGGTTTGCGCATTTTCCCCCACAAGACTCGATCTCCTCCATTGGGATTCTCGCACTACATGTTGTTTGAGAAACGGATGACCGAGACATAGTCTTTCAGAAGCGCTAGCACCTTACGACAGGGTAGACCGTTACACCTACTTTCCCCTACATCTGCTAGTCTACCACTTTAAGAGTTCACACAACTTAGTCAACTATGCTAGAGCCCATAGTAGCTTGTGGCTGCACATGGAAGTTACTAGTATGAATAATCTCATGATCCCTTTGAGCCGGGGTGGCGGTCCACAAAAAATAGGCAATCCTGGAATACCTAGGTGCCTAGACAGGCAATCGCTGGAATACCCAGGTGCCTCAATCCATCCAGATGTGTGTTAAAGTTGCTACCTTAAGTAAACCATTAATTAACAATATCACATCTGTCATGAAATACTCTCAAACCCAATCCACGTCTACGAGCATAGCATGGCAATATAAGCATAACGTAAAAGTAACTCTCAAGGTTTGAATGCAGGGCAATAGGTTCCTACCTCATCAACTACTTCCCAATACCCACATGTTATCAATTCCTAACCATGCAATGTTTGAGGGTTGAGACTAATGCATAAAAACTGGGTATTAAAGGGATATGATCAAAGTGTGAACTTTCCTACAATATTGATGAAGATGATGTGCACTCAAAACTCTTGATAGTTCTACTCGTCACACTCCGGTCAATCTATCGTAAGCAAGCAATAGTAACCACACATAAGAAATAACTCAAAAGATCAGAAAGATCGAAGAAGACGATTCAGAAAACTTCAAAACCAAGAAAATAACTCTTGCAACATAAAACAATTTATAACAGTACCAAAATTATTTGAATTTGGCCTTATCAGAAAGTTTAGGTCAAGAGCTTCGATTTGCAAAAAGAATCAACTCAAACGGAGTTACGAAACTCAAGTTATGATCAAACGAAGTTTGAAACTAAATCTGATCTAATTCAAATTTTAAATTTTCAAAAACATGTTTGAGTTGGATTACTGGATAGAGAAGATTGTAACGAAGACGTGAGTGTTGGTTTCATTGGATTTGGACTAACGAGTAAGAAGTAGTGATCGATTGAAGATCAGGGACTAAACTATAAATAAAACTTCTACAAGGAAGTCCCTGTCTAAAACTAACAGAAAAGGAAAAGACTAAAAAGCGAACGTTCGTTTATAAGATCTAAATAGTGGACGTTCGCTGTTCAATAAAACAAAAAAAACAAATCTACTCTAGGGTTTAAAAAAACCGAGGTTAAAAGAAAAACCGGATCGGACCGGCGGTTTTATACCGGTTCGGAAGGTTTCAACGACGGCGGCGGTCTTCGGCGAGACAGGACGGCGGCGGCGGCTCGGGTCTGGCTTGGGCGGCAGCTCCGGTTGTCTAGGAGGGCGGCGAAGGGGTCGGGGAGGGGCGGCGCGGCGAGGCGAGGAGGATGGCGGCGTCGGCGGTGGTCAACGGTGACGGGACGAAGCGGGGCGGTGGCGGTGGATCTCGCCGGCGGCGGCGGGACGCGGCGCAAGGGCGACGGTGCGGTGCGGCAGAGAGGAAAAAGGCGGCGGCGGCGGAGCTTATATAGAGGGGGGCGGGGTTGCGTGGAGAAGGGGGCAAAGGCGGCGAGGAGAGGCAGGACGGAGCACGGCGGCGGCGCGGCATCGTACGGGCGGCGGACTCCCGCCTAGAGTCGGGACGATGGCGGTTGGCGGCTTGGGCTGGGCCGGCCTAGTCGGCGGAATTTTTTTAAAAGATTTTCTAGACAAGAGAAAAATAAATAAATAAAAATAAATAAAAATTTTATATAGGCATATAATATACCAAAATTTGCAGAAAAAGATTTTCTACAACATGGACATTTTTATAATGCCAAATAAAATCGACACAAATTCATATAATTCAAAGAGTGCTACTGGTCTAGTAAAATCCAATAAAAATCATTTTAAAATACCAAAATGATTTCAAATTAATTTTTCTCCAATTTTCTATTGTAGGGAATCATGTTACCCTATTTTCCATGTATTTTGTTTTTGGAGAAAAATAATTTGAATAAAACTCAAATAACCCAAATTGAAAAATAATTATTTCAATTGGATTTTAATTTTGAGTTTCTTTGAAACTCCCAACTCATATTTCGTATGTTTTGAAGAAGTCATTTTATCTTCTCTCGTGAAAATCATTGAGTTGCATAAAGTTTCTAAATTGGAAAATATTTTCCAAATGAAATTCAAATATTTTCAAACACCCCTTTCATTTATTGAAATGGAAGAAGTCATGTCATCTTCTCTCTAGGGTTTTGTATTTGAAAAGACTTTGAATTCACGGAGATCAAAATGCAAAAGGTGAAAGTTTGGGAAAGTCCTTTTATTCCCTCTCATTTAACTTCAAAAAGTTTCGAATTTCACTCAATCAATCACACAACAATCAAACAATCAATCAATCTATCTTTTTATTATAACATTCAAAAATTTAGAATTTTGAGATGTTACAAACCTACCACCCTTAAAATGAATCTCGTCCTCGAGATTCGGAGAGGCTAGCAAGAAAAAGGTTAGGTTTGGGGTCTTCTCAAGTCCATCGATCGTCTCCGGAGGTCTGGGGTGCTACCACCCTTAAAAGCATTGTTATGGTTCCATCAAAACTCATATACTCCATCTTTATTCTTGACGGGGCCGGTCTTCTCAGATCGGAAGGATAATTCCTTCTCCGGGCTCTTCTGGTAGTGGCATAACCTTTTCCTCAATTCTTCTGTCCTTTCATCTTGGTAAGGTTATTACGACACTTGGTCTTCTTAGCTGACGGGTCTAGCGTCAGTACTAAACAACTAATCGATATCTCATGGTGGTCAACAATTTATGGTTTCTCCTGCAGGAAATGGGTCTGGGTTGATCCTCACTATATAACCTACGGTTGGCAAAAGCTGCCTTGTACAAGGGGAAAATTTCTTATACCATTTTAAGGCTTAAACAAGGTTTTGATCGTCGTCTCTCTACTATAGGTAAGTCACTCAGATTTACCATCCCATATAGCAAGGCGAATAATAAGAGTAAGTCGGTATGGTGATCAATCCATCCCGCACCCAAATCATTACCATGTATACAGTTTAGCGAATCTCGCATACTAACACTCGGTCATCCTCACAAGCATTGTAGAATTTCCCTTGTCCATGAACCAAGTTCGGATATATCCATTGATTCTGCAAGCCAAACAACATCTATCGTTCCTTCACAACTCTCAGGTTTTGCGTTACTCCTATAAGATCGTCTGTGGGTAAGGTCACAATCTCTTCCAGGGTTTTTCCTTTAGCAAGAGTGAGCTTGCTTCTTGGTAGGTCCTGGGGCCTGTGGGTTATGGCCCATCTCATCACTTGTAAACCTTGAACTTATCATCGGGCAACTGATCATTATTCCAACTTCCAACTTCCTAGTATTCTTAAATCCATCCAATTGTACAGTCTTCCTTCCTTCTATTGGCACCAAACTAGGACATGATTACTCAGACTCATCATGGAGTTTCCATTGATCCATATTCCAACATCATACCTCCTTTAGACCCAACAGTAATTTATCTCTTCATCCTCGTGGGTTATCCCACATACCGAGCTAAAAACTTATACTTATGAAGTCCATACTCCACTTCGTGGAACATCATTATCCTTTTCAGGGTCAAGCGTCCTTACAGGGGAATATTGGCCATTTCTGCATGTCACTTCTTCAACTGGGAAACGTGAAACACATCATGAACTCCTGACAGTCCTTCGGGTGACTCCAACTTGTTGGCCACTTCTCCCATACGCTCCAAAACTCAGTATGGTCCTACAAATCTCGGGGATAACTTTCCCTTAACTCCAATTCGTTTAAGTCCTCACAGAGGGGGCACACGAAGACATGCTCTGTCTCCAATTTCATAGACTACCTCCTTGCGTTTTCGAGTCTGCATAACTCTTCTGCCTAGACTGGGCTACCTTCAGTCTATCTCAAATCAACTTAACATTCTCTTCTGACTCCTTGATCACATTTGGTCCAAACAACTGACAGTCTCCAACTTCATCCCACATACTCTTGGGGCATCACACACATCGAGACAAAACTCGTATTCATTTGGTCCGAAATTCACTCAGTGGAGTATCCCTATCTTTTCCAGGGGTCAAGGGTTCTTACAGGGTACTACCACCCTTAAAATGCATAAATCTTCCATAGACCATATTTCTCATATCCTCAAAAATGGTCAAAATCCTTCTTCATAGAGTAAAAACTCATAAAATCCATATCAGTTCCAACGATGCTAACTTTATTCATTCTCAAATGATTACAATCTCTCGCTTTTCCATTACATGTCTCAACTAAACACCTCAATATAAAAGAAAATGTTCTCACTTCTACTACTCCATTTCTTTGTTACAAACTCACTATCTAGCACAAGTCTCCTTCTCCTTGGGACATCCTCTGGCAAAGTGCCCTGCTCTATTACAATGAAAACATATTACTTCTGACAAGTCTCGAGGTTTTCTTTTTTGGGCAACTGTTGAGGTAGTGCCCTGACTCCTTGCACTTGTAACAGGTGATATGACTCAGGTCCCTCCTGGGCTCCAATCGGTTTCTCTTCCTGGACTTTTCCATTCCAATCAAGGCTTATATTTCCTGTGGGTCATATTCTACTTCCTCTGTCGGGAATTCTACTAGATCCCCATTCAAACAATTTTTGGAGATGTGTCCTTCTTCTCCACATGAATATCAAGACTTAGTGCAGGGTTTATTCGGGTCCTCTTTAGGTGTGTCCTCCACCTCTTCCTTCATCACAGTTTCTTCTGAGCAGGATAGTGGGTAGTCCCTTCACACAAGAAACAAGTAATCTGCCTAGTTGGGCATTCTTCAACTGGGTGACTTCCTTCACAATTAGGGCATTCATCCTTGTGTTCTTTATGGGTGTGTCCTATTTCTCCACAAATCTTGCATGCACAAGGTTTCTTCATATCCTTACCATAAGGCTTCAACTTCTGGGAGACTGGGACACAAACCGAGACTTTGGCAGAGTCAACTTAAATTCTTTCCAAGTGGTTACTCCTTGCCATCCATTGATGGTTTGGTACATCCTCCACCAAGTAGCGGCACCTCTTTCAAAGCACTAAAGAGCATGATGGGTCATATCCTTTCCGACTATAGGGTTATTCTTCATGTGATCCTCCATGTTTTGAATCCATCGGTCCGTCTCCAATTGACTCATCGGTCCAGAAAATATAAGCTCATCTTCATTCATCCTCTATTGGGTCCATGGATTTGGGGTGAGATAAGAGAGATAGAGACGGATACACACAATACAAACAAAAGTTTGGAAAAGACCGATTTTATTTGTGGCTGTCGGGAAAAACATCAAGCAAATGACAGCTCACAAACGTCGCATCTAACATAAGTGTATAATAGGGGTTTGGTCTTCTAAAGGTCAATAAATCTTTAATGTAGCCAAACTCTTCAAGTCTTGTTCATGCCTCCAATGGCTTCTTCCAATCATGCTTGTCTTTCTCCAGTTCTTTTGCCAGATCATCTCTATTGACGTGAAGTCTCTCGTGACATCCCTTGGCATGAGCCATGGTCATACTGTCTTTCAGTTCCTGACAAATCTCCGGTAGCTCGAGGTTGTAGCTCCTCCAGCTTGGCTACTTTCAGCTTTTCGTTCTTGAGTTCATCACGAGATGCTTCCTTGTCTAATACAGCCTCATGGAGCTCCACCTTAAACTTCTTGATGTACTACTCTAATCCTGGTGATACACCGACTAAGGTTAAAACTTCATCTTTTGCTGATAGATGCTCCATCAGCTTATACCATCCATTTTTTTCCATGCATATGCATGCTTAACTCAGTACGGTGACAACAGCATGAGCGGGCGATAACATCTTGGATAGCCGTGTTTTTGCTCTTGTTAATTCCATGAGCTATAATCCCATAGTTGATATCTCCTGCCTTAGGGTTTCTTGACAAAAATTTGAGTCCTATGCTCCATGTTCCAGTCTTTCTCCAACACACCTTGATCTCGGGTATTGACAGTTTCCATAGTCTGCCAAGTTCCATAAGGGTAGTCTTCCTAGTCATACTAATCGGGAAATTCTTCAGAGTCTTCAAATTCTCCTTGTCTTCGGTCTTCAACCGTTGTAGTTTCCATTATTCAGATGCACAATAAAATCCTCTTCATTCTGAAGCAGTCTTAGTTGTCCAATATCTTGTACTTCTTGGAGTGGTCTCATCCGTCGAATCTTCGAGTGGTCAAAAGGGAAAAGGGGTATGGTCTCACTAAAAGGGAATATTTGAATAAGCTCAGAAGAGAAGAGAGGTAAAAGGTCTTTTTGAAAGGGAAAGTTGTAGAGAAAAATCTTTTCTATGGGCTTGCCAGTTTCTAGGGTCATGTCCTACAGTCAACATGTGCTCTGATACCATCTTGTAGCGACCCGACCCGAATGGATCAAGTCTCTGTGCTTAAGTGTCATCCCTGGATCGGTATGCTGACATACACAGTACTCGAGGATTTATAACAGAGGTAAATCACATGTAAAAGTAACATAAATACTATTACCTCAATCCAAATAGCGGAAGTAACAACAAGGTTGTGGATTCCCATCAACACCAACGGCAAAGTTGAGTGTAGAAATCGTAACCCTACCGTATCACTTACTCGTTGTAAGATAATCCTGCAACATGAGATGTTGCAGCCACAAAGGGTCAGTACATTGAATGTACTGGCAAATTCACACCATAGAGAATGATGAATAAAGGCTATCACTACATGCATATTTGGCTGGTGGAAAAGCTCTATGGTTATAGTTTTTGCGAAAAGCCAATTTTTTTCCTACTGCAAAGGAATAATTTTATTTAACTATCATGGTGGTTGTTAATCATTGAGAATGGTTGACAGCATTCTCAATCCCAATTAAGTAACATCATTATACCCGACAAAATTAATTTAAAGTAACATGATGAGATTCACATGATAATCCAAGTACTAGATACTCAAGATGTCCATAACCGGGGACACGACTAACCATGACTAGTTTATACACTCTACAGAGGCTTGCGCACTTTTCCCCCACAAGACTCGATCTCCTCCGTTGGGATTCTCGCACTACATGTTGTTTGAGAAACGGAGGACCGAGACATAGTCTTTCAGAAGTGCTAGCACCTTACGACCAGGTAGACTGTTACACCTACTTTCCCCTACATCTGCTAGTCTACCACTGTAAGAGTTCACACAACTTAGTCAACTATGCTAGAGCCCATAGTAGCTTGTGGCTGCACACGGAAATTTCTAGTATGAATAATCTCATGATCCCTTTGAGCCTGGGTGGCGGTCCATAAAAAAATAGGCAATCCTGGAATACCCAGGTGCCTAGACAGGCAATCACTGGAATACCCAGGTGCCTCAATCCACCCAGATGTGTGTTAAAGTTGCCACCTTAAGTAAACCATTAATTAACAATCTCACATCTGTCATGAAATACTCTCAAACCCAATCCACGTCTACGAGCATAGCATGGCAATATAAGCATAACGTAAAAGTAACTCCCAAGGTTCGAATGCAGGGCAATAGGTTCCTACCTCATCAACTACTTCCCAATACCCACATGTTATCAATTCCTAACCATGCAATGTTTGAGGGTTGAGACTAATGCATAAAAACTGGGTATTAAAGGGATATGATCAAAGTGTGAACTTGCCTGCAATGTTGATGAATATGATGCGCACTCAAAACTCTTGATAGTTCTACTCATCACACTCTGGTCAATCTATCGTAAGCAAGCAATAGTAACCACACATAAGCAACCACTCAAAAGATCAGAATGATCGAAGAAGACGATTCTGAAAACTTCAAAACCAAGCAAATAACTCTTGCAACATAAAACAATTTCTAACAGTACCAAAATTATGTGAATTTGGCCTTATCAGAACGTTTAGGTCAAGAGCTTCGATTTGCAAAAAGAATCAACTCAAATGGAGTTACGAAACTCAAGTTATGATCAAACGAAGTTTGAAACTAAATCTGATCTAATTCAAATTTTAAAATTTCAAAAACATGTTTGAGTTGGATTACTAGATAGAGGATATTGTAACGAAGACGTGAGCGTTGGTTTCATTGGATTTGGACTAATGAGTAAGAAGTAGTGATCGATTGAAGATCAGGGACTAAACTGTAAATAAAACATCTACAAGGAAGTCCTTGTCTAAAACTAACAGAAAAGGAAAAGACTAAAAAGCGAACGTTCGTTTGTAAGATCTAAACAGTGGACGTTCGCTGTTTAATAAAACCAAAAATACAAATCTAGTCTAGGTTTTTTTTTAAAACCAAGGTTAAAAGAAAAATCGGATCAGACCGGCGGTTTTATACCGGTTCGGAAGGTTTCGGCAACGGCGACGGTCTCTGGCGAGACAGGACGGCGGCGGCGGCTTGGGTCCGGCCAGGGCGGCGGCTCCGGTCGTCCAAGAGGGCGGCGAAGGGGTCGGGGAGGGGCGGCACGGCGAGGCGAGGAGGATGGCCGCGTCGGCGGTGGTCAACGGTGACGGGACGGAGCGGGCGGCGGTGGTGGATCTCGCCGGCGGTGGCGGGACGCGGCGCAAGGGCGGCGGTGCGGTACGGCAGAGAGGAAAAAGGCGGCGGTGGCGGAGCTTATATAGAGGGGTGCGGGGTTGCGTGGAGAAGGGGGCAAAGGCGGCGAGGAGAGGCAGGGTGGAGCACGGCGGCGGCGCGGCGTCGTACGGGCGACGGACTCCCTCCTGGAGTCGGGGCGATGGCGGTTGGCGGCTTGGGCTGGGCCGTGGCCTGGCCTGGGAGCTGGGCCGGCCGAGTTGGCGGATTTTTTTTAAGATTTTCCAGCCAACAGAAAAATAAATAAAACAAAATAAATAAAATTTTTATATAGGCATATAATATACCAAAATTTGCAGAAAAAGATTTTCTACAACATGGACATTTTTATAATGCCAAATAAAGTCCACACAAATTCAGATAATTCAAAGAGTGCTACTAGTCTAGTAAAATCCAATAAAAATCATTTTAAAATACCAAAATGATTTCAAATTAATTTTTCTCCAATTTTCTATTGTAGGGAATCATGTTACCCTATTTTCCATGTATTTTGTTTTTGGAGAAAAATAATTTGAATAAAACTCAAATAACCCAAATTGAAAAATAATTATTTCAAATGGATTTTAGATTTGAGTTTCTTTGAAACTCCCAACTCATATTTCATATGTTTTGAAAAAGTCATTTTATCTTCTCTCGTGAAAATCATTGAGTTGCATAAAGTTTCTGAATTGGAAAATATTTTCCAAATGAAATTCAAATATTTTCAAACACCCCTTTCATTTATTGAAATGGAAGAAGTCATGTCATCTTCTCTCTAGGGTTTTGTATTTGAAAAGACTTTGAATTCACGGAGATCAAAATGCAAAAGGTGAAAGTTTGGGAAAGTCCTTTTATTCCCTCTCATTTAACTTTCAAAAAGTTTCGAATTTCACTCAATCAATCACACAACAATCAAACAATCAATCAATCTATCTTTTTATTATAACATTCCAAAATTTAGAATTTTGGGATGTTACAATTTATCTTCCAAGGAGACGAGTAACTAGTTTGTGCCACCTTATAGAGCGGGTGCAATGAAGATAAGATTGAGGATTTCCAAGTACAAGATGTTAGGAAGGAGCCTTGCAAGGGAAGTAGGAGCTGCACCGAGCCTCTTCAGCCTGCTAAGGTAAGTCACTGTATGCAACTCAACAGTTCAATTTCTTGTTTGTTTCAGGCATAGTTAATTTCCTCTTTTCAATTGCTTTATTTGTCCTCAGTTAATGAGATGCCCAAATAATCATGCCCGATGTTCTGTACTTGTATCACTATTAGTTGACATAATTAAAGGCCTTACCATTTAATTACTCCGCCGAAGTGTGCCTGAAGCTTTGAAGTCTATTAACCAACTATTATTGCATGAGGCTCACAATCTAGTTTATACTACGCTAATGATTGCATAGTTTTGCCTGCTATAGTATGTTTGTATGAAACCCTCTGCTGTTCATTATGCTCCCTAAGACTTTAATTGACGCACAGAATGGCCAACTGCTTGCTTACTTATACACAACGTGCTGTCTAAATTTGTAACTTGTCTGTGTTTTCGATTGGCCCCCAACATCATGCTCCTCTAGTGAGCTAAGAGGGATTTCTGTATGCAGGCTGCACAGACTATCTTTTTTATAATTTTTAAAATATCACCTGCTTATGCTTCATGACGTGTAACATTTTTTTTAAAGTGATGTGTAACACTATTGTTAGTCCTGTTTTGCCATGTAGTACAAAATAGTGTCTTGTTCGCTTCACTGTTGTAACTATATTTTTGCCCTAGTCATGTGTACTTACAGAAACATTTCAGGATGAAGTGACATCAACACAAAGATCTGCGAGCAGTGCGGCATGGCCGTTACCGAATGATTATGGATTGGAATTGGAATGTGTTGATGTTCTCGAGCATCAACTAGAGGTGGCAAGACAACGTCTACATGATTGTCAACGTATAATCAACAAGTTGAGACTGGACATGCAGGTATTAGATGCAAGAGTCAAAAAATGAAACAAGACACTGAGGTAACCATGAAGGAATTGGAGATTTTGCAGACTGAAATTTGTGCTATCTGAATCCGGCCAATCCTATTTTCTGAAGAGATTATAGTTCAAATGGAGTTAAGTTGATGGGAGTCCATGATGTATGAGTTGTATTTGCCCAGTGTATGTAATTTGCTGTTTGTGTATGCTTTATTATCACCTGTGCCGAACCATAATGCCTAATGGGTATAATCGGCTATAATTTCTTTATTGTATAGTGTAGGATTATTCTACCTTTCTATGCCTTGATCTCTTTGTTGTATAGTGTATGCTTTTTAGAGGTGATAGTATTGAGTAGGATAATTCTTTGAATATGCTATATCGTTCAAACGGGGGCCAACTCACCCGACCATGGCCCTTCACGGGCCTTCGGATCCATGGGCCTTCTACGTCTTGTAGGATCCATGGGCCTTCTACGTCTCGTAGGATCCATGGGCCTTCTACGTCTCGTAGGATCCATGGGCCTTGTACGTCCCGTAGGATCCATGGGCCTTCTACGTCTCGTAGGATCCACGGGCCTTCTACGTCTCGTAGGATCGATGGGCCGCTGACTCATTTATGGGTCTTGTACGGGCCTTTAATGGGCCATAGACGGGCCTTTAATGGAAATCATATGTTTTATGGGCTGACCACAACGGGCCGTTAATAGGCCGTATTTGGTGATGCTATGAAAATGGCCCAACAGACTGACGGTCCACGAACGGGCCGACTGTAACGACGGGCTGAATTTGGCCCACAAGTACAAAATGACAGTAACGGGCCGTAAGTAACCGAATGCTGCAAATGAGCCCGAGAATAAATGGGCCCTCAGAAGGCCGAAAGTTAACTTAGGCTGGAAACGGCCCAACGGAATAACGGGCCGTTAATGGGTATAAAGTGATACACTGTTCATTACGGGCCAGTTTCACCACGGGCCGTTAATGGGTGTAAAGTAATACACTGTTCATTACGGGCCAGTTTCAGCACAGGCCGCTAATGGGCCAAGAGTTACAAAGGGCCTCATATGGGCTAAAAGATGTCATGGGCTATACATGGGCGAGAAGTGAAAACGGGCTGGAATCATATTGGATGGCCCAGATGACGCTACTGGGCCTAATTCGGATAGGGCGTAACGGGCCCTGGGTTAGCAGGCTATCAATGGGCTATATGCGAACACGCCGTTAACAGGCTTTCCATGGGCCGGCCCGCCAGCTTTTGACCAACTCAAACAGGCCGGCCTTTTCACAGGAATGGGCCACTGTTGGGCCGTGCCATGTGTCGACGTATCATAGGTGCCTTCTGTCCAGTGAGTGGACGACATCTGTCCCAACGATGAGCCGACACATGTTTCCTCTAGCCAATGATGATTTTACATGTGGAAAATCCCCATTGGTCGGGGTTGTTAATGGATTATCGGATCCAAAACCAGACCCGATAGCTTAACGGCGTTCCGTTATGGTGGATGTCATGTGTCAGTCACCCTTGACGAAAGCACTTCTGTGACGTGCGATTTATCGTCATGGAAGTGGACACTTCTGTGATGATAATTTTGGTAATGTCATGGAACACTTCTACGACAGCACAGGTATGACTATCTTGATTTTGTCATAAATTTGTCATGGATGTACATGCATGAAAAAAATGCAACCTACTGTGACACACACGTATCATCACGGAAGTGTATTTTTTTGTAGTGGCAAGATTGAACCCAAAGCTAAGCACTTCTCCCATTGCAAGAAAGATCAATCTAGTAGACCAAACCAAACTGATAATTTGAAAAGACTTGCAAAGATAACCAATCATACATAAAAGAATTCAGAGAAGATTCAAATATTGTTCATAAATAATCTTGATCATAAACCCATAATTCGTCGGATCTCGACAAACACACCGCAAAAGAAGATTACATCAAATAGATCTCCAAGAGAATCAAGGAGAACTTTGTATTGAGATATAAAGAGAGAGAAGAATCCATCTAGCTAATAACTATGGACCCGAAGGTCTGAGATAAACTACTCACACATCATTAGAGAGGCTATGGTGTTGATGTAGAAGCCCTCCGTGATCAATGTCCCCTCCGACGGAGCACCGGAAAAGGCCCCAAGATGGGATTTCACGGGTACAGAAGGTTGCGGCGGTGGAATTAGGTTTTCGTGGTGCTCTCCGATGGTTTGGGGGTACGTAGGTATATATAGGAGGAAGAAGTAGGTCAGTGGAGCCACGAGGGGCCCATGAGGGTGGAGGGCGCGCCCAGGGGGGTAGGCACGCCCCCTGCCTCGTGGCTTCCTCATTGGTTGCTTGACGTCCACTCCAAGTCCTCTGGATCACGTTTGTTCCAAAAATCACGCTCCCGAAGGTTTCATTCCGTTTGGACACCGTTTGATATTCTTTTTCTGCGAAACACTGAAATAGGCAAAAAAACAACAATTTGGGCTGGGCCTCCGGTTAATAGGTTAGTCCCAAAAATAATATAAAATAAGCCCATTAAACATCCAAAACAGAATATATAATAGCATGGAACAATAAAAAATTATAGATACGTTGGAGACGTATCACAAACCCACATCCAATTAGCCATATATATCAGGATCTTTCCAACACATTGTGCTTGCCAAAGGATAAAATGTAAAAAGGAAAGATGAAGATCACCATGACTCTTATATCAAGTAATAGACAAGAATAAAAGATAGGCCCTTCGCAGAGGGAAGCAGAGGTAGTCATGTGCTTTTATGTTTGGATGCACAAAATCTTAATGCAAAAGAACGTCACTTTATATTGCCACTTGTGACATGGACCTTTATTATGCAGTCCGTCGCTTTTATTTCTTCCACATCACAAGATCGTATAAAGCTTATTTTCTCCACACTAATAAGTCATACAAATTTAGAGAGCAATTCTTATTGCTTGCAACGATGACAACTTACTTGATGGATCTTACTCAATCCATAGGTAGATATGGTGGACTCTCATGGTAAGACTAGTTTTAGGGATATTTGGAAGCACAAGTAGTATCTCTACTTGGTGCCAAGAAATTGGCTAGCAAGAGAGGGAAAGGCAAGCTCAATATGTTGGATGATCCATGACAATATAGTTTATCTCAGATGTAAGAAAACATAACCCATTACGTTGTCTTCCTTGTCCAACGTCAACTCTTTAACAAGTCATATTTTAATGAGTGCTCACAATCATAAAAGATGTCCAAGATAGTATATTTATATGTGAAAACCTCTCTTTCTTTATTGTTTCCTATTAATTGCAACGATGACCAAAACTATGTTTGTCAACTCTCAACAATTTTTACTCATCATACTCTTATATGTGAGCTCATTACTCTCCATAAGATCCATATGATCCCTATATTTCTTTTTATTTCTTCTCTTTTATTTTATTCCCTCAAGATCATAGCAAAATAATCAAGCCCTTGACTCAACACTAATCTTTATTATATATATCTCACGGACTCGATTACATAGAAGGATCATAAAGCAAAACTCACAACTAGATCATACTAAAACTTTATTCTACTAGATCAAGATATTATCAAAAGGATCGAACTAAGAAAAACGGTAAAGATAAAAGTGATGGTGATACGATACCGGGGCACTCCCCCAAGCTTGGCAGTTGCCAAGGGGAGTGCACATACCCATGTTTTTATGTCTCCTTCTTCGAGGGTGGTGATGTGATATTTTTGGCGATGATGCCCCTCAGGATACGATTCTCTTCTTCGAGCTTATTGACTTGCTGCTTGAGGTCCATTATTTCCTTACGGAGCTTGCCCGTGACGGCTAAAGCTCCCTTCACCCAAGGATGTTGCATAGCTGCAGGAGAACAAGTAACACTCTTTTTCATATTTTCGTAAGAAAGAAATATAACATTGGAAGGGATGACCGAGTTTGGAATAGCCGAGCTCTGTAGTTCCCCCATAGTGAATCCTGCTCAGAAACGAGAAGTAACTTCTGCATCCTCCTCCATGACATATATCCTTTTCAGATCGGCCTCCATCTCTTCCTCGGTTGATGGCCCAAAGTGGTCAGCATTGCTGTTTGCTCTTGGCCCCGGTGTCGGATGAGACACTCGACTCTCCCCGACTGACTCTTGAGAAGACATCTAGCTCTAAATCTGCGGCAGAAATAGCTCGAAACAAAGATAGAGGATATTTGCGTGGTATGGTGGTCAAAACCTACAGGAGATTATATCGTTAATTTTTACCGACCAAGAGAAGTATCGTGTGAGAAAACGGAGTCCAGAGAGCACACGAGGTGCCCACGAGGCAGGGGGGAGCGCCCTCCACCCTCGTGGAAGCCTCGTGTCCTTTCCGGTCTGCTTCTTATTTTCCTATTTTCTTAAATATTCCAAAACGGAGAAAAATTGCCATTAGAACTGTTTTGGAGTCGGTTTACTTACCGTACCACGTACCTATTCCTTTTCGGAGTCTGAAACATTCTGGAAAGTGTCCCTTATGTATTCCTCCAGGGTTATGGTTTCAATAACATTAGTTTCAACATTTATAGGATTACCTGAGATATAATGTTTGATTCTTTGACCGTTCACCACCCTCGGATTTGTGCCTTCGAAGTTGTTGATTTTTATGGCACCGAAACAATAGACCTCCTCGATGATGTAAGGACCTTCCCATTTGGAGAGGAGTTTGCCTGCAAAAAATCTTAAACGAGAGTTGTATAACAATACATAATCACCTACATTAAACTCACATTTTTGTATCCTTTTATCATGCCATCTTTTTACTTTTTCTTTAAACAGTTTGGCATTCTCGTAGGCCTGGGTTCTCCATTCATCAAGTGAGCTAATGTCAAAAAGCCTCTTCTCACCGGCTAGTTTGAAGTCATAGTTGATCTCTTTAATAGCCCAATATGCCTTATGTTCTAATTCAAGAGGTAAGTGACATGCTTCACCATAAAACATTTTATACGGAGACATGCCCATAGGATTTTTATATGCAGTTCTATAGGCCCATAATGCATCATCAAGTTTCTTGGACCAATTCTTTCTAGATCTATTAACAGTCTTTTGCAAAATTAATTTAAGCTCTCTATTGCTCAGTTCTACTTGACCACTAGACTGTGGATGATATGGAGATGCAATTCTATGATTAACATCATACTTAGCAAGCATTTTATGGAAAGCACCATGAATAAAATGTGAACCACCATCAGTCATTAAATATCTAGGGACTCCAAACCTCAAAAAAATAAATTCTTTAAGCATCTTAATAGAGGTGTTATGATCAACACTACTAGTTGGAATAGCTTCTACCCACTTAGTAACGTAATCAACATCAACTAAAATATGTGTATACCCATTAGAGGAAGGAAAAGGTCACATATAATCAAAGCCCCAAACATCAAATGGTTCAATAACAAGTGAATAATTCATAGGCATTTATTGATGTCTACTAATATTACCAATTCTTTGACATTCATCACAAGACAAGACAAACTTACGGGAATCCTTGAAGAGAGTAGGCCAATAAAAACCCTATTGCAATACCTTATGTGCAGTTCTATCTCCAGCATGGTGTCGTCCATAAGCCTCGGAGTGGCACTTGTGTAGGATATGTTCCTATTCATGCTCAGGTACACAACGTCTAATAACACCATCTACTCCTTCTTTATAAAGATGTGGGTCATCCCAGAAGTAGTGTCATAGAAGAACTTTTTCTTTTGCTAGTATGTGAAACTAGGTGGTATAAATTTAGCAACAATATAATTAGCATAATCAGCATACCATGGAGCAGTACGAGAAGCATTTATGACAGCTAATTGTTTATCAGGAAAGCTATCATCAAGAGAGAATTCCTTATTTGGCCCTTTCTTAAAATTTGCTTCTCTATTTGACCCAAATAAAATTTTCTTCTCTATTTGACGCCCAAAGTACATTTCGTTCCTTATATGACACTTCCGTCCATTTTAGACACTAACGATGTTAAGTATGAGGTGAAATGACCATTTTGTCCCTAGTGCATTGTGTAACTATGTTGGATGGAATTAAAAAAAAGCATTCAATACATCCATGTTCTAGGGATGTTGAACCCAAGCTGCACATGTGTATGCATGCTCCAATGTTTTGTTAGTTAACCACGTTCCAGAGTACAGTATTACACAGTCACATACTACTAAATCCTCCAATTAACACATTGTTCTGATTACACATCAGCAGCCCTAGACCTCACGCACAGCCGGCAGACAAGCACGACGACAATCGGACAGCACGCACAGCGGAGGGCCAGGGAACGCCCGCAACCAGCTACATGCAACTTTTTTTCTTTTGATGAAAATGCTATTGTGCCAGGGAAGACGGCATTTGCTAGTTACAAATCATTGGCACGTACCATCGTCCGTCGCCATGCGCCAACCCGGCCATCGCCCGTCGATCCAATTGCGCACCTCCACCCCAGCCTCATAGCTACGCGCAGCACGCTCACCCAGACTGAGGTAGCCACTGCCACCGGTTGTCCGGCCCTCGCAACTAATACCTCTGACTCCTCTCTCTAAACTCTCTTATGGTGCACTGAAACGATCACCCGAGTCGTGCTTCGGGGAGGTTAGCTTTGTACGTGACGATCATGTATATGTGCATGTACTAGTAATGAGGTTCATGTGGAATCAATTCACCTGGTTGCCTGCCTCCTTTCGTGTGTATGTGCCCCTCAACTCCGGCTGAATCAGCAAGCTCATGTCTCAACGGAACCAAGTTACATGTACGTGCAGTCTTCCGCCGGAAAGTACTCCAGTTTGACAACCGCAACTCATGGCATGCGCAACATCCATTGCACTTCCCTAAACACATGGGTGAACTGATTGTTTTTTTACTACATCTAGGATAGTCACACAATCCATTAGGGGCAAAATGGTATTTTCATCACACACTTAACACCATCAAGGCCTAAAATGGACGGAAGTGTCATATAAGGAACAAACTTTAGTTTAGGTGTCAAATATGGAAGAAAAATTTATTTTGGGCCAAATAGGGAAGCAAATTTTAAGAAAGGGCCAAATAAGGAATTCTCTCTATCATCAATAGGTAGTGGGTCATCAAGAACATTCTCTAACATAGATAAGTTGTCTGCTACGGGGTTCTCAGCTCCCTTTCTATCAATAATATGCAAATCAAATTCTTGTAGCAAGAGAACCCATCTAATAAGTCTAGGTTTAGCATCTTTCTTTTCCATAAGATATTTAATAGTAGCATGATCAGTGTGAACAGTTACTTTAGAATCAACAATACAAGGTATGAACTTATCACAAGCAAATACAACTGCTAAAAATTCTTTTTCAGTAGTAGCACAATTTCTTTGGGAACTGTCTAGAGTTTTACTAGCTTATTCGATAACATTTAATTTCTTATCAACTCTTTGTCCTAGGACAGCCCATACAGCATAATCACTAGCATCACACATGATTTCAAAGGGTAAATTCCAATCAGGAAGTTGAACAATAGGTGCAGAAACCAAGGCTTTCTTAAGTATTTCAAATGCTTCTACACAATCATCATCAAAGACAAAAGGAACATCTTTTTGTAAGATATTAGTCAGAGGCCGAGAAATTTTAGAAAAGTCCTTAATGAACCTCCTATAAAAACCGGCATGACCAAGGAAAATTCTTATACCTTTAATGTCGTTGGGACACGGCATCTTTTCAATAGCATCAACCTTAGCTTTATCAACTTCAATACCTCTTTCAGAAATTTTATGCCCCAAGACAATACCTTCATTAACCATAAAGTGGCACTTCTCCCAATTCAAGACAAGATTAGTTTCTTCACATCTCTGCAAAACTCGATCAAGGTTGCTTAAGCAATCATGAAAAGAAGTCCCATAAACAGAAAAATCATCCATGAATACCTCAACAATCTTTTCACAAAAGTCAGAGAATATAGCAGTCATACATTTTTGAAAGGTATAAGGTGCATTACATAAACCAAAAGGCATACGTCTATAAGCAAAGGTACCAAAAAGGGCAAGTAAAAGTTTTCCTTTCTTGATCCTCTTTTGACACAGGTATTTCAGAGAAACTAGAATAGCCATCTAGAAAGCAAAAATGTGTGATAATCTTTCTAGCATTTGATCAATAAAAGCTAAAGGGCAATGATCCTTTTTAGTAGCTTTATTTAAGTTGCGGAAATCGATTACCATTCTATAACCTATAACAATTCTTTGTGGGATCAATTCATCTTTATCATTAGGAACAATAGTAATACCTCCCTTCTTAGGGACACAATGAACATGACTTACCCACTGACTATCAACAACGGGATAAATTATACCTGCCTCAAGAAGCTTTAGTATTTCTTTCCTTACCACTTCTTTCATCTTAGGATTTAACCGTTGTTGGTGATCGACAACCGGTTTAGCATCCTTCTCCAATTTTATTTTGTGCCGGCATAAAGTGGTACTAATGCCCTTAAGATCATCAAGAGTATATCCAATAGCAGCACGGTGCTTCTTCAGAGTTTTCAATAATTTCTTTTCTTCATGCGCTGAAAGGTTAGCACTAATAATAACATGATATATCTCTTTGTCATCAAGATAAGCATATTTGAGAGTATCAGGTAAAGGTTTAAGCTCAAACACGGGATCACCCTTAGGTGGAGGGGGATCCCCTAGGATTTCAATAGGCAAGTTGTGTTTCAAAATAGGTCCCTGTTTAAAGAATACTTCATCTATTTCCCTTCTTTCATTCATAAACATATCATTTTCATGGTCTAGCAAATATTGTTCTTAAGGATCAGTAGGAGGCATGGCAATAGAAGCAAGACCAATAATTTCATCTTTACTAGGCAATTCTTTATCATGGGGTTGTCTATGAAATTTAGAAAAATTAAACTCATGCGACATATCCCCTAAACCAACAGAAACAATATCCTTATTGAAGTCTATCTTAGCATTAACAGTATTCAATAAGGGGCTACCAAATATAATGGGACCAAAGTCATCTTGTGGGGAATCAAGAACAAGAAAATCAGCAGGATATTTAACTTTCCCACACAAGACTTCAACATCTCTAACAATCCCAACTGGTGAAATAGTATCTCTATTGGCAAGCTTAATTGTAACATCTATCTCTTCTATCTCAGCAGGTGCAATATCATGCATAATTTCTTGGTATAAGGAATGAGGTATTGCACTTGAACTAGCACCCATATCACGTAAGACATGATAGCAATATTCTCCTATTTTAACAGAAATAATAGGCATGCCTACAATAGGTCTATGTTTATTTTTAGTATCAGGTCTAGCAATTCAAGCAGATTCATTGCATAAGTAAATAACATGCCCATCAATATTATTGGCCAACAGATAGTTAACCATAGCAACACTAGGTTCAACCTTAACTTGCTCAAGAGGTTTGGGTGTCTTAATATTACTTTTGTTAACCACAGTTGAAGCTTTAGCATGATCCTTTATTCTAATAGGGAAAGGTGGTTTCTCAATATAAGCAATAGGAACAACATGATCATTATAAGTGATAGTCTTTTCTTCAACTTTAATAGGTGCAACTACTTTTACTTCAATTGGAGGATTATATTTAAACCACTTCTCCTTATTGAGATCAACATCAGTACCAAAGGATTCACAAAAAGAAGCTACTATCTCAGAGTCAAGTCCATATTTAGTGCTAAATTCATGGAAAGCATCGGTATCTATAAAAGATTTAACACAATCAAACTTAGGTGTTATACCTGACTCCTTACCTTCGTCGAGGTCCCAATCTTTAGAGTTGCGTTTAATTATTTCCAATAAATCCCATTTGAATTCAATAGTCTTCATCATAAAAGATCCAGTACAAGAAATATCGAGCATGGAGCGATTACTGAGAGAAAGCCGAGCATAATTTTTTTTGAATAATCATTTATTTTGAGAGCTCATGATTGGGGCATGAATATAACATTGACTTAAGCTTCTCCCAAGCTTGAGCGATGCTTTCTCCTTCGCAGGCCAAAAATTATATATATAATTACGATCACGATGAACCAGATGCATAGGATAAAACTTCTGATGAAATTCCAATTTCAATCGTTGGTAGTTCCATGATCCAATATCATCACATAGCCTAAGCCATGTCAATGCATCTCCCTTCAAAGCTAAAGGGAAGACCTTCTTCTTGATAACATCCTCGGGCATACCTACAAGCTTAAATAATCCACAAACTTCATCCACACAGATTAGGTGCAAATCAGGATGTAATGTTCCATCACCTGTGAAAGGATTAGCTAGCAGTTTCTCTATCATACCCGAAGGAATTTCAAAGTAATTTTTTTAGTAGGTTTAGTAGGTTGAGGAGAAACTCTTTTCTCTATTGGTCGGGGTGAAGACCCCCGAACAAGCCCCTCAAAGGATTATGTTCCATAGTAACAAGTGACAGTAAATTTCAGCACACTATATAAATTTTTCCTTACCAAATTCCACCTACCAAAGGCGCTTCACTCCCCGGCAACGGCGCTAGAAAAGAGTCTTGATGACCCACAAGTGTAGGGGATCTATCGTAGCCTTTTCGATAAGTAAGAGTGTCGAACCCAACGAGGAGCAGAAGGAAATGATAAGCAGATTTCAATAAGGTATTCTCTGCAAGCACTGAAATTATCGGTAACATATAGTTTTGTGATAAGGTAATTTGTAACGAGTAGCAAGTAATAAAGGTAAATAAGGTGCAGCAAGGTGGACCAATCCTTTTTGTAGAAAAGGGCAAGACTGGAAAAACTCCTATATGAAGGAAAGTGCTCCCGAGGACACATGGGAATTATCGTCAAGCTAGTTTTCATCACGTGCATATGATTCGCGTTCGGTACTTTAATAATTTGATATGTGGGTGGACCAATGCTTGGGTACTATCGTTACTTGTACACGCATCCCACTTTTGATTAACCCCCATTGCAAGCATCCACAACTACAACAGAAGTATTAAGGTAAACCTAACCATAGCATGAAACATATGGATCCAAATCAGCCCCTTACGAAGCAACACATAAACTAGGGTTTAAGCTTCTGTCACTCTAGCAACCCATCATCTACTTATTACTTCCCAATGCCTCCCTCTAGGACGAAAGAATGGTGAAGTGTCATGTAGTCGACATCCACATGACACCACTAGAGGGATGACAACATACATCTCATCAAAATATCGAACGAATACCAAATTCACATGACTACTTATAGCAAGACTTATCCCATGTCCTCAGGAACAAACGTAACTACTCACAAAGCATATTCATGTTCATAATCAGAGGGGTATTAACATGCATAATGGATCTGAACATATGATCTTCCACCAAGTAAACCAACTAGCATCAACTACAAGGAGTAATCAACATACTAGCAACCCACAGGTACCAATCTGAGGTTTGGATACAAAGATTGGATACAAGAGATGAACTAAGGTTTGAGATGAGATGGTGCTTGTGAAGATTGATGGAGATTGACCCCTCCCGATGAGAGGATCGTTGGTGATGACGATGGTGATGATTTCCCCCTCCCGGAGGGAAGTTTCCCCGGCAGAACAACTCCGCCGGAGCCCTAGATTGGTTCCACCTCGTGGCGGCGGAGTTTCGTCCCGTGAGCTTGCTTATGATTTTTTCCTCGATGAAAGACTCCATATAGCCAAAGATGGGCATCAGAGGGCCACCAGGGGGCCCACGAGGCAGGGGGCACGCCCAGGGGGTAGGGCGCGCCCCCCTCCCTTGTGGACGGTGGGTGGCCCCCTCTGGTACTTCTTTCACCCAGTATTTTTTATATATTCTGAAAATAATTCCCGTGGAGTTTCAGGACTTTTGGAGATGTGCAGAATAGGTCTCTAATATTTGCTCCTTTTCGAGCCTAGAATTCCAGCTGTCGGCATTCCCCCTCTTCATGTAAACCTTGTAAAATAAGAGAGAAATAGGCATAAGTATTGTGACATAATGTGTAATAATAGCCCATAATGCAATAAATATCGATATAAAAGCATGATGTAAAATGGACGTATCACTGCCCGACTTTCACATCAACTCGCGGGTACCCCTCAGGGCCGACCAGACTTCAACAAAGGTCTCAAGTAAAGTCCGGGTAACCGTGTGTCCAAATCATCAAGGAGGAAAACCCGAGGAATCACCCTAGGTGAATTCCACTTGATGTAATCATCAAGGTGAACGTAAGAGGAACCCACCCTCAAGGTTCACACTTGAGGGGTTGCACGACAGAGTCGTATCGGGAGTGGTCAAGGAGGTATCACCCTCGATGACCATGACCGAATAGCTACACTACAAGGTCATCATCAAGAGTGCGTTATGAGGTATCACCCTCAGCACTCGATAGTAGCTCTGCAGAGTCGAGCACCAAAAGGGGCGTGATGTGATGACCCACAAGTGTAGGGGATCTATCATAGCCTTTTCGATAACTAAGAGTGTCGAATCCAACGAGGAGCAGAAGGAAATGATAAGCAGTTTTCAGTAAGGTATTCTCTGCAAGCACTGAAATTATCGGTAACAGATAGTTTTGTGATAAGGTAATTTGTAACGAGTAGCAAGCAATAAAAGTAAATAATGTTTAGCAAGATGGCCTAATCCTTTTTGTATCAAAGGACAAGCCTGGACAAACTCTTATATAAAGGAAAGAACTCCCGAGGACACATGGGAATTATCGTCAAGTTTGTTTTCATCACGTTCATATGATTCGCGTTCGGTACTTTGATAATTTGATATGTGGGTGGACCGGTGCTTGGGTACTGTCCTTACTTGGACAAGCATCCCACTTATGATTAACCCCCATTGCAAGCATCCGCAACTACAACAGAAGTATTAAGGTAAACCTAACCATAGCATGAAACATATGGATCCAAATCAGCCCCTTATGAAGCAACGCATAAACTAGGGTTTAAGCTTATGTCACTCTAGCAACCCATCATCTACTTATTACTTCCCAATGCCTCCCTCTAGGCCCAAACAATGGTGAAGTGTCATGTAGTCGACGTTCACATGACACCACTAGAGGGATGACAACATACATCTCATCAAAATATCGAACGAATACCAAATTCACATGACTACTTATAGCAAGACTTCTCCCATGTCCTCAGGAACAAACATAACTACTCACAAAGCATATTCATGTTCATAATCAGAGGGGTATTAATATGCATAATGGATCTGAACATATGATCTTCCACCAAGTAAACCAACTAGCATCAACTACAAGGAGTAATCAACACTACTAGCAACCCACAGGTACAAATCTGAGGTTTGGATACAAAGATTGGATACAAGAGATGAACTAGGGTTTGAGATGAGATGGTGTTGGTGAACGTGTTGATGGAGATTGACCCCCTCCCAATGATAGGATCGTTGGTGATGACGATGGTGATGATTTCCCCCTCCCGGAGGGAAGTTTCCCCGGTAGAACAGCTCTGCGGGAGCCCTAGATTGGTTCCGCCAAGGTTCCTCCTCGTGGCGGCGGAGTTTCTTCCCAAAAGCTTGCTTATAATTTTTTCCTCGATGGAAGACTCCATATAGCCAAAGATGGGCATCAGAGGGCCACCAGGGGGCCCACGAGGCAGGGGGCGCGCCCCACCCTCGTGGATGGTGGGTGGCCCCCCTCTGGTACTTTCTTCGCGCAGTACTTTTTATATATTCTGAAAATAACTCCCATGGAGTTTCAAGACTTTTGGAGATGTGCAGAATAGGTCTCTAATATTTGCTCCTTTTCCAGCCCAGAATTCCAACTGCCGGCATTCCCCCTCTTCATGTAAACCTTGTAAAATAAGAGAGAATAGGCATAACTATTGTGACATAATGTGTAATAACAGCCCATAATGCGATAATTATCGATATAAAAACATGATGCAAAATGGACGTATCAACTCCCCCCAAGCTTAGACCTCTCTTGTCCTCAAGCGAAAGCCGAAATTGAAAAATATGTCCACATGTTTAGAGATAGAGGTGTCGATAAAATAAAATACGGACATGAGGGCATCATGATCATTCTTAGAACATCAACATATGATCTCTTATGCTAAAGTAACAATCCAATCGCAATTTCAAGTATGAATCATAAACTTCATTGAAAACTAACAGACTACAATCTCAGTCATTGAAGCAATTGCAATTTATCATAACATCGGAAAGAGTAAATAAGAGCTTTTTAGCAAGTCCACATACTCAACTATCATTTAGTCTTCCACAATTGCTAACACTCACGCGATATGTATGATTATGAAGTTTTAGCCGGACACAGAGAAATATAGGGGCTTATAGTTTGCTTCCCAACTTTTTACCTCAAGGGTAATGTCAACAATTATAGTTCATGAAAACTCACATCCAATTAGCTATATGTATCTGGATCTTTCCAACACATTGTGCTTGCCAAATGATAAAATGTAAAAAGGAAAGGTGAAGATCACCATGACTCTTATATAAGGTAGAGGATAAAAGTAAAAGATAGGCCCTTCGCAGAGGGAAGCAGAGGTTGTCATGCGCTTTTATGGTTGCATGCACAAAATCTTAATGCAAAAGAACGTCACTTTATATTGCCACTTGTGATATGGACCTTTATTATGCAGTCCGTCGCTTTTATTTCTTCCACATCACAAGATCGTATAAAACTTATTTTCTCTACATTAATAGATCATACATATTTACATAGCAATTTTTATTGCGTGCACCGATGACAACTTACTTGAAGGATCTTACTCAATCCATAGGTAGGTATGGTGGACTCTCATGGCAAAAACGGGTTTAGGGATATTTGGAAGCACAAGTAGTATCTCTACTTGGTGCGAAGAAATTGGCTAGCATGAGAGGGAAAGGCAAGTTCAACATGTTGGACGATCCATGACAATATAATTTATCTTAGATGTAAGAAAACATAACCCATTATGTTGTCTTCCTTGTCCAACGTCAACTCTTTAGCATGTCATATTTTAATGAGTGCTCACAATCATGAAAGATGTCCAAGATAGTATATTTATATGTGAAAACCTCTCTTTCTTTATTACTTCCTATTAATTGCAACGATGACCAAAACTATGCTTGTCAACTCTCAACAATTTTTATTCATCGTACTCTTATATGTGAAGTCATTACTCTCCATAAGATCCATATGATCTCTTTATTTCTTTTTATTTCTTCTCTTTTATTTTATTCCCTCAAGATCATAGAAAAATAATCAAGCCCTTGACTCAACACTAATCTTTATTATATATAGCTCATGGGACTCGATTACAATGGAAATTATAAAGCAAAACTCACAACTAGTCATACTAAAACTTTATTCTACTAGATCAAGATATTATCAAAAGGATCGAACTAAGAAAAATGGTAAAGATAAAAGTGATGGTGATACGATACCGGGGCACTCCCCCAAGCTTGACAGTTGCCAAGGGGAGTGCCCATACCCTAGGCTCAGTTCTTCTTTGTTGGTGAAGAAGATGATGGTTTTGTTGATGGCGTACGCTTCTTCCTTAATTTGCGCTTGAGGACAGAATTTTGATCCCTCAGGTCATCGATCTCCTGCTCCAGGCTTAGTATCTTTTGGAATAATTTCTGCCTTTTTCCTACAAGAGGCGAAATGGGATAAAGTCGATCTTAGGTTTCTTTGCTCTATCCGGGAGGCTTGATTTTGAACTCCACATGCATGTCCCCAGGTTGAGGTAATGGGACTTCATCTTCATCTGAGCTCGTCTCCTCCTTTCCCTTAGGATCATAGTCCTCTTCTTCTTCCGTAGTCCAACCACAATGCTCCACATCCCCATAGACCTTAGGATCCGCAAGGTAGTCAGCCACATAGCTTTCTCCTTCCGAATCCTGGGATGACATGTTGCTCAAATCTACAGCAGGACAGCTCGAAACAAAGACATGAGATATTTGCGTGATACGGTGGTCAAAACCTTCGGGAGATTATATAATGAATTTTTACCGACCAAAAGAAGTATCGTGCAAGAAAACAGAGTCCGAAGGGCACACGAGGTGACCACGAGGCAGGGGGCGCGCCCTACACCCTCATGGAAGCCTCGTGTCCTTTCCGGACTGCTTCTTATTTTCCTATTTTCTTAAATATTCCAAAACGGAGAAAAATTGCCATTAGAACTATTTTGGAGTCGGTTTACTTACCGTACCACGTACCTATTCCTTTTTGGAGTCTGAAACGTCCCAGAAAGTGTCCCTTATGTATTCCTCCGGGGTTACGGTTTCAATAACATTAGTTTCAACATTTATGGGATTACCTGAGATATAGTGTTTGATTCTTTGACCGTTTACCACCCTCGGATTTGTCCCTTCGAAGTTGTTGATTTTTATGGCACCGGAACGGTAGACCTCCTCGATGACGTAAGGACCTTCCCATTTAGAGAGAAGTTTGCGTGCAAAAAATCTTAAACAAGAGTTGTATAACAATACATAATCACCTACATTAAACTCACCTTTTTGTATCCTTTTATCATGCCATCTTTTAACCTTTTCTTTAAACAGTTTGGCATTCTCATAGGCCTGGGTTCTGCATTCATCAAGTGAGCTAATGTAAAATAACCTCTTCTCACCAGCAAGTTTGAAATCATAATTGAGCTCTTTGATGACCCAATATGCCTTACGTTCTAATTCGAGAGGTAAGTGACATGCTTTTCCATAAACCATTTTATACGGAGACATACCTATAGGATTTTTATATGCAGTTCTATAAGCCCATAATGCATCATCAAGTTTCTTGGACCAATTCTTTGTAGATCTATTAACAGTCTTTTGCAAAATTAATTTGAGCTCTCTGTTACTCAATTCTACTTGAAGCCCCAAACATCAAATGGTTCAATAACGAGTGAATAATTCATAGGCATTTCTTGACGTCTACTAATATTACCAATTCTTTGACATTCATTACAAGATAAGACAAACTTCCAGGCATCCTTGAAGAGAGTAGGCCAATAAAAACCGGATTGCAATACCTTATGTGCAGTTCTATCTCCAGCATGGTGTCCTCCATAAGCTTCGGAGTGACACTTGTGTAGGATCTGTTCCTGTTCATGCTCAGGTATACAACGTCTAATAAAACCATCTACTCCTTCTTTATAAAGGTATGGGGTCATCCCAGAAGTAATGTCTTAAATCATAGAAAAACTTTTTCTTTTGCTGGTATGTGAAACTAGGTGGTATAAATTTAGCAACAATGTAACTGGCATAATCATCATACAATGGAGCAGTGCGAGAAGCATTTATGACAGCTAATTGTTCATCAGGAAAGCTATCATCAATAGGTAGTGGGTCATCAAGAACATTCTCTAACCTAGACAAGTTGTCTGCAACGGGATTCTCAGCTCCCTTTCTATCAATAATATGCAAATCAAATTCTTGTAGCAGGAGAACCCATCTAATAAGTCTAGGTTTAGCATCTTTCTTTTACATAAGATATTTAATAGCAGCATGATCAGTGTGAATAGTTACTTTAGAATCAACAATATAAGGTCTGAACTTATCACAAGCAAATACAACGGCTAAGAATTCCTTTTAAGTAGTAGCATAATTTCTCTGGGCATTGTCTAGAGTTTTACTAGCATATTGAATAACATTTAATTTTTTATCAACTCTTTGTCCTAGAACAGCACCTACAACATAGTCACTAGCATCACACATTATTTCAAAGGGTAAGTTCCAATCAGGTGGTTGAACAATAGGTGCAGAAATCAAGGCTTTCTTAAGTATTTCAAATGCTTCTACACAATCATCATCAAAGACAAAAGGAATATCTTTTTGTAATAGGTTAGTCAAAGGCCGGGAAATATTTGAGAAGTCCTTAATGAACCTCCTATAAAAACCGGCATGACCAAGGGAACTTCTTATACCTTTGATGTCCTTGGGACACGACATCTTTTCAATAGCATCAACTTTAGCTTTGTCAACTTCAATACCTCTTTCAAAAAATTTATGCCCCAAGACAAGACCTTCATTAACCATAAAGTGGCACTTCTCCCAATTCAAGACAAGGTTAGTTTCTTCACATCTCTGCAAAACTCGATCAAGGTTGCTCAAGCAATCATCAAAAGAGGATCCATAAATAGAGAAATCATCCATGAAAACTCCATAAATCTTTTCACAAAAGTCAGAGAATATAGCCATCATGCGTCTTTGAAAGGTAGCGGGTGCATTACATAAACCAAAAGGGATACGTCTATAAGCAAAGGTACCGAAAGGGCAAGTAAAAGTAGTCTTTTCTTGATCATCAGCTGACACGGGTATTTGAGAGAAACCAGAGTAACCATCTAGACAGCAAAAATGTGTATGTTTGGATCTTTCTAGCATTTGATCAATGAAAGGCAAAGGGTAATGAACTTTTTTAGTAGCTTTATTTAATTTGCGGAAATCAATCACCATCTTATAACATGTAATAATTCTTTGCGGAATCAATTCATCTTTATCATTAGGAACAACAGTAATACCTCCCTTCTTAGGGACACACTGGACAGGGCTTATCCACTGACTATCAGCAACGGGATAAATTATACCTGCTTCAAGGAGCTTTAATATTTCTTTTCTTACCACTTCTTTCATCTTAGGATTTAGTCGTCGTTGGTGGTCAATAACTGGTTTGGCGTCTTTCTCCAAATTTATTTTGTGTTGACATAGAGTGGGACAAATGCCCTTAAGATCATCAAGAGTATATCCAATAGCAGCACGGTGCTTCTTCAGAGTTTTCTATAATTTATCTTCTTCATGCTCTCAAAGGTTAGCACTATAACAGGACATATCTTCTTTTCATCAAGATAAGCATATTTAAGAGTATCAGGCAATGGTTTAAGCTCAAACACGGGATCACCCTTGGGTGGAAGAGGATCCCCTAGGATTACAACAGGCAAGTTGTGTTTCAGAATAGGTCCATGTTTAAAGAATACTTCATCTATTTCCCTTCTTTCATTCATGAACATATCATTTTCATGGTCTAGCAAATATTGTTCTAAAGGGTCAGAAGGAGGCACGACAATAGAAGCAAGACCAATAATTTCATCTTTACTAGGCAATTCTTTATCATGGGGTTGTCTACGGAACTTAGAAAGATTAAACTCATGAGACATATCCCTCAAACCAACAGAAACAATATCTTTATTGCAGTCTATCTTAGCATTAACAATATTCAAGAAGGGTCTACCAAATATAATGGGACAAAAGTCATCTTGTGGGGAACCAACAACAAGAAAATCAGCAGGATATTTAACTTTCCCACACAATACTTCAACATATCTAATAATCCCAACTGGTGAAATAGTATCTCTATTGGCAAGCTTAATTGTAACATCTATCTCTTCTATCTCAGCAGGTGCAATATCATGCATAATTTCTTTGTATAAGGAATGAGGTATTGCACTTGCACTAGCACCCATATCACATAAACCATGATAGCAATGATCTCCTATTCTAACAGAAATAACAGGCATGCCTACAACATGTCTATGTTTATTTTTAGTTTCGGGTCTAGCAATTCTAGCTGATTCATTGCATAAGTAAATAATATGCTCATCAATATTATCGACCAACATATCCTTAACCATAGCAACATTAGGTTCAACTTTAATTTGCTCAGGGGGTTTGGGTGTCTTAATATTACTTCTGTTAACCACAGTTGAAGCTTTAACATGATCCTTTATTCTAACAGGGAAAGGTGGTTTCTCAATATAAGCAGCAGGAACAACAGGATCATCATAAGTAATAGTCTTTTCTTCAACTTTAATAGGAGCAACTACTTTTACCTCAGTGGGAGGATTATATTTAAACCACTTATCCTTTGGGAGAACAACATGAGTAGCAAAGGATTCACAGAAAGAAGCTACAATCTCAGAGTCAAGTCCATATTTAGTGCTAAATTACGGAAAACATCAGTATCCATAAAAGATTTAACACAATCAAACTTAGGTGTTATACCTGACTCCTTACCTTCGTCTAGGTCCCAATCTTCAGAGTTGCGTTTAATTCTTTCCAATAAATCCCATTTGAATTCAATAGTCTTCATCATAAAAGATTCAGTACAAGAAGTATCGAGCATGGAGCGATTACTGAGAGAAAGCCGAGCATAAATTTTTTGAATAATCATTTCTCCTGAGAGCTCATGATTGGGGCATGAATATAACATTGACTTAAGGCTCCACCAAGCTTGAGCGATGCTTTCTCCTTTGCGAGGCCAAAAATTATATATATAATTATGATCACGATGAACAAGATGCATAGGATAAAATTTCTGATGACATTCCAATTTCAATCGTTTGTAGTTCCATGATCCCATATCATCACATAGCCTATACCATGTCAATGCCTCTTCCTTCAAAGATAAAGGGAGGACCTTCTTCTTGATAACATCATCGGGCATACCTGCAAGATTAAATAATCCACAAACTTCATCCACAAGTGTAAATCGGGATGTAATGTTCCATCTCCTACAAAAGGATTAGCTAGCAGTTTCTCTATCATACCCGAAGAAATTTCAAAGTAAACATTTTGAGTAGGTTCAATAGGTTGAGGAGCAACTCTTTGCTCTACTGGTCGGGGTGAAGATATTGGGGAACGTAGTAATTTCAAAAAAAATTCCTACGCACACGCAAGATCATGGATATGCATAGCAACGAGAGGGGAGAGTGTCGTCCACGTAACCTCGTAGACCGTCAAGCGGAAGCGTTATGACAACGCGGTTGATGTAGTCGGACTTCTTCACGACCGACCGATCCTTAGTACCGAACATGGTGGAGCCTGGGATCGAACACATGTCTCTTACCTGGAGGATTAAAGCATTAGCCACCGCGCTACACCTTCCGTTTGGTTACATGAGGATATCACTTAATAAGAACCAAATCCAACGCGACTTTGAGAAAAACTGAAACGTTTTGTTTAATTATGGGTGGCATGGTGGGTAATTTGTATCAACTTCAGGGGTAATTCTAATGATGTACGACCAGCAGCACTATTTGCTTTATTAGTAGGGGACGATAAAAAGTTAAACGCTTCCTACCACGGATTTTTCGTCCGTTTTCTTCGTATATGTGTTGGCTGTATCTATTTTGCACGCTCAGCTGAGCCGATGCCTTATGGGCCGCCAAGTGGGCTCTCTCCTGAATATAATATAAGCCCCAAAAAGTAGAAGCCAACGGGGATCTAGCTTATTGGAACCTCGTGTTATGTCCAAGGCACAGCAACCAACTAAGGCTAGAATATCCCATGTTGTTTAGTCCCACCTTTGCCAAATCAATTTCCACTGGTTCATATATGTTATGCAGTCCTTTGAAAAATAAACAGGTCACCTTGGGAACCAAACAGACCATGAGCAACTGAGCATGAAAGGACGTGGGAGAGCAAAACGGGATTGTATAGGCTGTTCAGATCCAGAAACCGATCTGATCAGCTGAAGCGGCGAAGGACCAGGAGGACATGATGCAGAACCATCAAGTACAAAAAAGCAAGGTCAAGGCAGCGCGAGAAAGACAGACCAGTCAAGATCTTTGGATTAAATCAAGAAGGGGTGTGAACGGGTGCAATTTTGTTTTCTTCTCACCGACGACACCACTCCATTGCAAAAGTATAACTCAATTTTAAATATTATCATATTTACAAACGATTTTCATATTCGACGAAAATTTACTATCTAGATTATTTAATTCAAAGGATTGAAATCAATGAAAATCCCTCTCTATCTCTATCTATCTTCCTCTGTTTTTCCGTCCATCCCTTCATTTATTCCGTGAATTTACAATAGTCTGGCACATGGTGGTGGCTTGGCTGATAGATGCCACCCACCGGTCGCCCTTCGAGACGTCCGATTGCTCCCACCTAACCGTTCAATCTCACTCAAGTCATCTCTTTGCCCCTCCCACACGCGAATGATGGAAAGAAACACAACGCCCCAGCTGCTTTGCAGTGTAGTGCAACCTTCCACACTAGGTTGGCTAGATTATGTATGCCCCATTGTAATGTGCGGCTCTTTTATTTCTCTCGTTGCAACGCATGGGCACATTTCTTAGTTTATACCTCTATACATATACCTACTAATAAAGCAAGGTATGTTTCGTCAATTTTTTCATCCATTCACCCTCGAAAATATATTTTTCCTATCCAAGGTGGTACTAAATTCTTATGCGTTTGTCTGCTAGAAAAAGAATTTTCGTACATGGGTCACGCGTCATGGCCCAGCAAAGCCAGCCCACTTATTTTTCTGCCCATGCAGCTGGGAAACTTTATTTGCCGCGCTGGGCGATATATAGTCGGATTTTCGCACAGGACAACTAATAATGAGCTGGCCCATTTTTCATTTTTCTGTGTTTTACTTCTATTTTTATTCTCCTTCTCTATCTCTTTTTTCCCTACCACGTTTATTTTCCTTTTAAAATTTATTTGTAAATTAAAAATTAAAAATTGTTTAAAACGTTCAGAATAAAAAAACAAATTTTGGAAAATGTTCAGAATTCCATAATTTTGTTGCTATTTTGAAAATATTTGGAACTTGCACAAAGTTGCCCATTTTTCTAATTTTGTATTTTTTTCAAAATAGTTTCTGATTTCTAAAAATAAAATGGCATTTCAAATAATGCTCCAAATTTGAAAAATATTCATGTTTTAGTGAAATTTTCAAAATTAAAAATTATGTTCGTGTATAAAGATACATATTTTCTAAAAATCTTTTTAAATTTTTAACACATGTTTCCGTTTTAAAAAATTAATCAAAAATTTCAAATAATGTTCATGTTTTTATAAAAAAATTGTGTTTTAAGAAAATGTTTGCGAACTTTAAAAGATGTTCCCTTTCGTATTTTGTTCGAGTTTTTTTGGAAATGTACATAATTTGCAAAAAACTATTCAGGATTTGGAAAAATTGTTCATGTTTTCTAAATTATTCAGAAACTTCATTCCTTAAAATCCCCTTGATTGAATGGATTGAAAGGAAGAGTAGATTGAATAACTCATGGCCCTTCTGTCGCGTACGATGACGTAACAAAACTCTTAAATGCCCTCGATCAATGAATGAAAAAAATAGTAGATTGATTCCTTCACACGCGGTGAAACCGAGAAGCTAAATGTTTTTTTTATGCACACAGGGTTTTGCTTGCACATATGATTTTCACTGATTTTAAATGCATACTATTTTATCCCCCGTTGCAACGCATGGGCATATGTGCTAGTACAATTCTAACATGAATAATAAACATTTATCATGAAATAAGGAAATAAATAATAACTTTATTATTGCCTCAAAAAAAAATCTAGATTACACAGTAATGATTCTAACACCCATGGAGCCTTGGTGCTGATCATGTTTTGCTCGTGGAAGAGGCTTAGTCAACGGGTCTGCAACATTTAGATCCGTATGTATGTTGCAAATCTCTATGTCTCCCACCTGGACTTGATCCCGGATGGAGTTGAAGCATCTCTTGATGTGCTTGGTTATTTTGTGAAATCTGGATTCCTTTGCGAGGGCAATTGCACCAGTATTGTCACAAAAGATTTTCATTGGACCCGATGCACTAGGTATGACACCTAGATCGGATATGAACTCCTTCATCCAGACTCCTTCATTCGCTGCTTCCGAAGCAGCAATGTACTCCACTTCACATGTGGATCCCTCCACGACACTCTGTTTAGAACTGCTCCAACTGATAGCTCCACCGCTTAATATAAACACGTATCCGGTTTGCGATTTAGAATCACCCGGATTAGTGTCAAAGCTTGCATCAACATAACCATTTACGATGAGCTCTTTGTCAGCTCCATAAACAAGAAACATATCCTTGGTCCTTTTCAGGTACTTCAGGATGTTCTTGACCGTTGTCCAGTGATCCACTCCTGGATTACTTTGGTACCTCCCTGCTAGACTAATGGAAGGCACACATCAGATCGGGTACACATCATTGCATACATGATAGAGCCTATGGCTGAAGCATAGGGAACACTTTTCATTTTCTCTCTATCTTCTGCAGTGGCCGGGCATTGAGTCTTACTCAATTTCACACCTTGTAATACAAGCAAGAACCCTTTCTTAGCTTGATCCATTTTGAACTTCTTCCAAACTTTAGCAAGGTATGTGCTTTGTGAAAGTCCAATTAAGCGTCTTGATCTATCTCTATAGATCTTGATGCCCAATATATAAGCAGCTTCACCGAGGTCTTTCATTGAAAAACTCTTATTGAAGTATCCTTTTATGCTATCCAGAAATTCTATATCATTTCCAATCAACAATATGTCATCCACATATAATATTAGAAATGCTACAGAGCTCCCACTCACTTTCTTGTAAACACAGACTTCTTCAAAAGTCTGTATAAAACCATATGCTTTGATCACACTATCAAAAAGTTTATTCCAACTCCGAGAGGCTTGCACCAGTCCATAAATGGATCGCTGGAGCTTGCACACTTTGTTAGCTCTCTTTGGATCAATAAAACCTTCAGGTTGCATCATATACAACTCTTCTTCCAGAAATCCATTCAGGAATGCAGTCTTTACATCCATTTTCCAAATTTCATTATCATAAAACGCGGCAATTGCTAACATGAATCCGGACGGACTTAAGCATCGCTACGGGTGAGAAGGTCTCATCGTAGTCAACTCCTTGAACTTGTCGAAAACCTTTCGTAACAAGTCGAGCTTTCTAGATAGTAACATTACCATCAGCGTCTATCTTCTTCTTGAAGATCCATTTATTCTCGATGGCTTGTCGATCATCGGGCAAGTCAACCAAAGTCCACACTTTGTTCTCATACATGGATCCCATCTCAGATTTCATGGTCTCAAGCCATTTTGTGGAATCTGGGTTCATCATCGCTTCCTCATAGATCGTAGGTTTGTCATGGTCAAGTAACATGACCTCCATAACAAGATTACCGTACCACTCTGGTGCGGATCTTGCTCTGGTTGACCTACGAGGTTCGGTAGTAACTTGATCTGAAGTTTCATGATCATCATCATTAGCTTCCTCACTAATTGGTGTAAGTGTCATAGGGATAGGTTTCTGTGACGAACTACTTTCCAACAAAGGAGTAGGTACTGTTACCTCATCATGTTCTACTTTACTCCCACTCACTTATTTCGAGAGAAACTCCTTCTCTAGAAAGGATCCATTCTTAGCAATGAATGTCTTACCTTCGGATCTGTGATAGAAGGTGTACCCAATAGTTTCCTTTGGGTATCCTATGAAGACACATTTCTTCGATTTGGGTTCGAGCTTATCAGGTTGAAGCTTTTTCACATAAGCATCACAGCCCCAAACTTTAAGAAACGACAACTTTGGTTTCTTGCCAAACCATACTTCATAAGGTGTCGTCTCAACGGATTATGATGGTGCCCTATTTAACGTGAATGTAGCCTTCTCTAAAGCATAACCCCAAAACAATAGCGGTAAATCAGTAAGAGACATCATAGATCGCACCATATCTAGTAAAGTATGATTACGACGTTTGGACACACCATTACGTTGTGGTGTTCCAGGTGGCGTGAGTTGCGAAACTATTCCGCATTGCTTCAAATGTAGACCAAACTCGTAACTCAAATACTCTCCTCCACGATCAGATCGTAGAAACTTTATTTTATTATTATGATGATTTTCCACTTCACTCTGAAATTCTTTGAACTTTTCAAATGTTTCAGACTTATGTTTCATTAAGTAGATATACCCATATCTGCTTAAATCATCTGTGAAGGTGAGAAAATAACGATACCCGCCGCGAGCCTCAATATTCATCGGGCCACATACATCAGTATGTATGATCTCCAACAAGTCTGTTGCTCGCTCGATTGTTTCGGAGAATGATGTTTTAGTCATCTTGCCCATAAGGCATGGTTCGCAAGTACCAAGTGATTCATAATCAAGTGATTCCAAAAGTCCATCAGTATGGAGTTTCTTCATGCGCTTTATGACAATATGACCTAAACGGCAGTGCCACAAATAAGTTGCACTATCATTATCAACTCTGCATCTTTTGGTTTCAGTATTATGAATATGTGTATCATTACTATAAAGATTCATCAGAAATAGACCACTCTTCAAGGGTGCATGACCATAAAAGATATTACTCAAATAAATAGAACAACCATTATTCTCGAATTAAAATGAATAACTGTCTCGCATTAAACAAGATCCAGATATAATGTTCATGCTCAACGCTGGCACCAAATAACAATTATTTAGGTCCAAAACTAATCCTGAAGGTACATGTAGAGGTAGCGTCCCGACGGAGATCACATCGACTTTGGAACCATTTCCCACGCGCATCGTCACCTCGTCCTTAGACAGCCTTCACTTAATCTGTAGTCCCTGTTTCGATTTGCAAATATTAGCAACAGAGCCAGTATCAAATACCCAGGTGCTACTGCGAGCTCTGGTAAGGTACACATCAATAACATGTGTATCACATATACCTTTGTTCACCTTGCCATCCTTCTTATCCGCCAAATACTTGGGGCAGTTCCGCTTCTAGTGACCAGTCTGTTTGCAGTAGAAGCCCTCAGTCTCAGGCTTTGGTCCAGACTTGGGTTTCTTCTCTTGAGTAGCAACTTGCTTGATATTCTTCTTGAAGTTCCCCTTCTTCTTCCCTTTACCTTTTTCTTGAAACTGGTGGTTTTGTTAACCATCAACACTTGATTCTTCTTTTTGATTTCTACCTCCACGGCCTTTAGCATCGCGAAGAGCTCGGGAATTGTCTTATTCATCCCTTGCATATAATAGTTCATCATGAAGCTTTTGTAGCTTGGTGGCAGTGATTGAAGAACTCTGTCAATGACACTATCAACAGGAAGATTAACTCCCAGTTGAGTCAAGTGATTATGATACCCAGACATTTTGAGTATATGCTCACTGACAGAACTATTCTCCTCCATCTTGCAGCTATAGAACTTATTGGAGACTTCATATCTCTCAATCCGGGCATTTGCTTGAAATATTAACTTCAACTCCTGGAAGAACATCTCATATGCTCCATGACGTTCAAAACGTCGTTGAAGTCCCGGTTCTAAGCCGTAAAGCATGGCACACTGAACTATCGAGTAGTCAACAGCTTTACTCTTCTAGACGTTCTTAACGTCATCAGCAGCATCTGCAGCACGCCTAGCACCCAGCAGTGCTTCCAGGACGTAATTCTTCTGTGCAACAATGAGGATAATCCTCAAGTTACGGACCCAGTCCGTGTAATTGCTACCATCATCTTTCAACTTTGCTTTCTCAAGGAACGCATTAAAATTCAATGGAACAACAGCACGGGCCATCTATCTACAACAACATAGATAAGCAAAATACTATCAGGTACTAAGTTCATGATACATTTAAGTTCAATTAATCATATTACTTAAGAACTCCCACTTAGATAGACATCCCTCTAATCATCTAAGTGATCACGTGATCCATATCAACTAAACCATAACCGATCATCACGTGAAATGGAGTAGTTTTCAATGGTGAACATCACTATGTTGATCATATCTACTATATGATTCACGCTCGACCTTTCGGTCTCAGTGTTCCGAGGCCATATCTGCATATGCTAGGCTCGTCAAGTTTAACCCAAGTATTCTGCGTGTGCAAAACTGGCTTGCACCCGTTGTAGATGGACGTATAGCTTATCACACCCGATCATCACGTGGTGTCTCGGCACGACGAACTTTGGCAACGGTGCATACTCAGGGAGAACACTTTTATCTTGAAATTTAGTGAGAGATCATCTTATAATGCTACCGTCAAACAAAGAAAAATAAGATGCATAAAGGATAAACATCACATGTAATCAATATAAGTGATATGATATGGTCATCATCATCTTGTGCTTGTGATCTCCATCTCCGAAGCACCGTCATGATCACCATCTTCACCGGCGCGACACCTTGATCTCCATCGTAGCATCGTTGTCGTCTCGCCAACTATTGCTTCTACGACTATCGCTACCTCTTAGTGATAAAGTAAAGCAATTACAGGGCAATTGCATTGCATACAATAAAGCGACAACCATATGGCTCCTGCTAGTTGCCGATAACTCCGTTACAAAACATGATCATCTCATACAATAAATATAGCATCATGTCTTGACCATATCACATCACAACATGCCCTGCAAAAACAAGTTAGACGTCCTCTACTTTGTTGTTGCAAGTTTTATGTGGCTGCTACGGGTTGAGCAAGAATCGTTCTTACCTATGCATCAAAACCACAACGATAATTCGTCAAGTTAGTGATGTTTTAACCTTCTCAAGGACCGGGCGTAGCCACACTCGGTTCAACTAAAGTTGGAGAAACTGACACCCGCCAGCCACCTATGTGCAAAGCATGTCGGTAGAACCAGTCTCGTGTAAGCGTACGCATAATGTCGGTCAGGGCCGTTCATCCAACAATACCACCGAACCAAAGTATGACATGCCGGTAAGAAGTATGACTTGTACCGCCCACAACTCACTTGTGTTCTACTCGTGCATATAACATCTACGGATAAAACCTGGCTCGGATGCCGCTGTTGGGGGACGTAGTAATTTCAAAAAAATTCCTACGCACACGCAAGATCATGGAGATGCATAGCAATGAGAGGGGAGAGTGTCATCCACGTACCCTCGTAGACCATTAAGCGGAAGCGTTATGACAACGCGGTTGATGTAGTCGTACGTCTTCACGATCGACCGATCCTCAGTACCGAACGTACGGCACCTCCGCATTCAGCACACGTTCAGCTCGGTGACGTCCTGCGAACTCATGATCCAGTAGAGCTCGGGGAAGAGTTTCGTTAGCACGACGGCGTGGTGACGATGTTGATGAAGCTACCACAGCAGGGCTTCGCCTAAACACCGCTACAGTATGACCGAGGTGGATTATGGTGGAGGGGGGTACCGCACACGGCTGGGAGAGATCTTTGTGATCAACTTGTGTGTCTAGAGGTGCCCCCGTGCCCATGTATATAAAGGAGCAAGGGGGAGGCCGGCCGGCCCTTGTTGATGCGCCAGGAGGAGGAATCCTCCTCCTAGGAGTAGGATTCCTCCCTTTCCTACTCCTACTAGGAGGGGGAAAGGAAGGGGAAGAAAGAGAAGGAAAGGGGGCGCCGCCCCCCCTTCTCCTAGTCCAATTTGGACCAGAGAGAGGGGGCGTGCTTCCTGACCTAGGCCGGCCCCTCTCCCTTTCCCTTATGGCCCAACAAGGCCCATTAGCTCCCGGGGGGTTCCGGTAACCCCTCCGGTACTTCGATAAAATCTCGATTTTACCCGGAACTCTTCGGATGTCCAAATTTAGGCTTCCAATATATCAATCTTTATGTCTCGACCATTTCGAGACTCCTTGTCATGTCCGTGATCATATCCGGGACTCTGAACTACCTTTGGTACATCAAAACATATAAACTCATAAAACCGATCGTCACCAAACTTTAAGCGTGCGGACCCTACAGGTTCGAGAACTATGTAGACATGACCAAGACATGTCTCCGGTCAATAACCAATAGCGGAACCTGGATGCTCATATTGGTTCCTACATATTCTATGAAGATCTTTATCGGTCAAACTGCATAACATTATACGTTGTTCTCTTTGTCATCGGTATGTTACTTGTCCGAGATTTGATCGTCGGTATCCCAATACTTAGTTCAATCTCGTTACCGGAAAGTCTCTTTACTCGTTCCGTAATGCACTATTCCACAACTAACTCATTAGTTGTATTGCTTGCAAGGCTTATAGTGATGTGTATTACAGAGAGGGCCCAGAGATACCTCTCCAACAATCAGAGTGACAAATCCTAATCTTGATCTATGCCAACTCAACAAGTACCATCAGAGACACTTGTAGAGCACCTTTATAATCACCCAGTTACGTTGTGATGTTTGGTAGCACACAAAGTGTTCCTCTGGTATTCGGGAGTTGCATAATCTCATAGTCATAAGAACATGTATAAGTCATGAAGAAAGCAATAGCAGTAAACAAAAACGATCAAGTGCTAAGCTAACGGAATGGGTTAAGTCAATCACATCATTCTCCTAATGATGTGATCCCATTGATCAAATGACAACTCATGTCTATGGTTAGGAAACTTAACCATCTTTGATCAATGAGCTAGTCAAGTAGAGGCACACTAGTGACACTATGTTTGTCTATGTATTCACACATGTATTATGTTTCTGGTTAATACAATTCTAGCATGAATAATAAACATTTATAATGAAATAAGGAAATAAATAATAACTTTATTATTGCCTCTAGGGCATTTTTTCTTCAGAAGATACCCCGAACAAGCCCCTCAAAGGATTATGTTCCATAGTAACAGGTGACAGTAAATTTCAGCACACTATATAAATTTTTCCTTACCAAATTCCACCTACCAAAGGCGCTTCTCTCCCCGGTAACGGCACCAGAAAAGAGTCTTGATGACCCACAAGTGTAGGGGGTCTATCGTAGCCTTTTCGATAAGTAAGAGTGTCGAACCCAACGAGGAGCAGAAGGAAATAATAAGCAGTTTTCAGTAAGGTATTCTGTGCAAGCACTGGAATTATCGGTAACAGATAGTTTTGTGATAAGGTAATTTGTAACGAGTAGCAAGCAATAAAAGTAAATAAGGTGTAGCAAGATGACCCAATCCTTTTTATTAGCAAAGTACAAGCCTGGACAAACTCTTATATAAAGGAAAGAGCTCCCAAGGACACATGGGAATTATCGTCAAGCTAGTTTTCATCACGTTCATATGTTTCGCGTTCGGTACTTTGATAATTTGATATGTGGGTGGACCAGTGCTTGGGTACTGTCCTTACTTGGACAAGCATCCCACTTATGATTAACCCCCATTGCAAGCATCCGCAACTACAACAAAAGTATTAAGGTAAACCTAACCATAGCATGAAACATATGGATCCAAATCAGCCCCTTACAAAGCAACGCATAAACTAGGGTTTAAGCTTCTATCACTCTAGCAACCCATCATCTACTTATTACTTCCCAATGCCTCCCTCTAGGCCAAAACAATGGTTAAGTGTCGTGTAGTCGACGTTCACATGACACCACTAGAGGGATGACAACATACATCTCATCAAAATATCGAACGAATACCAAATTCACATGACTACTTATAGCAAGACTTCTCCCATGTACTCAGGAACAAACGTAACTACTCACAAAGCATATTCATGTTCATAATCAGAGGGGTATTAATATGCATAATGGATCTGAACATATGATCTTCCACCAAGTAAACAAACTAGCATCAACTACAAGGAGTAATCAACACTACTAGCAACCCATAGGTACCAATCTGAGGTTTGAATACAAAGATTGGATACAAGAGATGAACTAGGGTTTGAGATGAGATGGTGCTGGTGAAGATGTTGATGGAGATTGACCCCCTCCCGATGAGAGGATTGTTGGTGATGACGATGGTGATGATTTCCCCCTCCCGGAGGGAAGTTTCCCCGGCAGAACAGCTCTGCCGGAGCCCTAGATTGGTTCCGCCAAGGTTCCGCCTCATAGCGGCGGAGTTTCTTCCCGAAAGCTTGCTTATCATTTTTTCCTCGACGAAAGACTCCATATAGCCAAAGATGGGCATCATAGGCCACCAGGGGGCCCACGAGGCAGGGGGCGCGCCCAGGGAGTAGGGCGTGCCCGCACCCTCGTGGATGGTGGGTGGCACCCCTCTGGTACTTTCTTTGCTCAGTATTTTTTATATATTCTGAAAATAACTCCCATGGAGTTTCAGGACTTTTGGAGATGTGCAGAATACGTCTCTAATATTTGCTCCTTTTCTAGCCCAGAATTCCAGCTGTCGTCATTCCCCCTCTTCATGTAAACCTTGTAAAATAAGAGAGAATAGGCATAAGTATTGTGACATAATGTGTAATAATTATCGATATAAAAACATGATGCAAAATGGGCGTATCATGATGTGATGCGAGGTGTCAGGTCAGGTCATCGATCACGTTGATCGAGTCATCGATGATGAAGCAGGGGCAACAAGGACAAGGTGGGGGTCACTGATGGATCACCACCAACCTATACTAAGCAGTTTAGGATAAGCAGGTAAGGTATAATAAGCAGGTTACAAAAGCAGGCTATGCATCAGAATAGGAGCAATCGATTATAGTAGCAAAATCTAATGCAAGCATGAGAGAATGGAATGGGCAATATCGGGATGATCAAAGGGGGGGCTTGCTTGGTTGCTCAGACGAGAAGGAGGGGTCGTCGATGGCGTAGTCGATCACAGCGGCATCGGCAGCCTAACAGGACAACAGGCAGAGCTAGACGTGTTCTAACGCGCTGCTACTGAAGGACATATGCCCTAGAGGCAATAATTAAGTTGTTATTTATATTTACTTATATCATGATAAATGTTTATTATTCATGATAGAATTGTATTAACCAGAAACTTAGTACATGTGTGAATACATAGACAAATAGAGTGTCCCTATTATGCCTCTACTAGACTAGCTTGTTAATCAAAGATGGTTAAGTTTCCTAGCCATAGACATGTGTTGTCATTTGATAAACGGGATCACATCATTAGAGAATAATGTGATAGACTAGATCCATCCGTTAGCTTAGCACTATGATCATTTAGTTTATTGCTATTGCTTTCTCCATAACTTATACATGTTTCTATGACTATGAGATTATGCAACTCCCGAATACCGGAGGAACATTTAGTGTGCTATCAAACGTCATAATGTAACTGGGTGATTATAAATATGCTCTACAGGTGTCTCCGATGGTGTTTGTTGAGTTGGCATAGATCAAGATTAGGATTTGTCCGTCCGATTGTCGGAGAGGTATCTCTGGGCCCTCTCAGTAATGCACATCACTATGAGCCTTGCAAGCAATGCGACTAAAGAGTTAGTTATGGGATGATGCATTACGGAACGAGTAAAGAGACTTGCCGGTGATGAGATTGAACTAGGTATGATGATACCGACGATCGAATCTCGGGCAAGTAACATACCGATGACAAAGGGAACAACGTATGTTGCTATGCGGTTTGACCGGTAAAGATCTTCGTAGAATATGTAGGAACCAATATGAGCATCCAGGTTCTGCTATTGGTTATTGACCGAAGATGAGTCTCGACCATGTCTACATAGTTCTCGAACCCGTAGGGTCCGCACACTTAACGTTCGATGACGATATGTATTGTGAGTTATGTGATTTGATGTACCGAAGGTTGTTCGGAGTCCCGGATATGATCATGGACATGACGAGGAGTCTCGAAATGGTCAAGACATAAAGATTGAAATATTGGAAGGTTATGTTTGGACACTGGAAAGGTTTTGGATAGGTTTGGGCATTTTCCGGAGTACCGGGGGGTTACCGGAACCCCCCGGGGGTTAATGGGCCTTCATGGGCCTTAGTGGAAGAGAGGAGGAGGCGGCCAGGTGGAGGCGCGCGCCCCCAAGCCAAATCCAAATTGG
>NC_041382.1:528589046-528632026 GCF_002162155.2 Triticum dicoccoides
TGGGAGGGGGCACCCCATAGACACACAAGTTGATTTCTTAGCCGTGTGCGGTGCCCCCATCCACAGATTTCTACCTCGGTCATATTGTCGTAGTGCTTAGGCGAAGCCCTGCGTTGGTAACTTCATCATCACTGTCAACACGTCATCATGCTGACGAAACTCTCCCTCGGCCTCAGTTGGATCTAGAGTTCGAGGAACGTCACCGAGCGGAACGTGTGCAGATCGCGGAGGTGTCGTGCGTTCGGTACTTGATCGGTTGGATCGCGAAGACGTTCAATTACATCAACTATGTTACTTAATGCTTCCGCTTTCGGTCTATGAGGATACGTAGACACACTCTCCCCTCTCGTTGCTATGCATCTCCTAGATAGATCTTGCGTGATCGTAGGAATTTTTTTGAAATACTGCATTCCCCATCAGCTACACGTTACCGGCGAAGGGGATAACATCCTGGAAAGTTTTTCCGGAGTTTGGTATTCTTGGACAGACAAACCGGAGGGGAAATGTTCGATGTTCTCTATGCTAGGGACGTGTGACAGATGAATGGAGAGCGTATTCGGACCCGTCTCGTCGTTCTTAGCAACTTTCATGTATAAAACTTTTTCATCCGAGCTATGGTTTATTTTCTATGAATTTTCAAAATTTTAATGATATTCTGTAATTTAATTTAATTCAAAAATGGACTTATTGCGACATCAAGACATCATCATGACATCAACGGTCAACTCTGACCGCTGGCTAGTCAAACAGGACAATGGGGCCCATCTGTCATGGACTCAACTAATTAAGCAGGTTTAATTAGACTAATCCAATTCATTAGGCTAATTAAGCAATGTTAAGTAAGTTAATTAATTACCAAATTAATTGATTAATTAATTTTTTATTTTTAAAAATCTTTTTTAACAGGGGGCCAGGCCCCCCTGCCATAGGCAAGTGGCCTAGCGGGGCGGGTTTAATGGGCGCGGGCGCCCGTGGAGGCCAAAGCCTGCTCGGGGCGGGGCGAGGCGGTGGCCTCGACGAGGCTCACCGCAGTGGGGCACGAGGGCCACGACAGCGGAGCCGGTAGTCGCGGCCGGCGAGATCGGGGTGGGGGAAGCGAGCACGAGGTGCCAGCGAGCGGTGCACGGCGCAGCGGCGGAGGCAGGCGCGGCGTGCGGGCGGCTGCAGTCACGAGTGCGGACCGGCGGTGGCGGGGTAGCAGGGTGGAGCCGGCGCGGCTAGTCAAGCGGGGCGCGGGCGCGCGGTCGGAACGGGACGAGCGGGGGTGAGGCGCCGATGGCGGGACGAGCGGGCTGCGGGCGTCAGCGGGGAGCCGTCCGCGCGATGCTGAGGTAAGCGGCGCGGGCGGAGCCGAGCGGCACGGGGACGCTGTGAGGCCAGGCAGGCGGAGGCTTGATGCGTGCACGGGAAGCGAGGCGCAGTTCACAGGCGCGGGCGCGAGCCAAGGCGTGCGGCAACACAGGCGAAGCGCGAGCTCAGCGCGGTTAGCGGGGGGTCAGGGAAGGCACGGCGAGCGCGGCCAATGGCCGGGGTGTCAGGACCCCGATCCTAAGTCACACCGATCTAGCATGTAACACATCATATCACTTTGCGGCCTCACGCACGGTATTCCCACGGGTGCCACCTTACCTGGCCCGGGACCGTTTGCGCCTTTTGGCTCACGTATATGATAGTGTCGCTAGCATCCATATGACAAAGAACCTGGGCCGACATGGCTAGTCATGAACCCAAAGCGGCACCAACCTATGGGGACAGGCATACATGAATCACATCGAGCATGTCGGTCAGCAGCGTGTGAATCCGAGTTGTAGCACTGGGCTAACAGGACTCCGGGAACCCGGGCTGTAGCAGGCTAGGCAGGACTCCGGATGTCACCGCGTGACATTTCCCCGAAGGGACAGACACAGGAACGAAGTGAAGCACATGCCGGCCAGTCAAGTGTCCTGAGCAGTAGTGCTGGGCTAGCAGGACTCCGGTGAACAGGGCTGTAGCGGACTACTATGGCACATGGAAGCACAAGACTACATTTCCCCATAAGAGAGGCTACCAAGGATAAACAACTAGGTTGTCGGATCCCACACATACCAAGCATTTCAGTCATACACACAATATGCTCGACATGTGTAAATACAACATGGCATCACAACATAACTTTATGACTCAAGTATTTATTCATTAGGCTCCGAGGAGCGAGATATTACAAACATGGGTCTCATGACCCAACATTCAGAGCATACAAGTCAAAGCACAAGCGAAAGCTTAACATGTCTGAGTACAGACAACTACAAATGAAAAAGGCTGAGAAGCCTGACTATCTACCAGATCCTGCCGAGGGCACAAGATCGTAGCTGAGGTATCAAGCTATACGTCGAAGTCCACACGGAACTACTAGCGAGACTGACGTCTCTCTGCAAAACATAAAATAAGCAAACGTGAGTACAAATGTACCCAGCAAGACTTACATCAGGACTATCTACATATGCATTGGTAACAATAAAGGGGGGTGGTGAAGTTTAACTGCAGCAAGCCAGCTTTGACTCAGTGGCTAACCTGAACTACGACTGCAAGCAACTCTTTGAGGTGGCGCACACGAGTCCACATATTCACCATATCAATACACCACTATGGATCCGCTCCCGTCTCCCTACGAGAAGGCCATCCATAGCACTCACGCTTATCTTGCGAGTTTTAGAGTATCCACTTTCACTTGTCTATGAACTATGCAAGGGGTCCAAGTTTCCATATCCTAGGAATCCGGTTATTCGAATAGATAATGATAACCCTGCAGGGGTGTACTTCTTCACACACTCTCTCGCCACTTATAGCCCTGTACACGTTATGTACCTCGGCAACCTTCAAGCGGAAGCCGGGCAAGGGAGTCGGCCACGACCTGACTAACCACCAAGTCTCTAGTCCAGGTTTATCACCTATTCGGGTTCCATCGTAAGGAGATCCGGCCGGGGTGTCGCTCACGCCCCCAAACGATGTGTGCAGGGTTCCCAAGCCCACCATCCGGGTGCCACTTGGTACACCGTGCCACTGTGCCTAGTCTGTCCCAAGCCCACCTGTACCGGGTGCCACTTGGTAGACTACTAACACTACCTACAAACACCAGAAACTAGTTGCAACTCCTGGACAGAGATCAAGTTGATTAATAAGTCGAGAGAGCTTGGAGCGCCCGGAGCCCAATGTGTGGTAGTAACTGTTCATGGATCACAAACACAGAACTCAGTTCCTGAGGTCGGTTTCAATGAGACAACCCACCATGTACTCCTACATGGCCTCTCACCGCTACCTTTACCAAATCGTGTTCACACACTTAGCTCTCAATGGTAGGACATGTTCACCACGTTCCAATTCATTCCCGATGAATCAGACCTGACTCAACTCTAAGCAGTAGCAGGCATGACAACAAGCAAGAATGAGTAGGCACATCAGGGCTCAAACAACTCCTACTCATGCTAGTGGGTTTCATCTATTTACTGTGGCAATGACAGGTCATGCAGAGGAAAGGGGTTCAACTACCGCAGCATGTAACAGTTGAATCGTTGTTGTCCTAATGCAGTAAAAGAGAGCAGGAGCGAGAGAGTGGGCTTGTATCGGAATGAACAAGGGGTTTTTGCTTGCCAGGCACTTCTGAAGATAACATTGGGTTTTCATCAGTGTCAACGATCACCGCGTTGGAACAACATCGGCAAACAAAAAAGGAACCACAATCAATGCAATGCACATTCATATGAATGATATGTCATATTAAAGTACTGAATTGACTTGGTGCAACAGTTAGTCATATTCATTGAAGTGGAATTCAAACCTATAGCAAATTCCAACTCCAAAATTAATTACCATTTCTTCCATAATCATGAATTGTCCTATTCAGTGAGGTTAACTTGTTCAAACATGCATGAAAATGCCATAAACAGATTCTTTGGATTTTTCTGATAATTTTTCATATATTATTTATCTTATTTGGAGTTATAGATAATTTTCTATGAATTTTAGAAGTTTGGGGCTTTTTCTGGAATTTCCTGGCTATTTTAAATTAGACTAAAACCAGAAAATGCATTACTGCATCAGCATGACGACTGCACGATGCCAGCCGGTCAACAACGCCAGTCCAGGTCAAACCTGACGTCTGGGACCCACACGTCAGTGTCTCAGGGCTGGTTCGAGTCACAGACAGGTGGGCCCAGTCAAACGCCACATCAGCAGGGTCAAACTGACATGTGGGGTCAGCTGGATTAATCTAAGCTAAACAGGGAATAAATCCCAGGGTAAATTTGGGTGTGGGGCCCGTTTTTCAGTGAGAGAGGGGGTCATTAGCGGGGTCATTAGCGGCTAATGACGTGCCACGTCATCCCGCCGGAGTTAAACGCCGGCGAGCACTTAGGCGTGACGGGGACGCTCGGAAATGCGCTACGGGTAGGGGTTTGGCGCGCTGAGGCCACCAGGGCATAGCCCTTGCTCGACCGCATCGAGGGATGCATGCAGCGGCGGCTTCGGTGGGCTAAGTCGACGGCGGCAGCGACTTGCGCGGCGGCCGGAGTTTGGGAGTGCTTGGAATCGGCGTTGTGGTGCGCGGTGGGATGAATGGGTGGGCTAGTTCGGCTCCTGGGAGCAGCACGAGCGCGATGACGTGCTCAGGGGCAAGCTGGGCTTTCTCTAGCCACGGTGACGACTTCGCCGGCGGCGTGAAGCTCGCGGGCACGGCGAAGAGTGATGCTACGGCGAGCTACATGCCACGAGGATAAGGGGAGACGGTGAAAGTGCTCACTGGGGGTCGAAGAGCAGCTCCGTGGGCTCGGGGAGGCACTCGGGGCGATGAATCGACGACGATGATCTTCGCTGGCCGACGAGGAAACGGCGGCGGTGGCGGCGCAGCAGAGCTTCTGGCGCCGCGTGACTCGGTGGAGAGGATGAAGACAGCGAGGCGGAGACGCCTGGGACGGAGAGGGAGCGAGGGAGTGGTTGTGGCCGCGGCGGTGCACGGCGGCGCGATGACAACGTTCTCGGGCGGCTGCGGGGAGAGAACCAGAGAGGGAGAGAGAACCAGGGAGTGAGGGGAAAGGTCGAGGGGGTCCAGGGGGTGTTGTGGCGCTCGGGCCCGTCTCCAGTGGCGAGCAAGTAGGCAGGAGGTGGCGGGGCGTGCGCCGGCGTGTGGCGGACACACGCCCTGCATCCGACTGGCGCGAGGTGGAAGACGCCTCTGCCCCTGGTGGGCTGGGCTGTCTTACCGGGCCGCCAGCTGGCCAGGTAAGTGGGCTGACAGGTAAGCTAGCCCAGGTTAGTTCTTCTGTTCTGCTCTGTTTTATTTTCTGTTTGTTTTCTTTTTATTTATTTGGCCACTGTTTTAAATTCAAACAAGATTCAAAACCAGTGCCAACTCCTCTGAAATATTTTTATGTTGCTAGATGGACTTCTCCAAAGCACATGAAACATTTCGGTGGCACTTGAAGTTATATTCTAATTATATGAATATAATTCAAATTCAAATAGCTATTAATTTAAATTCAGAGTCCCAAAAATAAATCCTTAAAAATGTTCATTAATTTTGGTTTGGACCAAAACCCTTGCCAAAATTGTCAAACATCAATGAAGGATTTTTTGGAAACAATGAATGAGATTTTTGGGTTCTTAGCCCTTATATTTAATTTGAGGCTTTGAAAATTCCCTCAATTCCAAATTTCTTGAAATTAAACATGATGCATGATGCACTCTGATGCAACTATTTACAGGTAAAATCTAGGGCTGTGACAACTCACCCCCACTAAACAAGAATCTCGTCCCGAGATTCAAGACGCGAGGTAAGAAGACAAAGGGAACACTAATTAATCTCACAAACTTCATGATCCAACTGCCCTTCTCGAAGATGTTGATTCATTTCTTCATATTGATCTTTGACGTCCTTGCCTTAGAGATCTTCAGCAAAACACTACGACCAAAGGAATGGGAACTCTACGAGAATCGATCTTCTCAAAGATCGAGCAAGTCAGGATGAACTCACGGAGTGAGACGAAAGAACGTCTCTTGAGCTGAGACACGAGACACACAATGAGAGGGATGGAGAGGGATAGATAACGAAGGTTCAACTTGGTAGGCAACAATTCCACGCTTAAGTAGATGGTGCATGGTTTCAGAGTAGCAAGGAGATGAATTGCTATGATTCCATATCAGGGCACCTTAGAGAGGGTGACTCGTAGAATTATTCCCTTAAGTGGCAAATAGAATTACTTTTGATACAAAGATCACTGAAACTCTTTATACCAGCCTAAGGCAATCACAAACGATCGTCTGAAGGAGCTTGAAGAAATGGCATACTTATACTAGAATGGACGATGTGGACTACCTTGTTGAAGACAACGCAATGGATGATTTTTGCTTATCATCGAAAATGGATGGGACCCAAGGTAAGCCCACTTTGAGGATGACCCTGAATACCAATTACTAAGAAGGTAGACCATAGTAGGATGGCATAAAGGTGGGTGCAAGCTGGGAACAAAATGCAAATGCTGGGAATGTTCCAACCATCATATCTGCCTGAGATTCAGATCTGGTTGGTAACAGAATATTTCAGACAGCATACCTGGAAAAGAAAGTTTTGCAACACAAACCAACGAGATGTCATTGCGAGATTCTCAGGAAATGAACTACGGTAGTAAACTCTAAAACATGAGCTGGTTCTACTACACACATGTGAACACATTGTCCAAGACAAGCATGACCAGGTAGAAGTCTTACGATAAAACACTATCGAGTTCCGATTGGGAACCATCAACGAGGATATTGAAGTGCTTGCATAAGGCATGCTCTTAAGAAAGAACTTCTTCTCCTTGAACAAATCAATTAGTGGCTTGGTGTGCTAGGAATACATATGGAATGAAGGTAGCTAATCTATCAAACCATAGAATACTTCGCACATGCATGACTGACTTGGGATGATTCTAGAGGAAGCAAAACAAACCTTTCTCAAATCATGGCGGCAACTTACACCTAAAGCACATGAATTCGAGGAAGTCACTTCTTCCATCCACGCATAAGCTTCATGAACGGAACACGAAGGCATTGCTTACAAAGTTTTCAACACTAGGTTGATGTTCAACATGAATCATGGACAAGATGAAATGTTGATGATGAGCTCAACAACAATCATCGAGATTTCCATGAAGATGAAATTCCACAACTATGTGAACAAGGTTATAGCATTGGTCAGACCCAAAAGATATAATGATGTATGTTCGAGGGAAAAACCACGAGTAAGACAACATTACGAATACTGTTGGTTCTGATTTGATTTGAGGATAGCCCATACTCGAATCAAAGATTGGATAAGATGATAGGTCCATTAACTGATCACGAGGGTCAATCGATGAAAATACCATCTTTCTTCAACACACATACAAGGTATCCCCTTTGGAACGAACTAAGTTAGGCAAGCTTTTATCTTCCAACTCTCCAAGTTGTTGTTCAGCTTAACCAACTAGCTCAGGGTATTCAACATAGATTCTTGGAGAAGGGGTGGTTACAAGAAACCAAATTGATCACGAGCTTAACATAGCGGTCAGGGGACAACCTGGAAATACTTCCGAGAAGATATTCGGAAAATCACGAACCACCGACATGTTATTAAGCCCGAGATCAATCTTGCTCTTTAGGCAGGATGATATGATCAATTAAGCAAGGATAGACATAATCCCAACTCTTGATTGAAAAGTGCACCAGGAAAATGGACTAGGTAGCACGATCAATCTTAGAATGATGATTGAATAACCAACACGCTAAGAATGAAATTATTGTCCATTAACTACCAAGCAACTGGGTTGCTAGGAGTATTGATTTCACACATCACGGTTCACTTGTCGGCATTCCGGTCACAACAACACGGAGACCGAGGAATGAATAATGATGGCGAGAAGTATCACTGCGTCAAAAATTCATGAGAGATGGTGCAATTCTCATGACAATCCTGACATAAAGGGGGTAATACTCCGAGGTAGAACAGAACAAAAGCTGGATTGGCATTTTGATCTGCGAAGTACAATTGCTTTGACCCAATCCTAGATATGGATGAGGTACTGGAGTTTGTTTCTCCTAGTCATTCTGAAATAGAATGGCTTGACGGACCACTAGAGTAATAGGCATCGATAAACACGATTGCCAACTACTCCTTACTATCAACTGATAGATGAAGGTCGGAATATAACTGAAGGGGGACAACTCAAAGGAACATATAACTTTCTGAGTTGTGGATGCATAGATTAGTATGTTGAACGAGTTCAACATATTTCTTCCGAATAATCCATGCAAAAAGGTAGAACTGGCAGAGTCACAGCATAGAATGGAGACCTCATCAAAAGCACTCTTGTTGTGATCATTGGTTCAAAGATCTTCTGCCATAAGCAGTTCATGATATTTGGAAGAGGATATACCATGAACCTCGAGGACTATCGCAAAGGATACTAATATCCTAAAGGAACAAGCAACACTATCAACACGAGGTAAGTAGAGTGAATCTTGGGTCAAGAACCCAGGAGTAGAATATCTACTACTAAATGGCATCACGGGATGCTTTCGAGAATGGTGGCCAGAATCATCACACTGGGAACACAAAACATGGCTAGATTACTAGGTGATCCTCTAAGACACCTAGGGTCATAATAATAGCTCCAACATATATGATGAGGCAACGGAGTACCTCAACTTGACGATTAGTGTGGTTAATCTGGCCCAAAGGAACATCGAGAATGGAAAGAAGGGATTTGCAAATGCATCAGACTATTTAGAAACTTGGGATGACTCGGACAGCATAACGGCTGTAAATGCTCAAAATGATTTGAGACATCCTGCAAAATGGTGGCTTAACCACTCAACATCACAATATCAAAGTTCTGAGGCCAGCTATGAACATATGGAAGTAGTAGGAACTGAAGTGAGGCTTGAACTCAACAATCCTAGGAAACTACGATTTAGTAACACGTCATCCTGAGAGATAGAAGAGAAGCCTAGTACTTAACCCCGTAGAAAAGATAAGATGACTCAGATCAGAAGGTCATGAGGGTAAGGAGTAAAAAGAGCCTTACGTTCCCTTCCACAATCAATTCCCTTATATAACTAAAGCATTTCTAGACTCAACTTCGACCAGTATGGCTTGGTAATCCTACATGCAGTCAGGCTCTGATACCAAAGCTGTCAGGACCCCGATCCTAAGTCACACCGATCTAGCATGTAACACATCATATCACTTTGCGGCCTCACGCACGGTATTCCCACGGGTGCCACCTTACCTGGCCAGGGACCGTTTGCGCCTTTTGGCTCACGTATATGATAGTGTCGCTAGCATCCATATGACAAAGAACCTGGGCCGACATGGCTAGTCGTGAACCCAAAGCGGCACCAACCTATGGGGACAGGCATACATGAATCACATCGAGCATGTCGGTCAGCAGCGTGTGAATCCGGGCTGTAGCACTGGGCTAAAAGGACTCCGGGAACCCGGGCTGTAGCAGGCTAGGCAGGACTCCGGATGTCACCGCGTGACATTTCCCCGAAGGGACAGACACAGGAACAAAGTGAAGCACATGCCGGCCAGTCAAGTGTCCTGAGCAGTAGTGCTGGGCTAGCAGGACTCCGGTGAACGGGGCTGTAGCGGACTACTATGGCTCATGGAAGCACAAGACTACATTTCCCCATAAGAGAGGCTACCAAGGATAAACAACTAGGTTGTCGGATCCCACACATACCAAGCATTTCAGTCATACACACAATATGCTCGACATGTGTAAATACAACATGGCATCACAACATAACTTTACAACTCAAGTATTTATTCATTAGGCTCCGAGGAGCGAGATATTACAAACATGGGTCTCATGACCCAACATTCAGAGCATACAAGTCAAAGCACAAGCGAAAGCTTAACATGTCTGAGTATAGACAACTACAAATGAAAAAGGCTGAGAAGCCTGACTATCTACCAGATCCTGCCGAGGGCACAAGATCGTAGCTGAGGTATCAAGCTAAATGTCGAAGTCCACACGGAACTACTAGCGAGACTGACGTCTCTCTGCAAAACATAAAATAAGCAAACGTGAGTACAAATGTACCCAGCAAGACTTACATCAGGACTATCTACATATGCATTGGTAACAATAAAGGGGGGTGGTGAAGTTTAACTGCAGCAAGCCAGCTTTGACTCAGTGGCTAACCTGAACTACGACTGCAAGCAACTCTTTGAGGTGGTGCACACGAGTCCACATATTCACCATATCAATACACCACTATGGATCCGCTCCCGTTTCCCTACGAGAAGGCCATCCATAGCACTCACGCTTATCTTGCGTATCCACTTTCACTTGTCTATGAACTATGCAAGGGGTCCAAGTTTCCATATCCAAGGAATCCGGTTATTCGAATAGATAATGATAACCCTGCAGGGGTGTACTTCTTCACACACGCTCTCGCCACTTATAGCCCTGTACACATCATGTACCTCGGCAACCTTCAAGCGGAAGCCGAGCGAGGGAGTCGGCCACGACCTGACTAACCACCAAGTCTCTAGTCCAGGTTTATCACCTATTCGGGTTCCATCCGCAAGGAGATCCGGCCGGGGTGTCGCTCACGGCCCCAAACGATGTGTGCAGGGTTCCCAAGCCCACCATCCGGGTGCCACTTGGTACACCGTGCCACTGTGCCTAGTCTGTCCCAAGCCCACCTGTACCGGGTGCCACTTGGTAGACTACTAACACTACCTACAAACACCAGAAACTAGTTGCAACTCCTGGACAGAGATCAAGTTGATTAATAAGTCGAGAGAGCTTGGAGCGCCCGGAGCCCAATGTGTGGTAGTAACTGTTCATGGATCACAAACACAGAACTCAGTTCCTGAGGACGGTTTCAATGAGACAACCCACCATGTACTCCTACATGGCCTCTCACCGCTACCTTTACCAAATCATGTTCACACACTTAGCTCTCAACGGTAGGACATGTTCACCATGTTCCAATTCATTCCCGATGAATCAGACCTGACTCAACTCTAAGCAGTAGCAGGCATGACAACAAGCAAGAATGAGTAGGCACATCAGGGCTCAAACAACTCCTACTCATGCTAGTGGGTTTCATCTATTTACTGTGGCAATGACAGGTCATGCAGAGGAAAGGGGTTCAACTACCGCAGCATGTAACAGTTGAATCGTTGTTGTCCTAATGCAGTAAAAGAGAGCAGGAGCGAGAGAGTGGGCTTGTATCGGAATGAACAAGGGGTTTTTCCTTGCCTGGCACTTCTGAAGATAACATTGGGTCTTCATCAGTGTCAACGATCACCGCGTTGGGACAACATCTACCGAGGCGGAACAACATCGGCAAACAAAAAAGGAACCACAATCAATGCAATGCACATTCATATGAATGATATGTCATATTAAAGTACTGAATTGACCTAGTGCAACAGTTAGTCATATTCATTGAAGTGGAATTCAAACCTATAGCAAATTCCAACTCCAAAATTAATTACCATTTCTTCCATAATCATGAATTGTCCTACTCAGTGAGGTTAACTTGTTCAAACATGCATGAAAATGCCATAAACAGATTCTTTGGATTTTTCTGATAATTTTTCATATATTATTTATCTTATTTGGAGTTATAGATAATTTTCTATGAATTTTAGAAGTTTGGGGCTTTTTCTGGAATTTCCTGGCTATTTTAAATTAGACTAAAACCAGAAAATGCATTACTGCATCAGCATGACGACTACACGACGTCAGCCGGTCAACAACGCCAGTCCAGGTCAAACCTGACGTCTGGGACCCACACGTCAGTGTCTCAGGGCTGGTTCGAGTCACAGACAGGTGGGCCCAGTCAAACGCCACGTCAGCAGGGTCAAACTGACATGTGGGGTCAGATGGATTAATCTAAGCTAAACAGGGAATAAATTCCAGGGTTAATTTGGGTGTGGGGCCCATTTTTCAGTGAGAGAGGGGGGTCATTAGCGGGGTCATTAGCTGCTAATGACGTGCCATGTCATCCCGCCGGAGTTAAACGCCGGCGAGCACTCAGGCGCGACGGGGACGCTCGAAAATGCGCTACGGGTAGGGGTTTGGTGCGCTGAGGCCACCAGGGCATAGCCCTTGCTCGGCCGCATCGAGGGATGCATGCAGCTGGCTCCGGTGGGCTAAGTCGACGGCGGCAGTGACTTGCGCGGCGGCCGGAGTTTGGGAGTGCTTGGAATCGGCGTTGTGGTGCACGGTGGGACGAACGGGTGGGCTAGTTCGGCTCCTGGGAACAGCACGAGCGCGATGACGTGCTCAGGGGCAAGCTGGGCTTGCTCTAGCCACGGTGACGACTTCACCGGCGGCGTGAAGCTCGCGGGCACGGCAGAGAGTGATGCTATGGCGAGCTACATGCCACGAGGATAAGGGAAGACGGTGAAAGAGCTCGCTGGGGGTCGAAGAGCAGCTCCGTGGGCTCGGGGAGGCGCTCGGGGCGACGAATCGACGACGACGATCTTCGGTGGCCGACGAGGAAATGGCGGCGGTGGCGGCGTAGCAGAGCTTCTGGCGCCGCGTGACTCGGTGGAGAGGACGAAGACGGCGAGGCGGAGACGCCTGGGACGGAGAGGGAGCGAGGGAGTGGTTGTGGCCGCGGCGGTGCACGGCGGCGCGATGATAGCGTTCTTGGGCGGCTGCGGGGAGAGAACCAGAGAGGGAGAGAGAACCAGGGAGTGAGGGGAAAGGTCGAGGAGGTCCAGGGGGTGTCTTGGTGCTCGGGCCCATCTCCAGCGGCGAGCAAGCAGGCAGGAGGTGGCGGGGCGTGCGCCGGCGTGCGGCGGACACACGCCCTGCATCCGACTGGCGCGAGGTGGAAGACGCCTCTGCCCCTGGTGGGCTGGGTTGTCTTACCGGGCCGCCAGCTGGCCAGGTAAGCGGGCTGACAGGTAAGCTAGCCCAGGTTAGTTCTTCTGTTCTGCTCTGTTTTATTTTCTGTTTGTTTTCTTTTTATTTATTTGGCCACTGTTTTAAATTCAAACAAGATTCAAAACCAGTGCCAACTCCTCTGAAATATTTTTATGTTGCTAGATGGACTTTTCCAAAGCACATGAAACATTTCAGTGGCACTTGAAGTTATATTCTAATTATATGAATATAATTCAAATTCAAATAGCTATTAATTTAAATTCAGAGTCCCAAAAATAAATCCTTAAAAATGTTCATTAATTTTGGTTTGGACCAAAACCCTTGCCAAAATTGTCAAACATCAATGAAGGATTTTTTGGAAACAATGAATGAGATTTTTGGGTTCTTAGCCCTTATATTTAATTTGAGGCTTTGAAAATTCCCTCAATTCCAAATTTCTTGAAATTAAACATGATGCATGATGCACTCTGATGCAACTATTTACAGGTAAAATCTAGGGCTGTGACACGGGGACCGAGCGGCGCGGGCAAAGTTCTATGATGCCAAATAAGGAGGGGTAGGAGCAGGGGTAGCACGCGATGCTCGCCGCCGTTGCTGGGAAGGCCCGAGGAGAGTCGAGCCGGCTGAAGATGGAGACGGCCGTTAGGGGGGCCACGCCCCTGAGATGCGTGTCGCCTCTTTGAACATGCAACAACACCACCTCGCATTGCTACCCCCCCAGGGCCCCCGTCCCGCCTAACCGTGGAGCGGTTGACCACGAGATCTAGCCTTTTGACTTCCGACGGACGGGCTTTGACCAGTGGACCTCTGCACCTGGTTGTGTCAGGTTGGCCCGTAGGGACACCCGGGAGCAACATCCGGGCCAAACCCACAGCTATATCCACCGTGTAGACCCAACGCGTCTGTTTCCCCCCTCCAGGTGTCAGCGTCGTCCATGAGGGGGGCACACCGCGGACATGAGGGGGGTCACACTCTGGAGACGTGTGTCGGGCGTTTGCAACCGCCACAAAACTTTTGTCGGCATAGCTGTTTTTGATTTTAATAAAATATAATGATCTATATTCAAAAGAACATGACCGCACATTATTAACGTGCTCGAAAAAATACAAACTATATATATATATATATATATATATATATATTCATAATATATGAAAAAAAATACAAACTACATATATATTCATATGTATGTTTATATTTAACATGCTACATGTTAGTTGATATAATAATACATAAAAAAGCTTAAAAAATATATATATGAAAAAAAGTCTACCTATGCCGACGGCTATGCTGTCGGCATAGAGACGGCCAGGTTTTAGGCTGCGGGCGGCGTGCCGCGGATCGCTGACGTGGCAGGTATGCCGACGGCAGCCGTCGGCATATGTTTTGGACGGTGCGGCCCGGATCGGTGACGTGGCGTGCGGACCTATGCTGACGGCCCCCCGCCTCGGCCGTCGGCATAGCTCTGACGACGTTAGCCGCCCGTCAACAGCGGGGTCGCCGGACCCACCACTATGCCGACGGCCCTTGTAAGCCGACGGCAGCTGTCGGTGTACTTGCAGATAGGCCGACGGCCGTTCTATGCCGACGGGTGCCGTCGGCTTAGCTCCGTCTAACTCGACGGCCTGGATACGCCGACGGCCAGGACCAGGCTGTCGGCATATCTCCGAGGAACCCGACAGTGGCCGCCGGCATTGTTTTGGCCGTCGGGGTAGCACCCTGTTCCGTTAGTGGCCCAAGGAAGAAGTCAAGCTCGAGGCGATGTCATGGGGCGTCCGGGTCCTCGTGGCTCGACGTAGACGACCCGAGGAGGAGACGAAGATGACGGGAAGGCAGTTGAGGACGACGACGATGTTGGGGATGAGTGCGGTGGCTGGGGAATCGATGAAGGCGGCGGAGACGGTTGCATACGGGGGCCTCTCCAGATCAGGGAGGAGAACGAGGGGAAGGGGAAAAACTGGGGTTAGGGTTCGGAGGGGGGTCGCTGCGACGTTCTTATTCACCAAGAGGACCGCGGGATGCCCAACACGGCGATTGCAACGGCCACGGTGGGGGTGGATGCGTCCCACACCATGGCCCCTGTCTCCTGTAGCGGGAGGTGGAGGAAAAGCCAGTTGGGCTAGGCCAAAAGCACTATGGTCATCAATGACCCAGTTGCACAGCAGTTTAGTAAGGCTATTTTCTATTTTCCCTTTTATGCAATTCAGTTAGCCACTGTTCGTATTTATTTGAGTGACAAAATGAACTTAGTCAAACTTGAAATTTGGCACACAATTCTAGAACAACATTGTGGCGTTGCATAAAAAGTTTTAGAGCCAACGAAATTATTCAAGCATTTTTAGAAATTGAATAGGTCAATTAGTATGCTGCCGGGCCACTTTATACTTTCCTAGGGATTAAAGGGAGAGCCAAATGATGTTGGTTGCCACATGGCAAATATCCATGCATTATTTACCACACTTTGAACATTTTAGTTTTCATGTTTGCAAAATTTGAATTTCTGACTTTGAATTTGAGTTTGAACATGAACAATGATTTGGATCAAGCGAGGATTAGCAACAGTAATGTGATGATGTGGCACCATTAGCAGGGATTTACTGTAGCTTAATTATCCGGACATCACAACCTACGAGAGCTCACTATGTCTGGTCGCTAGTACACCCGGGCCAATAACCGAGCTGTTCCAACTTTTAAGAAACTTGACTGGGTGCTAGTAACCATCGACTGGGACTATAAATATCTCCGTGCCTTGATTCGGGCACTAGAAAGAATTGAGGCCTTATCGGATCATGCTTCATTGCTAACCGATTTTGGTCAACCAACTCTAGGCTCTAACCCTCCATAGTTTAATTTTGAATTGGGATGGCTCACTAGAGAGGGATTCCATGACCTTGTTCAGAAAGTGTGGGCGCGTCAACCTCGGGGTAACACACCCATTCAACGATGGAACAATCGAATTCATGCCTTGCGCCGATTCCTTCATGGATGGGCTAAACACACCGTCAGAATATACATAAAAGAAAAGTTGTGACTATCTACCTTAATCAATATCCTTGATAAAATTGCAGGGGTTTGAGGCCACTTTCTGCCAAGGAGATTGAGCAAAAAAGCCATCTAAATGAGCAGATTACCCGCCTTTTATGCGAGGAAGAGATTAAGTGGTACCAATGTTGCAAGGTCAACTCGCTTGTTCAAGGGGGTGATAATACGAAATACTTTCAAATGCCGGCCAATGGCAGGCATAGAAAGAAACATATCTTCGCTCTTGACCATAACGAATGCCGTATTGAGGGGGATGCTCCGCTCAGAAACTTCATTACTAAGTACTACAAATAGCTCTTTGGACCTTCAGCTGAAAGTCCTTTTGAGCTGGACGAGCCTCTTACTCATGACATCCCTCAAGTTTGGGTGCGGAAAATGAGTTTTTAACCTCTCCATTCTTCGAGGAGGAAATTCGGACCACAGTGTTTCAAATGGAACACAACAAGTCTTCGGGACCGGACGGTTTTCCGGTGGAGTTTTATCAATATTTTTGGGATATGATTAAGGAGGACTTGGTTCAATTGTTTACCCAATTGCATGCCAAAAACCTTGATATCGCTCGTTTAAACTTTGGGGAAATTATTCTATTACCCAATACTAAGGAGGTTGTCGTATTCAACAATATCGCCCGATTTGCCTTCTAAATGCCAACTTCAAAGTCTTTACGAAGGTTGCAACAGTTGAATCGGGTGGCTGACCACGTGATCAAACCCACTCAAACAACATTTATGCAAGGACGCAACATATTAGATGGAGTTGTACTGCATGAAACTGTTCATGAGCTTCGCCATAAAAAGTTGAGTGGAGTCATCTTCAAAATTGACTTCGAAAAAGCCTATGCTAAAGTCAAATGGCCCTTTCTTTTGCAAACTTTACGCATGAAAGGTTTTTCTCCAAAATGGTGTAGATGGGTAGGGAGTTCTGTTTCCAAAGGTAGTGTGGCTATCAAAGTCAACGATGATGTTAACAACTACTTTTAGACTAGGAAGGGGCTTCGCCAAGGGGACCTCATATCCCCTATTTTATTCAACATTGTGGCCGGTATGTTAGGCATCCTTGTTGAGCAGGCTAAGGTGGCCAGTCAGATTAGCGGTGCCATTCCTCATTTGGTAGAAGACGGTCTATTTTATTCTACAATATGTGGATGACACTATACTTTTTATGGATCACGACCTAGATAAAGCAAGAAACCTTAAGCTGCTTTTATGTGCCTTTGAGGAACTCTCTAGTCTCAAAATTAATTTTCATAAGAGTGAGCTTTTCTGCTTCAGCGATGCTGCCAAGTCCACATCTGAGTTTGCTGAGATTTTTGGCTGCCAGCTCGGGAATTTCCGGTTCGATATCTAGGTATTCCGACACACTATCGGCGTTTAACTATCGCTGAGTGGAAGCACGTGGGAGAGAGACCTGAGAAGCATCTAGCCGGTTGGAAGGCTAAATTCTTGTCATATGGGGGGCTATTGATTTTGATCAATTATGTCCTTGACAATATGGTTCTATACATGTTGTCATTCTTTCACTTACCGAAAGGGGTTCTTCAGCGTCTCGATTACTTCAGATCCGGATTTTTTGGCAGTGTGATAATGAATCCAAGAAATATCGACTAGCTAGGTGGAGCTTATTATGCCGACCTAAAAGTCAAGGGGGCATTGGGATTAAAGTTCTTGAGATTAAAAAATCGCTCTTTTGAGTAAATGGATTTACAAACTACTCACCGAGAATGGCGTGTGGCAGGAAATCATTTGTAACAAGTACGTGTGGTCCAAAGACATTTCACAAGTTCATTGGAAACCCGGTGATTCACATTTTTGGAGTGGCGTGATGAAAGCCAAGAAATTCTTTTTCCAATTTGGCACTTTCTCGGTTAGGAACGGTTCTCAGGTTCGTTTCTAAGAAGACACCTGGCTGGGGGCCACCCCACTTAAGGTTCAATACTCTAGCTTGTACAAGATCTTTCGACATAAATTCGTCACAATCAAACAAGGTGTGGGACATGAAAACCCTGATATTTCTTTCTGGGGGGACCTTTTAGGACCTTGCTTGGCAGCATGGAATGAATTACTCCTTCATATGTAGGCCATTCAACGGTCAGACGAATCGGATAAGGTTCGATGGAATTTGCATCAAAACGACAGGTTTTCAGTCAAATCCTTATACAATGCAATGGTTCATCGTGATGTTCCGGTTGATAACAAGAAAATGTGAAAGCTCAAAATTCCTCTAAGAGTGAAGATTTTTCTCCTGTTTCTAAACAGAGGGGTCATCTTGACTAGAGATAATTTGGCACGATGTAATTGGCAAGGTAGCAAGACATGTGTCTTTTGTCAACATGACGAGCCCATTGAACACTTATTTTTGAGTGTAAGTTCGCTTGTGTAGTCTGGGCCATAGTTCAAGTAGCTTCATATCTATACCCCCACGTAGTGCACATAACATGTTCGGCAATTGGTTGTGGGGTACTGATAAACAATTTTTTGCACACATCGTTGTGGGAGCAGCTGCCTTATGCTGGGCATTGTGGCTTATCAAAATGATGTGGTTTTTACAATAAATGTGTTTCATCACCTGTGCAGTTTATTCATGCATGTATGTGATGGCTCTGTACTTGGTCTATCCTGCAGAGGTCGGAGGACAGAGACCTTTTTATGATGGCGTCTACACGGTTGGAGCATATGGCCAGAAAGGTTTTCTCTCTCCATGGATGGCGGTGTAATATCCGGAGAGGAGCTGCCGCACCCTAGGCTGGATTGATTTATTTTCTACTATAAAACGATGATTATTTTTGGGTCCTTTGGACTTGGTAGCTGTGTGCATTTTGCTATGCAGAGGCCGCCCATTCTTTGGATGCGGTTGTATCACCTTAATATATCACTTCAATGAAATGTCCTTTGTCGGAAAAAAATTCCATATGAAGTGCCCTCCATATCCTGTGGCGACTATGTTAGAGTTGCTCTTAGTGGGGATTGTAAAAAAAAAGTTCCAGATTTTGATTCGTTTTCAAAAAATTGTCCATGTTTGCACTCTCTCAAACGAGTGACCTTCACCATTTTGAGATCCGGGGGAGAAAAGGGCGGAACATTCTGCATTGCGGTTTGCACTAGGCGACAGACGATTTCTAATGCCGTGGCGGAAAGATCACCTGGTTCCAGCAGCTCAAGCAGGTGGCGCCCCACGTGTTTCTCTTTCCCTCTCTCCAAAAAAAAAGTGGCAAAAAAAAAAGTGGCGCCCCACATATCATTTCTCTGAAAATGTTAGCAAAAGACCTTTTTCCCTCTCCTAATTAATGAAAAGGGGCAAATCTTTTGCCCCACGTTTCAAAAAAAAATGTTAGCAGTAGTCCGTAACCCACGACCCTTGCACATAATGCTATGCCTGGAAGGCTGGAACTTCTTTTCAAGCAGAGAAAATCTCGTTTCTATCGTGTCAATGTCACGCCCTAAGCGAGGAGACATTAGCTCTCGAGTCTCGACTTTCACTGCAGCGGAGAAAAGAAACCTTGGGCATAAGTGCATAATTGTCACCAGCGGGAGTTCAAGCCGGATCCCTGGTAGATGTTCAGGGCTCAGTCAGCATAGTGAAGGACATTCGCGCAACGCAACTCAGCGCTAAGCACTAATCTACATGACATTTCCCGAGAGCAACAGCAGACGGAGGATCGGCGCGGGGCGGATTGGTCTCCAAGCCTCCTACTTCGTCGGCGAGGTTGGTCTCCGCTGTGCAAACCGGCCCGGTGTCCGCCAATGGCTGCGGCTGTTCGGTTCGCAGCGCACCCGCCCCTGTTTCTGAACTTCTTTCATACAGATCCTTCTTCAGTAGAACAGTTCCAGGGATCGAGACCAGCCTGATCTTGCTCAGCTTCTTCTTGTCACAGTCTTCGATGGGCCTGAACCCGAATGCTGATGTCCATGTATCGACTAGGTTTGGTATCGCGAACAGAAGCAGCATTTCTACCTCCAGAGATTTCAGCATCTGTCGAAAATATCGGGTATGCATAAGTTTTAGGGTAGCAACTTTATCTGAATTATTAAACCGTACACATGGGAAAAAGTAGAAGATATTTTATGCAGTACAAGTCATGCAAAACATACAGCTGCTGCTCAATAAACCATCAGTTGTTTTTTTACCCCCAAGAAAAATAATCAATTGGTTCTGAATTTACGTACTTCGCAAAATTTGATAGCTAGCCAAGCAGATCTGGGAAGGAACCTACAGGTAGATATTCATGTCCTAAGACGGCTATACACATGGATTATACTTAATATGATGCTTCGGCAAGGCAACACAACTTTAAGAAACAGTCCAAGCAGGTAACAAAAGCGCCAATGCCTACTTATCTTCATACCTCCTCAATGTAATCCACCAGTTGCCTGCACATCCCCTGTTGCCGATTCTCAGAACAAGTAGCTATCAGCGGCATCTCTGCTACAGTTGTGCCATGTAACCTGCAGCGATAACAATATTTTAACTCCACATGCTCACCTCATCACTAGAAATTATCTGTTCACATAATACCTGATGGATGCCACAGAAAGGAGGTTGTCATCCTTTTCCAGGACTACAGTATAGAACCCCTTGTAATCCAAATGTACAAAGTCGGACCTGGCAAAGAAATATAAAGGGTAAAATGGAGATCTTAAGTGATATACATGAAATTATAGGGAACTAAAATAAGCAAAATAAAGTAAATATGCAGTGAGCATGTTAAGGAGTTTAAAAAATCTGATTCAGCTCACCTCCAGTTATACACAATAGGGGGCATTATGTCTACCCCTGTCCTCGGGTCGAAGATGGGCAAGAAGCATTCTTCCAAAATACTCAAAGCAATAATTAATTTCATGCTGCACTCAGCCAGGAGAGCAATGTCTGAAGCCGAGTGAACCTTCTGATCATCATTATTACGAAGTATGGTGCAAGAAAAGCCATCATCGAGGTGGTCAGGCATTCCAACACGAGAACGCATGCTTGTATAAATCTGAAAGTTTCAGAACAAGACCAGCCTCCTTAAGTAAAAGTTTCTGCTATCTTCAGCAACATATACAGCTATAAAAGTTATAGAACAAGTATAATCTTTGAGTGTACCTGCTGGCACCTTCTTTCACAAAACCAAGTACCAAGTCCACTTCTCTGATTGCACACAACTTTACCAGATATGCATTTTACGTGATCTGGAGGAAATGAATAGATAAATAAAATATACCCATTATAATTGAACAAGCGACGTAATGAATGAGTTATTAACAAAGATATTCTAAGAACTGTTGGGTCTTTCTCTAGGCCTGAGTAATATTTGAATCCAGAACTATGGTAAGAAGTTTTGTGCAATCCAGAATTGTATTGCCATAAAATGGATGGCTACTGATGTAGATTAACTATTGCTACAACATGAAGATTACATAAATAAATACTCATAAGCTGTGCCTGCGTCTGTGTTTGATCAGTTCTGAATCAACAATGTATGAGAAAAAAAACTTCTATCGAAAAAATACTCGACCAACCAGGCACTACGACCTGTGGTATTGTATTAAGAATGACCCAGACACTGGTCACTCCACAGAATAAATTCTGCCTCATCGGCCAAGCGCCGCTCGGTTCTCCAGTGCACCACTAAGATTTTTTACAAAAAGCATGGATAATAACAATATTAAAATATTTACCCTTAAATACAGTAACAAATACATATGGGATGCGAACTATATTTTGTCAAATAAAGCAATACGATAAGATACCAATGACGATGCAAGTGAGACATTACATCGATATTCACACTGTGAGCATTCTAAAGCATGTAGGAGACCTCCTGGCGCCTTTGAATTGACCACTTCCCCACAAACATTGCACAGGCAACTAGAGCAATACCAGTTGCCATCTGGAACTTCCTGATAAAAATACAATGCAATAGGAACAAATCAGTAATATTAGTTAAAACTTGTGTCTTACTGTGCTAAAGATGACAAGATCGATAACAAATATGTACTCATGGTTATGGCAAATACAATAGATAAATCAATAATGTAAGTTACAAAAAAGTTGTCCTGTCATGCCGATGCAAAATATGATTTCCAGAATGGGTACACAAGTTATATCACATTCAGGATGAAAGTAAAGTATTAAGTACATGTCCGCACCAATCAATCGAATACAGACAAAGCAATGATAAAAAAGATGTAGCAGTGAATAAAGACTGCTTATTGCTATGAAGTTGATTTGGGTGTGGCATGGCAGTTAGAACAATCACGGGGACATGATTAGTAGTGACAAACCATTCTTTTTCTTTTGCTACATTATATCAGTGGCACAGCAATTTTTGGAAACGTCATTTCAGTAGCATCCAGGGATTAAAAGAGACAGTGTTGGTGCAATAATTTGCCTCCTTGTGTTTTGGAGATTACTGTCAGAAACAGTGAGGGACTAATGTATTTGCTAGTGCACACAGAGACTATAGGTCCCTGGAGTCAAGAGGAGTTTGGTACAAACTCCGAAGATAATCACCTGTGCTGCAGTGAAGATTATCATCGAAGATTATGCGTGACGAAGTTGACCCCCAAATAATTGCTGACGTGAAGCAATTGCCTCGGTACATGGTCCGAGATTTGACTGCAGCTGAGAAGAATGGAGGCGGAGAAAAGACGTAGTATTTTCTTTCGGTAGTTCATTTTCTCTTTCTTGAGTCATAGGACCACCGTACTATTAAAAGGGGTATAGTATTCGAAACTTTTGTTTCTCTGATGCTAAACTGAAACCTACGAGAGTTGAGAGAAATCTCTTTGCGTTCTGAAACATTACTTGCCAGCCAGAGACGTTGTTCTTCTGGGCTGCGAGAGATCTGCTTCGGACCGAAGAGTCAACTTACTTGTTCCTCAAGTAAAGTTGCCAGGTGCATTTGAAATCCAACCGTTGGAAACGTGTCGGTTGGTCATTGGCTAGTTGTCATGTCCAAACTGGCCTTTCCCCCTCGGGAAGACCGCGGCTATAAATAGCCACCCCATTCCAACGTGAATCGTTGGCTGCTCAGTGTGATTCTGACTAGTTTCTCTGAGCGCCCACTCTTCGAAAGATTTGAGTTTAAAATCCACTGAGAGAAAACCCCAAAGCCGAAAAACTAGATAGTGGTTTAGCATCACAAAGATCTAAGTTTAGTACGCTCCACCTTTTACTCTTTTACTCTTGAGAGCTGCCAACTCTCTAGACGGTTAGGTGCCAAGTTCTTCAGTGACCAAGAGTAATTGTGGTTCACGAAGACAAAGTCTGTGAAGGTTATGGAGATCGCCTCAAGTATCTACCTCGAGTGATCAGCACGAGTGGACGAACTTGTTCTCGAGGAAAACAAGACAAAAAGAGCTTATCTTTTGTGTTAAATCACAAGTCCCTACAACCAGACGTAGCTCTTTTGCAGAAGAGTGAACTAGTCTACCAAATCCCTTGTCTCCATTGAGCATCACCGGTTTCATCTTAACCATGTTTACCTTCGCTTGTTTACCCTCGGTTAAGTTTCAGTCATGTGATTTCTCTTCGGTACTCATGCTTAATTTGCTTCGGTAGTTTTTTAACGTAGTCTTGTATCTGTTTACTTCTTTTCCACTGTCGTGTTTTGAGAGATCTGAAGTTTCCCTAATTTAACTTTAAATCTCCCATTCACCCCCTCTGGTCGACATATTTTGTTCCTACACATAGTTCGTTTCAGACTCGTGGTGCATGGGGTTTTGGCTATGGCAGCAGAAATCAAGGAGAGGATGTCTTAACCTTTGCTTTAGCCTATGACATGATAGTACCGAACACCCTCTTTAAAAAAAGAGAATCCCATCTAGTGACTTTTAGTAGTGGTCAATACTCTAGCCAGATTAATTTCGTCCTCTCGAGATGAGAATACAGGCGTAGTTGCCTAGATTGTAAGGTGATATTTGGAGAGAATGTTGTCCCTCAAGATAAGCTTGTGGATGTTGACTTAGCTTCCGGATACATGTCCGGTGTGATAAGCGCACCAAAGTGGTGGAAGCTCAAGGGGAGGCATTTCTGGCATTCAATGAGAGGGTTATTAAGGAGGGCTCTTGGGGGGAAGGAGGTGATGCAAACAATATGTGAATCAAGATGGTGACTTGTCTTCGGAAGTTGGCTTCAGAGGAGTTTGAGGTGACCAAGGAAAGTAGAAGCAAAGCTAAAGATACTTGATGGTGGAGCGACGATGTCCAAAAGGCTATTAAGACTAGCAGTGCATGGGGGCTTTGGTTATAGCAGCATGAATCAAGAAGAAGAGGATGTCTTAAGCTTTGCTTTAGCCTACGACATGATCGTAGCTAACACCCTCTTTAAAAAGAGGGTATCCCATCTAGTAACTTTTAGTAGTGGTCAACACTCTAGCCAGATTAATTTTGTTCTCTCGAGACGAGAAGACAGACGTGTTTGCCTAGATTGTAAGGTGATACTTGGAAAGAGTGTTGTCTGTCAACAAAAGCTTGTGGTGGCTATTAAGGAGAAAAAAGGCTGGTTCAAACACCTACACCCAGATAGGAGTGCAGACAATATAAAGAAGTACAAGGTGGCAAAGAATACCACAAAGCAAGCTGTGAGTGAAGCAAGGGTTCGGGCGTATGAGGACTTTTAGCAACGTTTAAATATGAGGGAAGGCAAAAGGGACATCTTAAGATGGCCAAGATCCGAAATAGGAAGACCAAGGATGTGAGCCAAGTCAAACGCATCAAATATGGAGCAGATCGACTACTAGTGAAGGACGAGGAGATCAAGAATACATGGTGATAGTACTTTGACGAACTGCTCAATGGAGAGAACGAGAGATCTGCCATTGAATTGGGCGACTCCTTTGATGATACCAGCAGACGTTTTGTGCGACGAATCCAGGAGCCTAGGATCAGTGAGACTTTAAAAAGGATGAAAGGAAGCAAGTTCATGAACCATGATTGTATCCCCATTGAGGTGTGGAAATGCCTAGGAGACACAACGACAATATGAATAACTAAGCTTTTCAACCTTATTTTTCGGTCAACAAGATGCCTGAGGAATGAAGGCGGAGTATATTTGTATCAATCTTCAAGAATAAGAGGGATGTTCAAAGTTTTACTAATTACCATGGAACTAAACTGATTAGCCATACAATGAAGCTATGGGAGAGAGCCATTGACCACCGATTAAGAAGAATGACAAGCGTGACGAAAAATAAGTTTGGTTTTATGCCTGGGAGGTCGGCCATGAAAGCTATTTTCCTTGGTACTCAAACTTACGGAGAGATACCAGGAGCAATAGAAGGACCTCCATCATTAACTTGGAGAAGGCCTATGATAAGATACCAGGGAATGTCATGTGATGGACCTTGAAGAAATACAAAGTCCCAACAAAGTACATTACCCTCATCAAAGACATGTACGATGATGTTTTGACAAGTGTTCAAACAAGTGATGGTGCCACTGATGACTTTCCAATTAAAATAGGAATGCATCAAGGGTTGGCTTTGAGCCCTTATATTTTTTGCTTTGGTGATGGATGAGGTCACAAGGGATATACAAAGAGATATCCCATGGTGTATGCTCTTTGCGGATGATGTGGTGCTAGTCGATGATAATCAGATAGGCATTAATAGAAAGTTAGAACCGTGGAAACAAACTTTGGAATAGAAATGTTTAAGCTTAGTAGATCTAAAACTGAGTACATGAGGTGTAGTTTCAGTACTACTAGGCACGAGGAGGAGGTTAGCCTTTATGGACAGGCGGTACCTCAGAAGGACACCTTTTGATATGTGGGTCAATGTTGCAGAAGGATGGTGATATCGACGAAGATCTAAGTCATCAAATCGAAGTCAGATGGATGAAGTTGCACCAAGCTTCTGGCGCCCTTTGTGACAAGAGGGTGCAACACAAGTTAAAAGGCAATTTCTATAGGACGACGATTCGACCTGCGATGTTGTATGGTGCAAAATATTGGCCAACTAAAAGGCGACATGTCCAATAGTTAAGTGTAGCAGAGATGCACATGCTGAGATGGATATGGGGCCACACAAGAAAGGATCGGGTCTGAAATGATGATATACATGATAAGAGTTAGGATAGCACCAAATATACAACACGGTCCTCCAAAAACGCCTGTGCATAGCGGAAGGATAAAGTGTGCTGATAATATCAAGAGAGGTCGGGATAGACCAAACTTGACATGGGGGAGTCCATAAAGAGAGACCGGAAGGACTGGAATATCACCAAAGAACTAGTCATGGAGAGTGGTGTGTGAAAGTTAGCTATCCACATGACAGAACCATGACTAGGTTTTGAGATCTTATGAATTTCAACTCTAGCCTACCCCAACCATTTTGGGGCTTTGTTGTTCATAGTTCATTTCAGAGTCGTCATAAACTGATTTCTGATTTGGTTAGTTTCCCAGAAAGTACATCTACATAGCTCTATATTTTGGCTAACTAAAGAAAAGGGAAACATTTCGAAAACAAACCTGACAAGGCAAGCAGGCCTGATGGTAACTAGCAGGGCAGTTGTCACAGCATATTAGTTCACCGACATCACCACATAATCCACAAGTGTCATCATTTTCATCTGCTTGTACTGACATAGTATCTTTTGCACGTTCTTTCCTCTTCTTTTGCTCTATAAACCACGCTTGAAGCTGACATAGGCTGTAAGATTTACCAGAACCCAAGAAAAGATTCAGGGTCAGAGTTTCTTGTTTGAGACCTGCATGGCACCTAAAGTTGGACATTGTAAATATGGTGTCACAACACCGGCACCTTATGCCATGCTCGGTTATGTTCCCATCTTTCAACACGTTCTTAGGTCCTGGCCTTCTATACTGGAGAATATTCATTGTACAAACAATGCCCATCTCAAGTAATTTGCTCAACACCGTTCTTGCACTTTTAGGGAACTTCTGCCGGCCGCATTTTTTTTCATTCTCCAGGCGAGACCTCGGAAGAGATTTCAAGCCAATTCTATTTATGAGCATTCGATTATAATGGTTCCTGTAACGCGCGGTCAGCCTATGTATTACAGCTGTCATCAAAAGATCATCCTCGTCAAACCTGCATTTACGCGTCCATGGTTGTTTCTTTCGAAATTTGACATCCTTTTTGGGTGGTTGTTCTGACACGGGCTGTTTTGGGGGTTCACTGCTATCTTCAGCTTGTTCCTTGTGCTCTTTAATTTCGGGCACTAGAGTCAAAGAGACCTGCTCACGACTTGATGCACTTATCTGTACTTCCTCACAACGTGTCACACACCTAGTAGGATTCTCAGCTGTACTACTATCCATGCATTGACCAATTATGGAGTCGCTTATAAGACCATCATTTACTTTCTGTTTCTTTTCACGAACTTCATCTTGGATATCTGCAGCGTCCTGTGACCTTTTTTGATTCGAAGAAGCATGCTCACTGCTTGTTGCACCTATCTGTTCTTTCCCATTGTGAACTACAAAGCTAGCTGGAACCTCAGTTGTAATGTCCATATTCTTACCAATTGCACAATGACTTGCATGAACACTATTTACTTTCTGTTTCTTTCTACGGACATCATCTTTGATACCTGCAACCTTCTCACACCTTTTTTGACCATTTTTACTTGGATCAGACTCTGATATCTCCCTTTGTTCAGATGTTAGTGCTTCATTCTGCATGTTCAGCTCACCACAATGTCCAGACACCTTTGAGTTTGGTTCAGAAGAAGGGCCACAGATCAACTGGTTAGGAGGTTCTGGGTTTATGACTTCCCAACCAATTGGAGAACCCTCACTATCAAGATATAAAAATCCCTGAATCAAGCTCGCTTCATAGGCAGATGTCTGGATTTCCAGCTGCATGTTTGCCCCCATGCTATCATGGGAAAAATTAAGACAACTCAACGTGTCTTGATTAAATGTACTGTTGTTCATGAAAGAGAGTCTCCCGTCTTGTGGGGACACAAACAGTACTTGTGGTTCGGAGATCTTCAATGGGCCACCAGTGGCTCCAGATGGTACCCATCCTGTTTTTGTCATCTGTTCCAAGCTCATGTCTTTAGCTTCCAAGTTTGTACCCTTCGCTTTTAATAGTGACAGTGTACCAGAGGAAGGTCCACCCCTTACATCATCATTTCCTACTTGGAATCCAGGTACAACAACAACATCGTGTTCATTGTTGATATCATCTCTGATAACTTCTAAGGGTGTATCCTTTTCTGCTAACAGAGACAATGCACCAGCTGAAGGTTCATCCCTCACATGTACATTTCCTGCTTGGAATCCAGGTACAACAATATCATGTTCATTGTTGACATCATCTCTGATAGCTTCTAAGCGTGCATCCTTTTCTTCTGGTAGTGATAATGTACCAGACGAAGGTCCACCCCTTCCATCCTCAGTTCCTGCTTGGTAATCAGAGACAACTGCAGCAGCATGATGTTCATTGCTGACACCATCTGTCGTTCCAAGGATCATCTCATCCACCTCGTGAGAAAACAACAGGTCTGGTCTTATGAGCAACTTGTCAGAAGGACTGTCTGCAGAGTTACCCATATCGGCGGCGATTTCCATTGCTTCACCGGCATGAGAACTTGGAACCTTGATTTGCACATTTTCAACCAGCTGATCTGAAGCATAACTAGGCGGAAAATATGGTGGGTCGGACTCATCTCGAGTATCCTGAACCATTTTACAGTATGGAAATTCTCTTTTTGTACTAAAGCAAGTAGGCATTGAACTGTGCTCTGTTGCATCTTGGAAACCTTTCACTATATGATGAGGAATATTTCTGACGCTTCTTTCATTCATTTCTTGCATGGTCAAGTACCTTTGCTGCACTTCATATTGGCTATGCTTGCTTGTTCCAAACATAAAAGACTGCTCATTGTGCAGAGAATTTTCCTCTTTGTGAGGCTGGCCATCAGATAGAAGAAGCGGCAGAAGACTTCTCCGTGACTTGGGATGTGTGTCGCTATAGTTGCTTGAATACTTAATCGCAACTGGCTTGTTAACATTCCTGCGACTCAAGCGACTCAACAGCTTAATGTCGCTGCAATTGAGGATTGTAACTCTGCTGTTCACAGCTTTCAGTGCCACTCCGTTCCGCAGAGCTGCGACCTTCTTATCGATGCAAACTACTGCCATGAAAGGATCGAGGAGTTGCCACTGGTGGAGGAAGGATAGAGATTGCTTCGGGCGCCGGACCTCGTGCTCTAAGCATAACAGTGTGTTCTTCAAATCATAACAAAATTCATACATGTTGAACCATTCCTTTCCATAGTAATTCCCATCAAATCGGGACGAATGAATAAGCAACCACTGGCCAAAGCATTTCCAAGCCTTAGGAAGAGAAGCTAGGCGGATTTCTTTGTCGGGCGACTCGAACATGAGGTCGACCTTACTCTTGTCCCCCCTTTCCTTGCCCTCGATCTTCCACCCGGCGTCCATCATCAGAAGATGTGCGTGCAGCCGGAGATGGTTCCAGAGCATTCCAAAGCCACCACGGCCATCCCGTCGCTGTGCGACCACACTGTTAATGTCAACCCTCTCCCAATCCAGAATACTGCATTGTTTTGCTCTCTGGCTCCTGCGTATCACAGCCCTGCGAGTGTACACCCGATCACCGGAAGGTGGCGTCTCTTGTACCACGAGTTCACATTCAGAAGGCCTGCCATGATGATCTGTACAAGGCATTGCATTCTGCATCTGTTGATTAGCACTATGATATAAAACATGATAGCTTGATAGGCTGCCGTGAGTAAAGGACTCGACTATGCGGCAGTAGACCATCCTGTTGCTAGATGCAGAGCCGGATGGTGTGCTAGCTGGTACCAATGCTTTGATTGCGCCTGGTAGCGAAGTGGTCTGCCCGCTGCCAAAAATGCCCTCAAGGATTTGTTTTTCCTGCTCAGAACCATCAAACGTGTCTTCTCTCAGCTCAGCAACTTTCTCTCCAAACAGCATTGTTGCAATATCCTCCTCCTTCATGCCTATTCCCACCAGGAAGTCTACCTCATCCATCCTGTTTAGTGGTGCAAACTGAAGCAATCACACTGCAATGAAGGGATAAACACAGTTAGAGCACACATATTTGCAACATCAGAAAAATCCCAACCTGGCAAAGACCTAATGCACCAAAGAATCACCAGAAGCATCAAAAGAGGTAAGCTATGACTGCAAAAAACAGAGACATGTAAAACCAATAGGGCACCAAGAACTGAAGTAAAATCCAGGACAGAGTAATGATAGCAGTTGCATTTCAACTATAATTTTTTGCCTTACTGAACTGAAACCACACATCAGAGTGGCAGGCCCTGAAAGGCTGGACCTGAACCAGAATAATATTTCATCATCGCAACGCAAGTATGGTAGCAGGAATTTTCTCCCCCAAAACAATAATGAAAAATCAATCACCATCCAATATATCTCCAATATAAAGAGCAAAAAGGGGCAGGAAAAAAAAAACCCATCCTACATCCGCATGCATCAAGAGCTCTACCCAACATTCCGGTATTTCACCGGTCCGCATTAGCAGGGCAGGCAGATAGATCACACCATCCATCTGGCGCACCGAACAGGCAGGCTGCGAGCGAGCGATTCCCCAATCCAAGAACCAGATGCGAGGAGGAAGAAGATGTACAGCTAACATACCAAGAACAGGCGACGCCGAGGGGAGCAATGGGCGCATCAATGGCGGCGCCCTGAGCCGCCGCTGGCCGTCCGTGACTGTGGGCAAGAAGAGGCACCGCTTTATCCCCACCATCCCCTCTCCATTGGAGATGTCGCCTACTCTCTCTCTCTCTCTCTCTCTCTCTCTCCCCCTATCCACCAAGCTCTGTCTGTCTGTTTCTTTCGCCGAGACCACCGCGCCGAACAGTGATGACACTAGCTTTGCCCAGGGGCGCGCGCACAAAGTCTCTCCCTCGCGCGGGGAGGGAGGCGGCAGGGCCGTGGCAGGGCGCAACCGGAATGCTGTCCCCGTTATTTTTTCTCCCCGTGGCGAGGGGCGTACGTACTGCCCACACCGCTCTCTGGGTCGCTGCTTCCGGCCTCCATGTGTGTGACATGCAGCAGTCTCGGGAGTCTGGCTGTGGGCGTGCGTAAATGGACTGTTGCGTGCGTGGGCTTGGCGACCACTAGTCGAAGCTGGCTGGACACCTGGGACTTGCGCACGTAGCGGCGAACCCGTGACATGTGTGATTGGAGGAACTAAGAGCATATCTCCAGTCGCACACCAAAAAAGATCTCCAAGCATTTTTTTCGTATCGGTGTTAAAAAATCGGTCCAGTCGTATCTCAGGAGCCTGATTTTCGCCGGTCTGGGCCGAATTAGCGCTGGCGGACCCAGGCCGAACCCGGCGCGATGGGGGCGCTTGGGGGTGCCGGGGCGAGCGGTTTTGGCGCGAAAGAGCCGCGGGCCCGCCGCGTCAGCAACACCGCGCGTCTTCTTCCCCGAGCGCCTCGGTTTCCCGCGGGAATCAATGGCAAGGCTGCCGCCGGTCAGCCTTACCAGTGATTCCTCACGGGCGGCGCATTCACGGGGCGGCGCGCCGACACCTCCCCTCCCTCGCACGCGTACACACGGGACGGCGCCGCTATATAAGCCGATGGCCTCCCTTGCCTCTGGCTACACCAGCCACATCAGCCCTAGCCCGCCCTCTACCTCTCCCGAGCGCCGCCGCCGAGCCCTCCCTCTCCCTCCCTCCCTCTCCCGATGGCCGAGCGATTCCCCGACGATGAGGTCGCGGCCAACGGCTTCGGCCGCCGATCGCTCCGCGAACAGGAGTCTTGGCTCCTGTTCCAGGCGAACTCACAGCGCCGGCATCGTCATCAATGAGGGCGGCCGGCGCACCCCCTCGTGGGCTCCTCCGCGCTTCCTCAAGCCCAAGACGGAGTCGGGCCTGACGCCGGTGAAGACAGAGCCGGGCCTCCCTGCGGTGAAGACGGAGCACGACGTCGACATCGAGCTCGACGACGACGCGGACCTAGAATGGGTGCGCGCGGACTCCCTGAAGATGGCGAGGGAGCGCCAGTGCGCCGCCCTGCGGCGATTCGCGCAGCGCCGCCGGGGCCGCGACGAGGGAGGAATCATCGTCATCGAGGCCAGCGACGACGACGCCGCGCCGCCACCACCAGCCCGCATAGGCGACGCCGGTCAGGGGTCCACCAGGGACGGCCGCGTCAAGGAGGAGAAGCCAGACGAAAGCCGGACGACGACGGCGACGACGGCGCTTTTAGCCAGTTCTTGTTTTAATTATATATGTAATAAAAACCCGCTTTTTAAATGTAATATATGTCGAACTTCGCGAACTTTGAACTTTGCTATATATTTAAATTTTTTTGAACGCGCCTGGGGACGGCCCTAGGACCGGCGGCTGGGGACCAACTCGGCCCCAGACCGAGTTTTTGCGCCAGCTCACCCCCAGGGGGCGATTTTAGGCGCCCCCTGGGGGGCCAACGGCTGGAGATGCTCTAAGGCCAACTCCACCGCGCGACCCCAAATGGACGTCCGTTTTGCCCGGATTCTGTCCGTTTGGATAGGGCAATGGGGTCGTGTACAGGCGTGTCCTGGGATGTGGTGGCCGTGCGCCCAGCGCGCGGCCCCATCCCTTTGCCCAATCCTGCCCGTCGCGGCTAAAAATGCTCATATTTTCATCAAAACTAGTTTTACAACCCAAATGCTTGTCTGAAAATTAAAATAGTTTTACAACCAAATCGAAATTGTCTACACTGAACATAAAATGGAGCAATACATCTATTGGTTGCCAATATGATCCCACACGTGCTCTACCAAGTCATTTTGAAGATTCAAATGAGTGTGCCAATCACGCATCTCATGGTGGGATTGGACAAACTGTTCAAATGTGGCCGGATCTTGGTGCAGGGGCTCAATATTTTCACCTTGATAATCAAATCCTTCGTCGAAGATACTCTCATCACGCTCGTCCTCGACGATCATATTGTGCATGATCACACAAGCAGTCATCACCTCCCAAAACTTCCTTTCATCCCATGACAGTGCAGGGTTTCGAACGATACCCCACCGGGATTGAATCACACCAAAAGCACGTTCCACATCCTTTCTAACACTCTCTTGCATTTGGGCAAATCTCTTTCTCTTCTCATCTTGGGGTTTCGAGATTGTCTTCACAAAAGTTGACCACTGAGGATATATATACCATCTGCTAGATAGTATCCCTTGTTGTACTGGTGGCCGTTGATCTCAAAGTTGACAGGTGGGAAGTGGCCTTCTGCAAGCCTCGCGAAGACTGGAGAATGCTGCAGCACGTTGATATCATTGTGAGAACCTGCCATGCCGAAGAAAGAATGCCATATCCAAAGATCCTGTGATGCCACCGCTTCTAATATGATAGTGCACGCCTTGACATGCCCTTTGTACTGGCCCTGCCAAGCAAATGGACAGTTCTTCCACTCCCAGTGCATACAATCTATGCTGCCAAGCATGCTTGGAAAGCCTCTAGCTGCGTTGGTCGCCAACAATCTCTCTGTATCAGCGGCAGTTGGCTGCCTCAAGTACTCTTGGCCAAACACCTCGATCACAGCCTGGAAAAACTTGTACATTGATATCAGACATGTTATCTCACTCATATGCACATACTCATCCACCAGATCACCTGGAATTCCATATGCAAGCATGCGGATGGCCACGGTGCATTTCTGGTAAGAGGAGAATCCAAGCTTGCCAAGGGCATCCGTCTTGCACTCGAAGTATGGGTCATGAGCAACCACTCCCTCTCGGATACGATTGAACACATGCCTTGCCATTCGAAAACGGCGACGAAATTTATCTGATGACCCACAAGTATAGGGGATCTATCCTAGTCCTTTCGATAAGTAAGAGTGTCGAACCCAACGAGGAGCAGAAGGAAATGATAAGCGGGTTTCAGCAAGGTATTCTCTGCAAGTACTGAAATAAGGGGTAACAGATAGTTTCGTGATAAGATAATTTGTAACGAGCAACACGTAACAAAAGTAAATAAAGTGTAGTAAGGTGGCCCAATCCTTTTTGTAGCAAAGGACAAGCCTGGACAAACTCTTATATAAGGAAAAGCGCTCCCGAGGACACGTGGGAATATCGTCAAGCTAGTTTTCATCACGTTCATATGATTCGCGTTCGGTACTTTGATAATTTGATATGTGGGTGGACCGGTGCTTGGGTGTTGTTCTTACTTGAACAAGCATACCACTTATGATTAACCTCTATTGCAAGCATCCGCAACTACAACAAAAGTATTAAGGTAAACCTAACCATAGCATGAAACATATGGATCCAAATCAGCCCCTTACGAAGCAACGCATAAACTAGGGTTTAAGCTTCTGTCACTCTAGCAACCCATCATCTACTTATTACTTCACAATGCCTTCCTCTAGGCCAAAATAATTGTGAAGTGTTATGTAGTCGACGTTCACATAACACCACTAGAGGCTAGACAACATACATCTCATCAAAATATCGAACGAATACCAAATTCACATGACTACTAATAGCAAGACTTCTCCCTTGTCCTCGGGAACAAACGTAACTACTCACAAAGCATAAACATGTTCATAATCAGAGGGGTATTAATATGTATATAGGATATGAACATATGATCTTCCACCAATTAAACCAACTAGCATCAACTACAAGGAGTAATTAACACTACTAGCAACCTACTAGCACCAATCCCGGACTTGGAGACAAGAATTGGATACAAGAGATGAACTAGGGTTTTGAGATGAGATGGTGCTGATGAAGATGTTGATGGAGATTGCCCTCTCCCGATGAGAGGAGCATTGGTGATGACGATGGCGATGATTGCCCCCTCCGGGAGGGAAGTTTCCCCGGCAGAACAGTTCCACCGGAGCTCTAGATTGGATCCGCCAAGGTTCCGCCTCGTGGAGGTGGAGTTTCATCCCGAAAGGTTGCTTCTTATTTTTTTCTCGACGAAAGACTTCATATAGGGTAAGATGGTCATCGGAGAGCCATCAGGGGGCCCACGAGGTAGGGGGCGCGCCCTAGGGGGGCGGGCGCCCCCACCCTCCTAAGCAGGGTGTGGGCCCCCTGGTCTTCATCTTTGGCGAGGATTTTTCATTATTTATTATAAGGTATTCCGTGGAGTTTCAGGACTTTTGGAGTTGTGCAGAATAGGTCTCTAATATTTGCTCCTTTTCCAGCCCAGAATTCCAGCTGCCGGCATTCTCCCTCCTTATGTAAACCTTGTAAAATAAGAGAGAATAACCATAAGTATTGTGACATAATGTGAAAGAACAGCCCATAATGCAATAAATATCGATATAAAAGCATGATGCAAAATGGACGTATCAACTCCCTCAAGCTTAGACCTCGCTTGTCCTCAAGCGAAAGCCGATAACAATAAATATGTCCCCATGTTTAGAGGTAGAGGCGTCGATAGAAATAAAATACAGACATGAGGGCATCATGATTATTCTCATAACAGCAACATACATAGATATTGGCATATGATTACTTATGTTCAAGTGTTGATCTATTCACAATGCAAAAGTATGAATCGGAAAACTTATTGAGAACCAACAAACTATAACCTCCATCATTGAAGCAATTGCAATTTATCATAACATCAGAAAGAGTCTATGTCAGAGCTGAAAAGCAAGTCCACATACTCAACTATCATCTAGTCCTTCATAATTGCTAACACTCGCGCAATACTTGTGGTTATAGAGTTTTAATCGGACATAGAGAAAGGTAGGGGCTTATAGTTTCGCCCCACAACCTTTTACCTCGAGGGTAATGTCAACAATAATAACTCATGCCCCCCTACATCCAATTATATATATATATATATATATATATATATCAGGTTCTTTCCAACATGCTGGGCTTGCCAAAGGATAAAATGAAAAAGGTGTTGGGGAACATAGCAGAATTTTAAAATTTTCTACGCATCACCAAGATCAATCTATGGAGTCATCTAGCAATGAGGGAGAGGGGAGTGCATCTACATACCCTTGTAGATCGCGTGCGGAAGCGTTCAAGAGAACGGGGTTGATGGAGTCGTACTCGTCGTGATCCAAATCACCGATGACCTAGCGCTGAACGGACGGCACCTCCGCGTTCAACACACGTACGGTTGGGAAGACGTCTCCTCCAACTTGATCCAGCAAAGGGAAGGAGAGGTTGATGAAGATCCAGCAGCACGACGGCGTGGTGGTGGAAGCAACGGTGATCTCGGCAGGGCTTCGCCAAGCACATGGAAAGGGAGGAGTGTCACGGGGGGAGAGGGAGAGGCCAGGGGCTAGGGTGCGGCTGCCCTCCCTCCCCCCACTATATATAGGGTCCCTAGGGGGGCGCCAGCCCTAGGAGATCCAATCTCCAAGGGGGGGCGACCAAGGGGGTGGCTTGCCCCCCAAGCCAAGTGGGGCGCCCCCCACCCCTAGGGTTTCCAACCCTAGGCGCAGGGGGAGGCCCAAGGGGGGTGCACCAGCCCACTAGGGGCTGGTTCCCCTCCCACTTCAGCCCATGGGGCCCTCCGGGATAGGTGGCCCCACCCGGTGGACCCCGGGACCCTTCCGGTGGTCCTGGCACAATACCGATTATCCCTGAAACTTTCCCGATGGCCGAAACTTGACTTCCTATATATAAATCTTCACCTCCGGACCATTCCGGAACTCCTCGTGACGTCCGGGATCTCATCCGGGACTCCAAACAACTTTCGGGTTACCATATACTAATATCTCAACAACCCTAGCGTCACTGAACCTTAAGTGTGTAGACCCTATGGGTTCGGGAGACACGCAGACATGACCGAGACGACTCTCCGGTCAATAACCAACAGCGGGATCTGAATACCCATGTTGGCTCCCACATGCTCCTCGATGATCTCATCGGATGAACCACGATGTCGAGAATTCAATCAATCCGTATACAATTCCCTTTGTCAATCGGTACGTTACTTGCCCGAGACTCGATCGTCGGTATCCCAATACCTCGTTCAATCTCGTTACCGGCAAGTCACTTTACTCGTACCGTAATGCATGATCTCGTGATCAACCACTTGGTCACATTGAGCTCATTATGATGATGCATTACCGAGTGGGCCCAGAGATACCTCTCCGTCATACGGAGTGACAAATCCCAGTCTCGATTCGTGCCAACCCAACAGACACTTTCGGAGATACCTGTAGTGTGCCTTTATAGTCACCCAGTTACGTTGTGATGTTTGGAACACCCAAAGCACTCCTACGGTATCCGGGAGTTTCACAATCTCATGGTCTAAGGAAATGATACTTGACATTCGGAAAAGCTATAGCAAACGAACTACATGATATTTGAGCTATGCTTAGGATTGGGTCTTGTCCATCGCATCATTATCCTAATGATGTGATCCCGTTATCAATGACATCCAATGTCCATAGTCAGGAAACCATGACTATCTTTTGATCAACGAGCTAGTCAACTAGAGGCTCACTAGGGACGTGTTGTGGTCTATGTATTCACACATGTATTACGATTTCCGGATAACACAACTATAGCATGAACAATAGACAATTATCATGAACAAAGAAATATAATAATAACCATTTTATTATTGCCTCTAGGGCATATTTCCAACAGTCTCCCACTTGCAGTAGAGTCAATAGTCTAGTTACATTGTGATGAATCGAACACCCATGCAGTTCTGGTGTTGATCATGTTTTGCTCTAGGGAGAGGTTTAGTCAACGAATCTGCCACATTCAGGTCCGTATGTACTTTACAAATATCTATGTCTCCATTTTGAACACTTTCACGAATGGAGTTGAAGCGACGCTTGATATGCCTGGTCTTCCTGTGAAACCTGGGCTCCTTGGCAAGGGCAATAGCTCCAGTGTTGTCACAGAAGAGAGTCATCGGGCCCGACGCATTGGGTATGACTCCTAGGTCGGTAATGAACTCCTTCACCCAGATTGCCTCTTGTGCTGCCTTCGAGGCTGCCATGTACTCCGCTTCACATGTAGATCCCGCCACAACGGTTTGCTTGCAACTGCACCAGCTTACTGCCCCACCATTCAAAATATACACGTATCCGGTTTGTGACTCAGAGTCATCCAGATCTGTGTTGAAGCTAGCATCGACGTAACCCTTTACGACGAGCTCTTCGTCACCTCCATAAACGAGAAACATATCCTTAGTCCTCTTCAGGTGCTTCAGGATATTCTTGACTGCTGTCCAGTGTTCCATGCCGGGATTACTTTGGTACCTTCCTACCAAACTTACGGCAAGGTTTACACCAGGTCTGGTACACAGCATACCATACATGATAGACCCTATGGCCGAGGCATAGGGGACGACACTCATCTTTTCTCTATCTTCTGCCGTGGTCGGGCATTGAGCCGTGCTCAATCTCGTACCTTGCAATACAGGCAAGAACCCCTTCTTTGACTGATCCATTTTGAACTTCTTCAATATCTTGTCAAGGTACGTACTCTGTGAAAGACCAATGAGGCGTCTTGATCTATCTCTATAGATCTTGATGCCTAATATATAAGCAGCTTCTCCAAGATCCTTCATTGAAAAACACTTGTTCAAGTAGGCCTTTATGCTTTCCAAGAATTCTATATCATTTCCCATCAACAGTATGTCATCCACATACAATATGAGAAATGCTACAGAGCTCCCACTCACTTTCTTGTAAATGCAGGCTTCTCCATAAGTCTGCGTAAACCCAAACGCTTTGATCATCTCATCAAAACGAATGTTCCAACTCCGAGATGCTTGCACCAGCCCATAAATCGAGCGTTGGAGCTTGCACACCTTGTCAACATTCTTAGGATCGACAAAACCTTCCGGCTGTATCATATACAATTCTTCCTTAAGGAAACCATTAAGGAATGCGTTTTGATGTCCATTTTCCATATCTCATAATCATAGAATGCGGCAATTGCTAACATGATTCGGACGGACTTCAGCTTCGCTACGGGTGAGAAAGTCCCATCGTAGTCAACCCCTTGAACTTGTCGATAACCCTTAGTGACAAGCTGAGCTTTATAGATGGTTACATTACCATCCGCGTCTGTCTTCTTCTTAAAGGTCCATTTATTTTCTATGGCTCGTCGATCATCGGGCAAGTCAGTCAAAGTCCATACTTCGTTTTCATACATGGATCCTATCTCGGATTTCATGGCTTCCAGCCATTTGTCGGAATCCGGGCCCGCCATCGCTTCTTCATAGTTCGAAGGTTCACCGTTGTCTAACAACATGATTTCCAAGACAAGGTTGCCGTACCACTCTGGTGCGGAACGTGTCCTTGTGGACCTATGAAGTTCAGTAGCAACTTGATCTGAAGTTTCATGATCATCATCATTAACTTCCTCTCTAGTCGGTGCAGGCACCTCAGGAACATTTTCTTGAGCTGCGCCACTTACCGTTTCAAGAGGTAATATTTCATCAAGTTCTACTTTCCTCCCACTTATTTCTTTCGAGAGAAACTCTTTCTCTAGAAAGGACCCATTCTTGGCAACAAAGATCTTGCCTTCGGATCTGAGGTAGAAGGTATACCCAATAGTTTCTTTAGGGTATCCTATGAAGACGCATTTTTCCGATTTGGGTTCGAGCTTTTCAGGTTGAAGTTTCTTGACATAAGCATCACATCCCCAAACTTTTAGAAACGACATCTTAGGTTTCTTCCCAAACCATAATTCATACGGTATCGTCTCAACGGATTTCGACGGAGCCCTATTTAAAGTGAATGCGACAGTCTCTAAAGCATAGCCCTAAAATGACAACGGTAAATCGGTAAGAGACATCATAGATTGCACCATATCCAATAGAGTGCAATTACGACATTCGGACACACCATTACGCTGAGGTGTTCCAGGCAGCGTGATTTGTGAAACTATTCCACATTTTCTTAAGTGTGTGCCAAATTCATGACTCAAGTATTCTCCCCCACGATCTGATCGCAAGAACTTGATTTTTCTGTCATGTTGATTCTCAACCTCACTCTGAAATTCCTTAAACTTTTCAAAGGTCTCAGACTTGTGTTTCATTAAGTAGACATACACATATCTACTCAAGTCATCAGTGAGGGTGAGAACATAACGATAGCCACTGCGAGCCTCAACACTCATTGGACCGCACACATCAATATGTATGATTTCCAATAAGTTGGTTGCTCGCTCCATTGTTCCTGAGAACGGAGTCTTGATCATTTTACCCATGAGGCATGGTTCACACATGTCAAATGATTTGTAATCAAGAGACTCCAAAAGTCCATCGGCATGGAGCTTCTTCATGCGTTTGACACCTATGTGACCAAGGCGGCAGTGCCACAAGTATGTGGGACTATCATTATCAACCTTACATCTTTTGGTATTCACACTATGAATATGTGTAACATTACGCTCAAGATTCATTAAGAATAAACCATTCACCAGTGGAGCATGACCATAAAACATATCTCTCATATAAATAGAACAACCATTATTCTCGGATTTAAATGAGTAGCCATCTCGAATTAAACGAGATCCTGATACAATGTTCATGCTCAAAGCTGGCACTAAATAACAATTATTGAGGTTTAAAACTAATCCCGTAGGTAAATGTAGAGGTAGCGTGCCGACGGCGATCACATCGACCTTGGAACCATTCCCGACGCGCATCGTCACCTCGTCCTTCGTCAGTCTCCGCTTATTCCGCAGCTCCTGCTTTGAGTTACAAATGTGAGCAACCGCACTGGTATCAAATACTCAGGAGCTACTATGAGTACTGGTAAGGTACACATCAATTACATGTATATCACATATACCTTTAGTGTTGCCGGCCTTCTTGTCCGCTAAGTATTTGGGGCAGTTCCGCTTCGAGTGACCACTTCCCTTGCAATAAAAACACTCAGTCTCGGGCTTGGGTCCATTCTTTGGCTTCTTCCCGGCAGCTTGCTTACCGGGCGCGGCAACTCCCTTGCTGTCCTTCTTGAAGTTCTTCTTACCCTTGCCTTTCTTGAACTTAGTGGTTTTATTCACCATCAACACTTGATGTTCCTTTTTGATTTCCACCTCTGCTGATTTCAGCATTGAATATACCTCACGAATGGTCTTTTCCATCCCCTGCATATTGAAGTTCATCACAAAGCTCGTGTAGCTCGGTGGAAGCGATTGAAGGATTCTGTCAATGACCGCGTCATCCGGGAGATTAACTCCCAGCTGAGTCAAGCGGTTATGCAACCCAGACATTTTGAGTATGTGCTCACTGACAGAACTATTTTCCTCCATCTTATAGCTGAAGAACTTGTCAGAGACTTCATATCTCTCGACCCGGGCATGAGCTTGGAAAACCATTTTCAGCTCTTCGAACATCTCATATGCTCCGTGTCTCTCAAAACGCTTTTGGAGCCCCGGTTCTAAGCTGTAAAGCATGCCGCACTGAACGAGGGAGTAATCATCAGCACGTGACTGCCAAGTGTTCATAACATCTTGGTTCTCTGGGATGGGTGCGTCACCTAGCGGTGCTTCTAGGACATAATCTTTCTTGGCAGCTATGAGGATGATCCTCAGGTTCCGGACCCAGTCCGTATAGTTGCTGCCATCATCTTTCAGCTTGGTTTTCTCTAGGAATGCGTTGAAGTTGAGGGCAACATTAGCGTGGGCCATTTGATCTACAAGACATAGTGTAAAGATTTTAGACTAAGTTCATGATAATTAAGTTCATCTAATCAAATTATTCAATGAACTCCCACTCAGATAGACATCCCTCTAGTTATCTAAGTGAAACATGATCCGAGTTAACTAGGCCGTGTCCGATCATCACGTGAGATGGACTAGTCAACATCGGTGAACATCTTCATGTTGATTGTATCTTCTATACGACTCATGCTCGACCTTTCGGTCTTCCGTGTTCCGAGGCCATGTCTGTACATGCCAGGCTCGTCAAGTCAACCTAAGTGTATTGCGTGTGTAAATCTGGCTTACACTCGTTGTATTCGAACATTAGAATCTATCACACCCGATCATCACGTGGTGCTTCAAAACAACGAACCTTTGCAACGGTGCACAGTTAGGGGGAACACTTTCTTAAAATTATTACGAGGGATCATCTTATTTAAGCTACCGTCGTTCTAAGCAAATAAGATGTAAAACATGATAAACATCACATGCAATCAGATAGTGACATGATATGGCCAATATCATTTGCTCCTTTTGATCTCCATCTTCGGGGCTTCATGATCATCGTTGTCACCGGCATGACACCATGATCTCCATCATCGTGTCTTCTTGAAGTTGTCTCATCATCTATTACTTCTACTACTATGGCTAACGCTTTAGCAATAAAGTAAAGTAATTACATAACGTTTATGTTGACACGCAGGTCATAAATAAATAAAGACAACTCCTATGGCTCCTGCCGGTTGTCATACTCATCGACATGCAAGTTGTGATTCCTATTACAAGAACATGATTAATCTCATTGTGACGCTCGGATAATTAAGCTATAGTAACCCTCACCAAATGATGCCACGTCACCTCGATTACTGTTGTTAATCACGCGTAGTTCAAAACCGATTCGAAATTCAAATTTAAAATAAAGTCAAACCAGTAAAAAATTTAAATGTCAGAACTAAAAAGTACAACGGTGACAAATAAAGCATAGGTAATTATGGTGAAGAAACCACCCTTTTATAAAATGTTTGAATGCTCTAAAATGATTTAAGCAGTAGCTAAAACAACTAAATAAATGCCTTTAGTATTTTATAAAATACTAAACTATTTTATTTGGGGGTTAGACCTTTTTGTGACCGAGGTATAACTAGTAATAATAATTTAGGTGCAACTTTTATGTTTTATAAAACTAAAATAATATAAATCCGTAGAAGAAAATAAATAAAAGAAAAGAGATAAAACAGAAAAACAAAAGACAAAAAAAATATAGGAGAGAAACCCCCCGGGGCTCCGGCCCAGCAGGCCACCGGCCCAACTGGGCCACGACCTGCCAGGCCGACCCAAATCTCCTTTGGCCCAACCGGCCTCCCCATAACCCCCACTCCCCCCGGTCCAACCCTAGACCCCCCAATCGCACCACTCCCCCCACCCCCGCTGGATCTGGATCGGGGCAAAATCCCGATCCCCTCG
>NC_041382.1:528632665-528666148 GCF_002162155.2 Triticum dicoccoides
TCGCGCGCCCGCGCCGACCGCAGCTGCGGCTGCCCTTCCCCGTCCTCCTGTGTGCCGCGCCCCCTCGCTGCGGCTCCCCTCACTGCCGACCCGCGCCCACCCAGGCCGCCCCAGGCCACTGGCCCCCCTCTTCTCCGGCGCTCTGCCGTGGTCGCCGGCGCCCCAGTTGGGTTGCCCCTGCCGGTCACGCCCGACGCCCGTGAACCCCCCCACACCCGCTATGGCTCCCTGTGCCAATGACAGGTGGGCCTAGCCCAAAACGTTTTAATAAAAAAGGAATTAAAAAATATTAAATAAATAAATAAATAATAATTAAAATAATTAAAATATTAATTAATTAATTAAGTAATTAATTAAGTTAACTAATCCTGATTAGATTAACCTAATCACTAATTAAACTAATTAATCTGTTTTAGTTAATCTTAGTCAATGACAGAGGGACCCACACGTCAGGTTGACCAGGTCAATGGTCAATGTTGACTGCTGACATCACTCTAATGTCATGCTGACGTCATCATTTACTATTCTGATAGTGTTGGATTTAAATAAATAATTAAATAAAATCAGAAAATAATTAAATCTTTAGAAAATCATATCTTTTAATCCGTAACTCGGATTAAAATATTTTCAACATGAAAGTTGCTCAGAACGACGAGACGAACCCGGATACGTAGCCCGTTCGTCCACCACACACCCCTAACATATCAAACCCGCAACTTTCCCCCTCCGGTTCATCTGTCAGAAAACACGAAACACCGGGAATACTTTCCCGGATGTTTTCCCCCCTTCACCGGTATCACCTACTACCGCGTTAGGGCACACCGAACACCGCGTATTGCCTTGTTATATTTTTTGATGCTTTGTTTGCTCTGTATTCATTATTTCTTCCCCCTCTTCTCTCCGGTAGACTACAAGACCGACGCTGCTGCTGACCAGTTCGACTACGGAGTTGACGACCCCTCTCTCTTGCCAGAGCAACCAGGCAAGCCCCCCCTTTGATCACCAGATATCGCCTACTCTTCTCTATACTGCTTGCATTAGAGTAGTGTAGCATGTTACTGCTTTCCGTTAATCCTATTCTGATGCATAGCCTGTCATTGCTGCTACAATCATTGATACCTTACCCGCAATCCTAAATGCTTAGTATAGGATGCTAGTGTTCCATCAGTGGCCCTACACTCTTGTCCGTCTGCCATGCTATACTACTGGGCTGTGATCACTTCGGGAGGTGATCACGGGCATATACTATATACTTTACGCTGTTACATTACCTGTGATACTGTTCGGAGTTGGGGGCTGAAGGGGCAGGTGGCTCCATCCCGGTAGAGGTGGGCCTGGGTTCCCGACGGCCCCCGACTGTTACTTGGTGGCGGAGCGACAGGGCAGGTTGAGACCACCTAGGAGACAGGTGGGCCTGGCCCTGTTCGGCGTTCGCGGATATTTAACACGCTTAACGAGATCTTGGTATTTGATCTGAGTTGGCTACGAGCCTATACGCACTAACCATCTACGCGGGAGTAGTTATGGGTATCCCGACGTCGTGGTATCAGCCGAAGCACTTCAGACATCAGCGACGGAGCGGCGCGTGCCGAATTGGACTGGAACGCCACTAGGCTAGGTCTGCTTTCGGCCGCGTACGCAACGTGCAGGTGTGCTATGGGCGATGGGCCCAGACCCCTGTGCGCTTAGGTTTAGACCGGCGTGCTGGCCTCTCTGTTGAGCCTAGGTGGGGCTGCGACGTGTTGATCATCCGCGGCCGGGCATGACCCAGAAAGTGTGTCCGGCCAAATGGGATCAAGCGTGCTGGGTAAGTTGGTGCACCCCTGCAGGGAAGTTAATCTATTCGAATAGCCGTGATCTTCGGTAACAGGACGACTTGGAGTTGTACCTTGACCTTATGACAACTAGAACCGGATACTTAATAAAACACACCCTTCCAAGTTCCACAGACAACCCGGTGATCGCTTTTCCACAGGGCGACGAGGGGAGGATCGCCGGGTAGGGTTATGCTATGCGATGCTACTTGGAGATGCTATTTGGAGATTCTACTTGGAGATGCTACTTGGAGGACTTCAATCTACTCTCTTCTACATGTTGCAAGACGGAGGCTGCCAGAAGCGTAGTCTTTGATAGGACTAGCTATCCCCCCTCTTATTCTGGCATTCTGCAGTTCAGTCCACTGATATGGCCCTTTACACATATCCCATGCATATGTAGTGTAGCTCCTTGCTTGCGAGTACTTTGGATGAGTACTCACGGTTGCTTTTCTCCCTCTTTTCCCCCTTTTCCCTTTTACCTGGTTGGCGCAACCAGATGCTGGAGCCCTGGAGCCAGACGCCACCGTCGACGACGACCCCTACTACACCGGAGGTGCCTACTACTACGTGCAGCCCGCTGATGACGACCAGGAGTAGTTAGGAGGATCCCAGGCAGGAGGCCTGCACCTCTTTTGATCTGTATCCCAGTTTGTGCTAGCCTTCTTAAGGCAACTTGTTTAACTTATGTCTGTACTCAGATATTGTTGCTTCCGCTGACTCGTCTATGATCGAGCACTTGTATTCGAGCCTTCGAGGCCCCTGGCTTGTATTATGATGCTTGTATGACTTATTTATGTTTTAGAGTTGTGTTGTGATATCTTCCCGTGAGTCCCTGATCCTGATCGTACACGTTTGCGTGCATGATTAGTGTACGATTGAATCGGGGGCGTCACACTCATACATCACATATATCATTCATCACATCCTTTTGGCCATATCACATCACACGGCACATGCTGCAAAAACAAGTTACACGTCCTCTAATTGTTGTTGCAAGTTTTTACGTGGCTGCTATAGGTTTCTAGCAAGAACGTTTCTTACCTACGCCAAAACCACAACGTGATATGCCAATTTCTATTTACCCTTCATAAGGACCCTTTTCATCGAATCCGATCCGACTAAAGTGGGAGAGACAGACACCCGCCAGCCACCTTATGCAACTAGTGCATGTCAATCGGTGGAACCAGTCTCACGTAAGCGTACGTGTAAGGTCGGTCCGGGCCGCTTCATCCCACAATGCCGCCGAATCAAGATAAGACTAGTAACGGCAAGCAAATTGACAATATCCACGCCCACAACTGCTTTGTGTTCTACTCGTGCATAGAAACTACGCATAGACCTAGCTCATGATGCCACTGTTGGGGAACGTAGCAGAATTTTAAAATTTTCTACACATCACCAAGATCAATCTATGGAGTCATCTAGCAACGAGGGAGAGGGGAGTGCATCTACATAGCCTTGTAGATCACGCGCGGAAGCGTTCAAGATAATGGGGTTGATGGAGTCGTACTCGTCGTGATCCAAATCACCGATAACCTAGCGCCGAACGGACAACACCTCCGCGTTCAACACACGTACGGTTGGGAAGACGTCTCCTCCAACTTGATCCAGCAAAGAGAAGGAAAGGTTGATGAAGATCCAGCAGCACAACGGCGTGGTGGTGGAAGCAACGGTGATCTCGGCAGGGCTTCGCCAAGCACAGGGAGAGGGAGGAGTGTCACGGGAGGGAGAGGGAGAGGCCAGGGGCTAGGGTGCGGCTGCCTGTTGGGGAACGTAGTAATTTCAAAAATTTCCTACGCACACGCAAGATCCTGGTGATGCATAGCAACGAGAGGGGAGAGTGTGATCTACGTACCCTTGTAGATCGACAACGGAAGCGTTACCACAACGTGGTTGATGTAGTCGTACGTCTTCACGGTCCGACCGATCCAAGCACCGTTACTCCGGCACCTCCGAGTTCTTGCACACGTTCAGCTCGATGACGATCCCCGGACTCCGATCCAGCAAAGTGTCGGGGAAGAGTTCCGTCAGCACGACGGTGTGGTGACGATCTTGATGTACTACCGTCACAGGGCTTCGCCTAAGCACCGCTACAATATTATTGAGGACTATGGTGGAAGAGGGCACCGCACACGGCTAAGAATATGATCACGTGGATCAACTTGTGTCTCTAGGGTGCCCCCCTGCCCCCGTATATAAAGGAGCAAGGGAGGAGGATGCCGGCCCTAGGAGGAGGGCGCGCCAAGGGGAGTCCTACTCCCACCGGGAGTAGGACTCCTTCTTTCCTAGTCCAACTAGGAGAAGGGGGGAAAGGTGGGAAGTGGAGAAGGAAGGGAGAGGGGGGCCGCGCCCCAAACCCCTTGTCCAATTCGGACTGGGCTTGGGAGGGGCGCGCGCCACCTCCTGGCTCCTTCCCACTAAAGCCCATTAAGGCCCAATACTCTTCCCCGTATTCCCGTAACTCTCCGGTACTACGAAAAATACCCGAATCACTCGGAACCTTTCCGATGTCCGAATATAGTCGTCCAATATATCGATCTTTACGTCTCAACCATTTCGAGACTCCTCGTCATGTCCCCGATCTCATCCGGGACTTCGAACTCCTTCGGTACATCAAAACTCATAAACTCATAATATAACTGTCATCGAAATCTTAAGCGTGCGGACCCTACGGGTTCGAGAACAATATAGACATGATCGAGACACGTCTCCAGTCAATAACCAATAGCAGGACCTGGATGCCCATATTGGCTCCTACATATTCTACGAAGATCTTTATCGGTCAGACTGCATAACAACATACGTTGTTCCCTTTGTCATCGGTATGTTACTTGCCCGAGATTCGATCGTCGGTATCTCAATACCTAGTTCAATCTCGTTACCGGCAAGTCTCTTTACTCGTTCTGTAATACATCATCTCACAACTAACTCATTAGTTGCAATGCTTGCAAGGCTTATGTGATGTGCTTTACCGAGAGGGCCCAGAGATACCTCTCCGACAATCGGAGTGACAAATCCTAATCTCGAAATACGCCAACCCAACATGTACCTTTGGAGACACCTGTAGAGCACCTTTATAATCACCCAGTTACGTTGTGACGTTTGGTAGCACACAAAGTGTTCCTCTGGCAAACGGGAGTTGCATAATCTCATAGTCATAGGAACATGTATAAGTCATGAAGAAAGCAATAGCAACATACTAAACGATCGGGTGCTAAGCTAATGGAATGGGTCATGTCAATCAGATCATTCACCTAATGATGTGATCCCGTTAATCAAATAACAACTCTTTGTCCATGGTTAGGAAACATAACCATCTTTGATTAACGAGCTAGTCAAGTAGAGGCATACTAGTGACACTCTGTTTGTCTATGTATTCACACATGTATTATGTTTCCGGTTAATACAATTCTAGCATGAATAATAAACATTTATCATGATATAAGGAAATAAATAATAACTTTACTATTGCCTCTAGGGCATATTTCCTTCAGTCTCCCACTTGCACTAGAGTCAATAATCTAGTTCACATCGCCATGTGATTCAACACTAAGAGTTCACATCACCACGTGATTAACACCCATAGTTCACATCGTCATGTGACCTATACCCAAAGGGTTTACTAGAGTCAATAATCTAGTTCACATCATTTATGTGATTAACACCCAAAGAGTACTAAGGTGTGATCATGTTTTGCTTGTGAGATAATTTTAGTCAACGGGTCTGTCACATACAGATCCGTAAGTATTTTTGCGAATTCTATGTCTACAATGCTCTGCACGGAGCTACTCTAGCTAATTGCTCCCACTTTCAATATGTATCTAGATCGAGACTTTGAGTCATCCAGATCTGTGTCAAAACTTGCATCGATGTAACTTTTTACGATGAACCTTTTGTCACCTCCATAATCGAGAAATATTTCCATATTCCACTAAGGATAATTTTGACCGCTGTCCAGTGATCTACTCCTAGATCACTATTGTATTCCCTTGCTTAACACAATGTAGGGTATACAATAGATCTGGTATACATCATGGCATACTTTATAGAACCTATGGCTGAGGCATAGGGAATGACTTTCATTCTCTTTCTATCTTCTGCCGTGGTCGGGCTTTGAGTCTTACTCAATTTCATACCTTGTAACACAGGCAAGAACTCTTTCTTTGACTGCTCCATTTTGAACTACTTCAAAATCTTGTCAAGGTTTGTACTTATTGAAAAAAAACTTATCAAGCGTCTTGATCTATCTCTATAGATCTTGATGCTCAATATGTAAGCAGCTTCACCGAGGTCTTTCTTTGGAAAACTCCTTTCAAACACTCCTTTATGCTTTGCAGAATAATTCTACATTATCTCTGATCAACAATATGTCATTCACATATACTTATCAGAAATGCTGTAGTGCTCCCACTCACTTTCTAGTAAATACAGGCTTCACCGCAAGTCTGTATAAAACTATATGCTTTGATCAACTTATCAAAGAGTATATTCCAACTCCGAGATGCTTGCACCAGTCCATAAATGGATCGCTGGAGCTTGCATATTTTGTTAGCACCTTTAGGATTGACAAAACCTTCTTGTTGCATCACATACAACTCTTCTTTAATAAATCCATTAAGGAATGCAGTTTTGTTTATCCATTTGCCAGATTTCATAAAATGTGGCAATTGCTAACATGATTCGGACAGACTTAAGCATAGATACGAGTGAGATACTCTCATCGTAGTCAACACCTTGAACTTGTCGAAAACTTTTGCGACAATTCTAGCTTTATAGATAGTAACACTACTATCAGTGTCCGTCTTCCTCTTGAAGATCCATTTATTTTCTATGGCTTGCCGATCATCGGGCAAATCCATCAAAGTCCATACTTTGTTCTCATACATGGATCATATCTCAGATTTCATGTCCTCAAACCATTTAGCGGAATCTGGGCTCATCATCGCTTCCTCATAGTTCGCAAGTTTGTCATGGTCTAGTAACATGACTTCCAGAACAGGATTACCGTACCACTCTGGTGCGGATCTCACTCTGGTTAACCTACGAGATTCGGTAGTAACTTGATCCGAAGTTACATGATCATCATCATTATCTTCCTCACTAATTGGTGCAGGAGTCACAGGAACAGATTTCTGTGATGAACTACTTTCCAATTATGGAGCAGGTACAGTTACCTCATCAAGTTCTACTTTCCTCCCACTCACTTCTTTCGAGAGAAACTCCTTCTCTAGAAAGGATCCATTCTTAGCAACGAATGTCTTGCCTTCGGATCTGTGATAGAAGGTGTACCCAACTGTCTCCTTTGGGTATCCTATGAAGACATATTTCTCCGATTTGGGTTTGAGCTTATCAGGATGAAACTTTTTCATATAAGCATCGCAACCCCAAACTTTAAGAAACGACAACTTTGGTTTCTTACCAAACCACAGTTCATACGGTGCCGTCTCAACGGATTTAGATGGTGCCCTTTTTAACGTGAATGCAGCTGTCTCTAATGCATAACCCCAAAACTATAGTGGTAAATCGGTAAGAAACATCATAGTTTGCACTATATCCAATAAAGTACGGTTATGACGTTCGGACACACCATTATGTTGTGGTGTTCCAGGTGGCATGAATTTGTGAAACTATTCCACATTGTTTTAATTGAAGACCAAACTCGTAACTCAAATATTCGTCTCCGCGATCAGATCGTGGAAACCTTATCTTCTTGTCACGATGATTTTCCACTTCACTATGAAATTCTTTGAACTGTTCAAATGTTTCAGACTTATGTTTCATCAAGTAGATATACCCATATCTGCTCAAATCATTTGTGAAGTCCGGAAAATAACGATACTTGCCGTGAGCCTTAACACTCATCGGACCGCATACATCAGTATGTATTATTTCTAATAAGTCAGTTGCTCGCTCCAGAGAACGGAGTCTTAGTCATCTTGCCCATGAGGCATGGTTCGCAAGCATCAAGTGATTCATAATCAAGTGATTCCAAAATCCCATCAGCATGGAGTTTCTTCATGCGCTTTACACCAATATGACCTAAACGGTAGTGCTACAAATAAGTTGCACTATCATTATTAACTTTGCATCTTTTGGTTTCAATATTATGATTATGTGTATCACTACGATCGAGATCCAACGAACTATTTTCATTGGGTGTGTAACCATATAAGGTTTTATTCATGTAAATAGAACAACAATTTATTCTCTTACTTAAATGAATAACCGTATTACAATAAACATGATCAAATCACATTTATGCTCAACGCAAACACCAAATAACACTTATTCAGGTTCAACACTAATCCCGAAAGTATAGGGAGTGTGCGATGATGATCATATCAATCTTGGAACCACTTCCAACACACATCGTCACTTCACCCTTAACTAGTCTCTGTTTATTCTGCGACTCCCGTTTCGAGTTACTAATCTTAGCAACTGAACTAGTATCAAATACTGAGGGGTTGCTATAAACACTAGTAAAGTACACATCAATAACATGTATATCAAATATACTTATGTTCACTTTGCCATCCTTCTTATCTGCCAATCACTTGGGGTAGTTCCGCTTCCAGTGACCAGTCCCTTTGCAGTAGAAACACTTAGTCTCAGGCTTAGGACCAGACTTGGGCTTCTTCACTTGAGCAGTACCTTGCTTGCTGTTCTTCTTGAAGTTCCCCTTCTTCCCTCTGCTCTTTTCTTGAAACTAGTGGTCTTGTCTACCATCAACACTTGATGTTTTTCTCGATTTCTACCTTCGTCAATTTCCGCATTACGAAGAGCTTGGGAATCGTTTCCGTTATCCCTTGCATATCATAGTTCATCACGAAGTTCTACTAACTTGGTGATGGTGACTAGAGAATTCTGTCAATCACTATCTTATCTGGAAGATTAACTCCCACTTGATTCAAGCGATTGTAGTACTCAGACAATCTGGGCACATGCTCACTAGTTGAGCGATTCTCCTCCATCTTTTAGCTATAGAACTTGTTGGAGACTTCATATCTCTCAACTCGGGTATTTGCTTGAAATATTAACTTCAACTCCTAGAACATCTCATATGCTCCATGATGTTCAAAACGTCTTTGAAGTCCCGATTCTAAGACATTAAGCATGGTGCACTAAACTATCAAGTAGTCAACGTTCATAACGTCTGCATCTGCTCCTGCAATAGGTCCGTCACCTAGCGGTGCATCAAGGACATAATTCTTCTGTGCAGCAATGAGGATAAAACTCAGATCACGGATCCAATCTGCATCATTGCTACTAACATTTTTTAACACAATTTTCTCTAGGAACATATCAAAATAAACACAGGGAAGCAACAACGCGAGCTATTAATCTACAACAAAAATTGCAAAATACTACCAGGACTAAGTTCATGATAAATTTAAGTTCAATTAATCATATTACTTAAGAACTCCCACTTAGATAGACATCCCTCTAATCATCTAAGTGATTACGTGATCCAAATCAACTAAACCATGTCCGATCATCACGTGAGATGGAGTAGTTTCATTGGTGAACATCGCTATGTTGATCATATCTGCTATATGATTCATGCTCGACCTTTCGGTCTCCGTGTTCCGAGCCATATCTGTATATGCTTGGCTCGTCAAGTATAACCTGAGTATTCTGCGTGTGCAACTGTTTTGCACTCGTTGTATTTGAATGTAGAGCCTATCACACCCGATCATCACGTGGTGTCTCAGCACGAAGAACTTTCGCAACGGTGCATACTCAGGGAGAACACTTCTTGATAATTAGTGAGAGATCATCTTATAATGCTACCGTCAATCAAAGCAAAATAAGATGCATAAAAGATAAACATCACATGCAATCAATATAAGTGATATGATATGGCCACCATCATCTTGTGCTTGTGATCTCCACCTTCGAAGCACCGTCATGATCACCATCGTCACCGGTGCGACACCTTGATCTCCATCATAGCATCGTTGTCGTCTTGCCAATCTTATGCTTCCACGACTATCGCTACCGCTTAGTGATAAAGTAAAGCATTACAGCGCGATTGCATTGCATACAATAAAGCGACAACCATATGGCTCCTGCCAGTTGCCGATAACTCGGTTACAAAACATGATCATCTCATACAATTAAATTTAGCATCATGTCTTGACCATATCACATCACAACATGCCCTGCAAAAACAAGTCAGACGTCCTCTACTTTGTTGTTGCAAGTTTTACGTGGCTGCTACGGGCTTAAGCAAGAACCAATCTTACCTACGCATCAAAACCACAACGATAGTTTGTCAAGTTGGTGCTGTTTTAACCTTCGCAAGGACCGGGCGTAGCCACACTCGGTTCAACTAAAGTTGGAGAAACTGTCACCAGCTAGCCACCTTTGTGCAAAGCACGTCGGGAGAACCGGTCTCGCGTAAGCGTACGCGTAATGTCGGTCCGGGCCGCTTCGTCCAACAATACCGTCGAACCAAAGTATGACATGTTGGTAAGCAGTATGACTTATATTGCCCACAACTCACTTGTGTTCTACTCGTGCATATAACATCAACACATAAAACCTAGGCTCGGATGCCACTGTTGGGGAACGTAGTAATTTCAAAAATTTCCTACGCACACGCAAGATCCTGGTGATGCATAGCAACGAGAGGGGAGAGTGTGATTTACGTACCCTTGTAGATCGACAACGGAAGCGTTACCACAACATGGTTGATGTAGTCGTACGTCTTCACGGTCCGACCGATCCAAGCACCGTTACTCCGGCACCTCCGAGTTCTTGCACACGTTCAGCTCGATGACGATCCCCGGACTCCGATCCAGCAAAGTGTCGGGGAAGAGTTCCGTCAGCACGACGGCGTGGTGATGATCTTGATGTACTACCGTCGCAGGGCTTCGCCTAAGCACCGCTACAATATTATCGAGGACTATGGTGGAAGGGGGCACCGCACACGGCTAAGAATATGATCACGTGGATCAACTTGTGTCTCTAGGGTGCCCCCCTGCCCCCGTATATAAAGGAGCAAGGGAGGAGGAGGCCGGCCCTAGGAGGAGGGCGCGCCAAGGGGAGTCCTACTCCCACCGGGAGTAGGACTCCTTCTTTCCTAGTCCAACTAGGAGAAGGGGGGAAAGGAGGGAAGTGGAGAAGGAAGGGAGAGGGGGGCCGCGCCCCAAACCCCTTGTCCAATTCGGACTAGGCTTGGGAGGGGCGCGCGCCACCTCCTGGCTCCTTCCCACTAAAGCCCATTAAGGCCCAATACTCTTCCCCGTATTCCCGTAACTCCCCGGTACTCCGAAAAATACCTGAATCACTCGGAACCTTTCCGATGTCCGAATATAGTCGTCCAATATATCGATCTTTACGTCTTGACCATTTCGAGACTCCTCGTCATGTCCCCGATCTCACCCGGGACTCCGAACTCCTTCGGTACATCAAAACTCATAAACTCATAGTATAACTGTCATCGAAACCTTAAGCGTGCGGACCCTACGGGTTTGAGAATAATGTAGACATGACCGAGACACGTCTCCGGTCAATAACCAATAGCGGGACCTGGATGCCCATATTGGCTCCTACATATTCTACGAAGATCTTTATCGGTCAGACCGCATAACAACATACGTTGTTCCCTTTGTCATCGGTATGTTACTTGCCCGAGATTCGATCGTCGGTATCTCAATACCTAGTTCAATCTCATTACCGCAAGTCTCTTTGCTCGTTCCGTAATACATCATCTCACAACTAACTCATTAGTTGCAATGCTTGCAAGGCTTATGTGATGTGCTTTACCGAGAGGGCCCAGAGATACCTCTCCGACAATCGTAGTGACAAATTTTAATCTCAAAATACGCTAACCCAACATGTACCTTTGGAGACACCTGTAGAGCACCTTTATAATCACCCAGTTACGTTGTGACATTTGGTAGCACACAAAGTGTTCCTCTGGCAAACGGGAGTTGCATAATCTCATAGTCATAGGAACATGTATAAGTCATGAAGAAAGCAATAGCAACATACTAAACGATCGGGTGCTAAGCTAATGGAATGGGTCATGTCAATCAGATCATTCACCTAAAGATGTGATCCCGTTAATCAAATAACAACTCTTTGTCCATGGTTAGGAAACATAACCATCTTTGATTAACGAGCTAGTCAAGTAGAGGCATACTAGTGACACTCTGTTTGTCTATGTATTCACACATGTATTATGTTTCCGGTTAATACAATTCTAGCATGAATAATAAACATTTATCATGATATAAGGAAATAAATAATAACTTTATTATTGCTTCTAGGGCATATTTCCTTCACTGCCCTCCCTCCCCCCCACTATATATAGGGTCCCTAGGGGGGCGCCGGCCCTAGGAGATCCAATCTCCAGGGGGGCGGCGGCCAAGGGGGTGGCTTGCCCCCCAAGCCAAGTGGGGCGCCCCCACCCCTAGGGTTTCCAACCCTAGGCGCAGGGGGAGGCCCAAGGGGGCGCACCAGCCCACTAGGGGCTGGTTCCCCTCCCACTTCAGCCCATGGGGCCCTCCGGGATAGGTGGCCCCACCCGGTGGACCCCCGGGACCCTTCCGGTGGTCCCGGTACAATACCGATTACCCCCGAAACTTTCTCGATGGCCGAAACTTGACTTCCTATATATAAATCTTCACCTCCGGACCATTCCGGAACTCCTCGTGACGTCCGGGATCTCATCCGGGACTCCAAACAACTTCCGGGTTACCGTATACTAATATCTCAACAACCCTAGCGTCACCGAACCTTAAGTGTGTAGACCCTACGGGTTCGGGAGACACGCAGACATGACCGAGACGACTCTCCAGTGAATAACCAACAGCGGGATCTGGATACCCATGTTGGCTCCCACATGCTCCTCGATGATCTCATAGAATGAACCACGATGTCGAGGATTCAATCAATCCGTATACAATTCCCTTTGTCAATCGGTACGTTACTTGCCCGAGACTCGATCGTCGGTATCCCAATACCTCGTTCAATCTCGTTACCGGCAAGTCACTTTACTCGTACCGTAATGCATGATCCCGTGATCAACCACTTGGTCACATTGAGCTCATTATGATGATGCATTACCGAGTGGGCCCAGAGATACCTCTCCGTCATACGGAGTGACAAATCCCAGTCTCGATTCGTGCCAACCCAACAGACACTTTTGGAGATACCTGTAGTGTACCTTTATAGTCCCCCAGTTACGTTGTGACGTTTGGCACACCCAAAGCACTCCTACGGTATCCGAGAGTTGCACAATCTCATGGTCTAAGGAAATGATACTTGACATTCGGAAAAGCTATAGCAAACGAACTACACGATCTTTGAGCTATGCTTAGGATTGGGTCTTGTCCATCACATCATTCTCCTAATGATGTGATCCCGTTATCAATGACAGCCAATGTCCATAGTCAGGAAACCATGACTATCTTTTGATCAACGAGCTAGTCAACTAGAGGCTCACTAGGGACGTGTTGTGGTCTATGTATTCACACATGTATTACGATTTCCGGATAACACAATTATAGCATGAACAATAGACAATTATCATGAACAAAGAAATATAATAATAACCATTTTATTATTGCCTCTAGGGCATATTTCCAACAAAAGGAAAGGTGAAGATCACCAAGACACTTGCATAAGGTAGAAGATAATAATAAAAGATAGGCCCTTCGCAGAGGGAAGCAGAGGTTGCCTTGCGCTTTTATGGTTGGAGGCACAAAATCTTAATGCGAAAGAACGTCACTTTATATTGCCCCTTGTGATATGAACCTTTATTATGCAGTCCGTCGCTTTTATTATTTCCACATCACAAGATCATATAAAGCTTATTTCTCCCACACTAATCATACATATTTAGAGCAATTTTTATTGCTTTGCACCGATGACAACTTACTTGAAGGATCTTATTCAATCCATAGGTAGATATGGTGGACTCTCATGGCAAAACTGGTTTAAGGGTATTGGGAAGCACAAGTAGTATCTCTACTTGGTGCTGAGAATTTGGCTAGCATGAGGGGGAAAGGCAAGCTCAACATGTTGGATGATCCATGACAACATACTTTATCTCAGATATAAGAAAACATAACCCATTACGTTGTCTTCCTTGTCCAACATCAACTCTTTAGCATGCCATATTTTGATGAGTGCTCCCAATCATAAAAGATGTCAATAATAGTATTTTATATGTGAAACCTCTCTTTCCTTATTACTTCCTATTAATTGCAACGATGACCAAAGCTATGTCTTCCAACTCCCAACAACTTTTAATCATCACACTCTTTCTATGTGAAGTCATTACTATCAATAAGATCAATATGAACTTTTGTTTCTTCTTATTCTTTTTCTCTTTTATTTTATTCACCCAAGACCATAGCAAGAAAATCAAGCCCTTGACTGAACACTAATCTTTATTATATAGCTCACGAACTCGATTACATAGAAGGGTAATAAAGAAAAACTCACAACTAGATCATGCCATAAACTTTATTCTACTAGATCAAAATATTACCAAAAGGATCGAACTAAGAAAAACGGTAAAGATAAAAGTGATGGTGATTGTGATACGATACCGGGGCACCTCCCCCAAGCTTGGCAGTTGCCAAGGGGAGTGCCCATACCCATGTGATTATATCTCCTTGGTTAGTGAAGAAGGTGGAGTTGTTGATGATGGATAGTCGCACATCGAGCGTAGGAGGTCTTCTAGCTTGCGGATAATGCCCTTGAGTGCGATGATATGCTCCTTCAACAAAATTTTTTCACGTGTGAGATACTTATTTTGTATACGAGCCAACTCAATCATCTTGAAAGCTTCAATTTCTATTGGGGTAAGAAGATTGTGATCCAGTTGAAGGGTGTCTTCTGTTGCTGGAACTTGGTCCTCCATGGCCTTCTTGATCCCTTCATCCTTGTTGGTCTCCATAGGTGCTTCTCTCTTTAGCTCTATCTTCATTAGCCAAGCATCTTTGCCCTCATGGTTGGAGGAGGAGGGAGACGACATAGTGCCTGGCCTTGACAACCCTGACAGAAAACAGCTCGAAACAAAAACAAGAGGATTTTGCGTGATACGGGAGTCAAAACCCCCGTGAGGTTATATAATGAATTTTTACCAACCAAAATACGCATCGTGCAAGAAAACGGAGTCCGGAAGGCACACGAGGTGCTCACTAGGTAGGGGGCGCGCCCTCCACCCTTGTGGGGCCCTCGTGTCCTTCCCAGACTGCTACTTAATTTTCTATTTTTCTAAATATTCCAAAACGGAGAAATATTGCCTTAAAAATTGTTTTGGAGTCGGTTTACTTACCGTACCACATACCTATTCCTTTTCGGAGTCTGAAATGTTCTGGAAAGTGTCCCTTATGTATTCCTCCGGGGTTACGGTTTTAATAATATAGGTTTCAATATTTATGGGATTACCTGAGATATAATGTTTAATTCTCTCACCGTTTACCACCTTCGGATTTGTGCCCTTGAAGTTGTTGATTTTTATGGCACCGGAACGATAGACCTCCTCGATAACATAGGGGCCTTCCCATTTAGAGAGACGTTTTCCTGCAAAAAATCTTAAACGAGAGTTGTATAGCAATACATAACCACCTACATTAAACTCACGCTTTTGTATCCTTTTGTCATGCCATCTTTTAACCTTTTCTTTAAATAACTTGGCATTTTCATAAGCTTGGGTTCTCCATTCATCAAGTGAGCTAATAAAAAATAACCTCTTTTCACCGGCAAGTTTGAAATCATAATTGAGCTCTTTAATAGCCCAGTATGCCTTATGTTCTAGTTCAAGAGGTAAGTGACATGCTTTTCCATATACCATTTTATACGGAGGCATACCTATAGGATTTTTATATGCAGTTCTATAGGCCCATAATGCATCATCAAGTTTCTTGGACCAATTCTTTCTAGACCTATTGATAGTCTTTTGCAAAATTAATTTGAGTTCTCTATTACTCAATTCTACTTGACCACTAGACTGTGGGTGATATGGAGATGCAATTCTATGATTGACGTCATATTTAGCAAGCATTTTACGGAAAGCACCATGAATAAAATGTGAACCACCATCAGTCATTAAATATCTAGGGACTCCAAACCTCGGAAAAATAACTTCTTTAAGCATTTTAATAGAAGTGTTATGATCAACACTACTAGTTGGAATAGCTTCTACCCACTTAGTAACGTAATCAACAACAACTAAAATATGTGTATATCCATTAGAGGCAGTAACATGTCCCATATAATCAAAGCCCCAAACATCAAATGGTTCAATAAGAAGTGAATAATTCATAGGCATTTCTTGACGTCTACTAATATTACCAATTCTTTGACATTCATAACAAGATAGGACAAACTTACAGGCATCCTTGAAGAGAGTAGGCCAATAAAAACCGGATTGCAATACCTTATGTGCAGTTCTATCTCCCGCGTGGTTTCCTCCATAATTTTTGGAGTGACACTTGCGTAGGATCTGTTCCTGTTCATGCTCAGGTACACAACATCTAATAACACCATCTACTCCTTCTTTGTAAAGATGTGGGTCATCCCAAAAGTAATGTCTCAAATCATAGAAGAACCTTTTCTTTTGTTGGTATGTGAAGCTAGGTGGTATGAATTTAGCAACAATGTAATTAGCATAATCAGCATACCAAGGAGTACTACGAGAAGTACTTATGACATTTAATTGTTCATCAGGGAAGCTATCATCAATAGGTAGTGGGTCATCAAGAACATTCTCTAACCTAGATAAGTTGTCTGCAACGGGGTTCTCAGCTCCTTTTCTATCAACAATATGCAAATCAAATTCTTGTAGCAAGAGAACCCATCTAATAAGTTTAGGTTTAGCATCTTTCTTCTCCATAAGATATTTAATAGCAGCATGATCAGTGTGGATAGTTACTTTAGAATCAACAATATAAGGTCTGAACTTATCACAAACAAATACAACTGCTAAAAATTATTTTTCAGTAGTAGCATAATTTCTTTGAGCATTGTCTAGGGTCTTACTAGCATAATGGATAACATTTAATTTCTTATCAACTCTTTGCCCTAGAACGGCACCTACATCATAATCGCTAGCATCACACATAATTTCGAAGGGTAAATTCCAATCAGGTGGCTGAACAATAGGTGCAGAGACTAATGATTTCTTAAGTATTTCAAATGCTTCTACACAATCATCATCAAAGACAAATGATATATCTTTTTGTAATAAATTAGTCAGAGGCCGATAAATTTTTGAGAAGTCCTTAATGAACCTCCTATAAAATTTGGCGTGACCAAGGAAACATCTTATACCTTTGATGTCCTTGGGACATGGCATCTTTTCAATAGCATCAACCTTGGCTTTATCAACTTCAATACCTCTTTCAGAAACTTTATGCCCCAAGACAATACCTTCATTAACCATAAAGTGGCACTCTTCCCAATTCAAGACAAGATTAGTTTCTTCACATCTCTGCAAAACTCGATCAAGATTGCTCAAGAAATCATCAAAAGAAGATCCATAGACGTAAAAGTCGTCCATGAAAACCTCACAAATCTTTTCACAAAAGTTAAAGAATATAGCCATCATGCATCTTTGAAAGGTAGCAGGTGCATTAGATAAACCAAAAGGCATACGTCTATAAGCAAAAGTACCAAAAGGGCATGTAAAAGTAGTCTTTGATTGATCTTTAGCCGACACAGGTATTTGAGAGAAACCAGAATAACCATCTAGAAAGCAGTAATGTGTATGTTTGCATAATCTTTCTAACATTTGATCGATAAAAGGTAAGGGGTGATGATCTTTCTTAGTAGCCTTATTTAATTTGCGGAAATCAATTACCATCCTATAACCTGTAATAATTCTTTGTGGAATCAATTCATCTTTATCATTAGAAACAACCGTAATACCTCCCTTCTTAGGGACACAATGAACAAGACTTACCTATTGACTATCAGCAACGGGATAAATTATACCTGCCTCCAGAAGCTTTAGTATTTCTTTTCTTACCACTTCTTTCATTTTAGGATTCATACGTCGTTGAGGATCACGAACTGGTTTGGCATCTGCTTCCAAATTTATTTTATGTTGACATAGAGTGGGACTAATGCCCTTAAGATCATCAAGAGTATATCCAATAGCAGCACGGTGCTTCTTCAGAGTTTTCAATAATCTTTCTTCTTCATGCTCTGAAAGGTTAGCACTAATAATAACATGATATATCTTCTTTTCATCAAGATAAGCATATTTAAAAGGGCCATTTGCATTTCTGTCCCTAACTCGAACCACCTACTCAGATTTGCCCCTAATTTCAAAGTCTGCTCAAATTTGCCCCTCTGCAGTTAGGTGACCTTATAGAAATGCCCTTCCGTGCCGTTTCCGTTAGGTCAAAGGCCTTTGACCGTCTATGGGATATTTCTTGGACATTTTGCCCCTGCCTCCATGTGTCACTTACATGTGGGACCCACTTAGGAAAAAATAAAAATAAAAACACTTTCTCTCACCCCTCTCTCTCTCACTTACATATGGGCCCAGAAAAGGAAAAAGAAAACCTCTCTCCCATATCTCGCTCTAACTTACATGTGGGGCCTAGCAAAAATAAAGAAAAGAAAAAAGCTGTCTCTCTGTCTCCTGACCTCGCGGTCTCTCTCATCTCCGGCGAACTACATGCGACGGCCGGCGGACCGGTCCTCGTGCCGCCACTGGAGCTGGCTCGCCATGCTCCTCCACCAGCTCACCGCGCCTGGTCACCAGCTCGCCGCGCTCTGCCGCCCTCTACCTCTCTCTCTTGCCAAGGAATAGCAAAGCAACCATCGTCGGCGTTGACATGCATGCACGGCCAGCAACAGTGCAGAGCTCCAATAAAATGTCTGATAGTCCGACCGCTCTCCGATTCATCTTCATGTGCAATTAATTGGACTGAAACGCCCCATAGTGATGGATCCTTCCTCATCTTCCCCAGCTCCGCTGTCACGCCGCCGCCACTCGATCTCCTCCACCAGTGAGCACTGCCGCCTTACCTCGGGTTCTTGAGTTTCGAAATCTCCTCCTGAACATCCTCCGCCTGCTCCCGATTACCCTCGCCTCCCTTAGCAGCTCTGCCGGCGAGCACCTCCCGTCGCTGCCGCTCAAGCTCGCAACTTCCCATCCTCCCCGGCACCCCACATTCTCTAGCCACCTCAGGCCACTGAAGCTTCTCTCCCGCACCCTCACAAGCCCGATCTTGCAGCCACTCGACTGCTCCGGCGTCCTCCCATACATCACCGTCATGTCTTCGTGCGCTGGCGCCGGCGTGTTTTTAGTTAGCCTAATCCCAGATTATCCTAAACTATTATTAGTTCTAATTACACTCGTTTTACAAAAGCTGACTAGTGGGTCCAGCCCTCAAATAAATCAGTAAATAACATTTTAGAAAATAATAGAACAATGACTGACCCATATCAAGTTTTATTTTTCATTTTATTAGTTGGCCCATATGTAAGTGAGAGAGAGGGGGTGAGAGAAAATGCTTTTTCTTTTTCTTTTTTCTCTGAGTGGGCCCCACATGTAAGTGACACATGGAGGCAGGGGCAAAATGTCCAGGAAACGTCCGGTAGACAGTCAAAGGCCTTTGACCTGACAGAAACGGCATGGAAGGGCATTTCTATAAGGGCACCTAACGGCGGAGGGGCATTTTTGAGCAGGCTTTCGAATTAGGGGCAAATGTGAGTAGTGGGTTCGAGTTAGGGACACAGATGTAAAAGACCCTATTTAAAATTATCAGGCAACGGTTTAAGCTCAAACACGGGATCACCCTTAGGTGGAGGGGGATCCCCTAGGATTTTAACAGGCAAATTGTGTTTCAGCATAGGTTCTTGTTTAATGAATACTTCATCTATTTCCCTTCTTTCATTCATAAATATATCATTCTCATGGTCTAGCAAATATTGTTCTAAAGGATCACTAGGAGGTACGGCAATAGAAGCAAGACCAATAATTTCATCCTTACTAGGCAATTCTTCTTCATGGTGTTGTTTACTAAATTTAGAGAAATTAAATTCATGAGTCATATCATCCAAGCCAATAGTAACAACATTCTTTTCGCAGTCTATCCTAGCATTAACTGTGTTCAAGAAGGGTCTACCAAATATAATGGGACAAAAGCTATCTTGTGGGGAACTAAGAACAAGAAAATCAGCAGGATATTTAGTTTCTCACACAAGACTTAAACATCTCTAACAATTCCCATTGGTGAAATAGTATCTCTATTAGCAAATTTAATTGTAACATCAATTCCTTCTAACTCAGCAGGTGCAATTTCATGCTTAATTTCTTCGTATAAAGTATGCGATATAACACTAGCACTAGCACCCATATCACATAAGCCATGATAATAATGATCTCCTATTTTAACAGAAATAACAGGCACGCCTACCACAGGTCTATGTTTATCTTTAGCACAAGGTTTAGCAACTCTAGCAGTTTCACCGTAGAACTGGATAACATGCCCATCAATATTATCAGACAAGAGATCTTTAACAATAGCAATATTAGGTTCAACTTTAACTTGCTCAGGAGGTGTATATGTTTTAATATTACTTTTACGAACCACAATTGAAGCTTTAGCATGATCCTTTATCCTAACAGGGAAAGGTGGTTTCTCAACATAACAAGTAGGAACAATAGGATCATTATAAGTGACAGTCTTTTCTTCAACTTTAATAGGTGCAACTACTTTTACTTCTATGGGAGGATGATATTTAAACCACTTCTCCTTAGGGAGATCAACATAAGTAGCAAAAGATTCACAGAAAGAAGCTACTATCTCAGAATCAAGTCCATATTTAGTGCTAAACTTACGGAAAATATCGGTATCCATAAAAGATTTAACACAATCAAACTTAGGTGTCATGCCTGACTCCTTACCATTGTCGAGGTCTCAATCTTTAGAGTTGCATTTAATTCTATCCAATAAATCCCATTTGAATTCAATAGTCTTCATCATAAAAGAGCCAGCACAAGAAGTTGTTGGGGAACGTTGCAGAAAATTAAAATTTTTCCTACGGTTTCACCAAGATCCATCTATGAGTTCATCTAAGCAACGAGTCTAGGGAGAGAGTTTGCATCTACATACCACTTGTAGATCGCGTGCGGAAGCTTGCAAGGTGATGATGTAGTCGTACTCGACGTGATCCAAATCACCGATGACCTGCGCCGAACGGACGGCACCTCCGCGTTCAACACACGTACGGAACAGCCACGTCTCCTCCTTCTTGATCCATCAAGGAAGGGAGGAGAGGTTGAGGGAGATGGCACCAGCAGCAGCACGACGGCGTGGTGTTGGTGGAGCTGCAGTACTCCGGCAGAGCTTCGCTAAGCACTATGGAGGTGGAGGAGGTGTTGAGGAGGGAGAAGGAGGCAACCAAAGGCCAGGGCGTTCAGGTATGAAGTCCCTCCTCTCCCCCCACTATATATAGGGGTGCCAAGGGGGGGTGGCCGGCCCTAGGAGATCAAATCTCCTAGGGGGTGCGGCGGCCAAGGGGGGTTTTCCCTCCCCCCAAGGCACCTAGGAGGTGCCTTACCCTCCTAGGACTCTTGCCCCCCTTGAACCCTAGGCGCATGGGCCTATGTGGGGCTGGTGCCCTTGGCCCATTAGGCCAAGGCGCACCCCCACACAGCCCATGTGGCCCCCCGGGACAGGTGGACCCACCCGGTGGACCCCCGGGACCCTTCCGGTGGTCCCGGTACAATACCGATAACCCCGAAACTTGTCCCGATGCCCGAAACAGGACTTCCCATATATAAATCTTTACCTCTGGACCATTCCGGAACTCCTCGTGACGTCCGGGATCTCATCCGGGACTCCGAACAACATTCGGGTTACTGCATATACATATCCCTATAACCCTAGCGTAACTGAACCTTAAGTGTGTAGACCCTACGGGTTCGGGAGACATGCAGACATGACCGAGACTCTCTCAGTCAATAACCATCAGCGGGATCTGGATACCCATGATGGCTCCCACATGCTCCTCGATGTTGTCATCGGATGAACCACTATGTCGAGGATTCGATCAAACCCTGTATGCAATTCCCTTTGTCAATCGGTACGTTACTTGCCCGAGACTCGATCGTCGGTATCCCAATACCTTGTTCAGTCTCGTTTCCGGCAAGTCACTTTACTTGTACCGTAATGCATGATCCCGTGTCCAACACCTTGGTCACATTGAGCTCAATATGATGATGCATTACCGAGTGGGCCCAGAGATACCTCTCCGTCATACGGAGTGACAAATCCCAGTCTCGATCCGTGTCAACCCAACAGCTACTTTCGGAGATACCTGTAATGCACCTTTATAGTCACCCAGTTACGTTGTGACGTTTGGTATACCCAAGGCACTCTTATGGTATCCGGGAGTTACACGATCTCATGGTCGAAGGAAGAGATACTTGACACTTGCAAAGCTCTAGCAAAACGAACTACACGATCTTTTATGCTATGCTTAGGATTGGGTCTTGTCCATCACATCATTCTCCTAATGATGTGATCCCGTTATCAATGACATCCAATGTCCATAGTCAGGAAACCATGACTATCTGTTGATCACAACGAGCTGGTCAACTAGAGGCTTACTAGGGACATTGTGTGGTCTAAGTATTCACACGTGTATTACGATTTCCGGATAATACAGTTATAGCATGAATAAAAGACAATTATCATGAACAATGAAATATAATAATACTTTTATTATTGCCTCTAGGGCATATTTCCAACAGTCTCCCACTTGCACTAGAGTCACTAATCTAGTTACATTGTGATGAATCGAACACCCATAGAGTTCTGGTGTTGATCATGTTTTGCACGCGAGAGAGGTTTAGTCAGCGGATCTGCGACATTCAGATCCGTGTGCACTTTGCAAATCTCTATGTCTCCATCTTGAACATTTTCACGGATGGAGTTGAAACGACGCTTGATGTGCCTGGTCTTCTTGTGAAACCTGGGCTCCTTTGCGAGGGCAATAGCTCCAGTGTTGTCACAGAAGAGTTTGATCGGCCCCGACGCATTGGGTATGACTCCTAGGTCGGTGATGAACTCCTTCACCCAAATCGCTTCATGTGCTGCCTCCGAGGCCGCCATGTACTCCGCTTCACACGTAGATCCCGCCACGACGCTCTGCTTGCAGCTGCACCAGCTTACTGCTCCACCATTCAACATATACACGTATCCGGTTTGTGACTTAGAGTCATCCAGATCTGAGTCGAAGCTAGCGTCGACGTAACCCTTTACGACGAGCTCTTCGTCTCCTCCATAAACGAGAAACATGTCCTTTGTCCTTTTCAGGTACTTCAGGATATTCTTGACCGCTGTCCAGTGTTCCTTGCCGGGATTACTTTGGTATCTTGCTACCAAACTTACGGCAAGGTTTACATCGGGTCTGGTACACAGCATGACATACATAATAGATCCTATGGCTGAAGCATAGGGGATGACACTCATCTCTTCTTTATCTTTTGCCGTGGTCGGTGACTGAGCTGAGCTCAGTCTCACACCTTGTAACATAGGCAAGAACCCCTTCTTGGACTGATCCATTTTGAACCTCTTCAAAATCTTATCAAGGTATGTGCTTTGTGAAAGACCTATGAGGCGTCTCGATCTATCTCTATAGATCTTGATGCCTAATATGTAAGCAGCTTCTCCAAGGTCCTTCATTGAAAAACACTTATTCAAGTAGGCCTTAATGCTGTCCAGAAATTCTATATTATTTCCCATCAAGAGTATGTCATCTACATATAATATGAGAAATGCTACAGAGCTCCCACTCACTTTCTTGTAAACGCAGGCTTCTCCATAAGTCTGCATAAACCCAAACGCTTTGATCATCTCATCAAAGCGAATATTCCAACTCCGAGATGCTTGCACCAGCCCATAAATGGATCGCTGGAGCTTGCATACTTTGTTAGCGTTCTTAGGATCGACAAAACCTTCCGGCTGCATCATATACAGTTCTTCCTTAAGATGCCCGTTAAGGAATGCTGTTTTGACGTCCATCTGCCATATCTCATAATCATAGTATGTGGCAATTGCTAACATGATTCGGATGGACTTTAGCTTCGCTACGGGAGAGAATGTCTCGTCGTAGTCAATCCCTTGAACCTGTCGATAACCCTTAGCGACAAGTCGAGCTTTATAGATGGTGACATTACCATCCGCGTCTGTCTTCTTCTTAAAGATCCATTTGTTTTCTATCGCTCGCCGATCATCGGGCAAGTCTGTCAAAGTCCATACTTTGTTTTCATACATGGATTCTATCTCGGATTTCATGGCTTCAAGCCATTTGTTGGAATCTGGGCCCGCCATCGCTTCTTCATAGTTCGAAGGTTCACCGTTGTCTAACAACATGATTTCCAGGACGGGGTTGCCGTACCACTCTGGTGCGGAACGTGTCCTTGTGGACCTACGAAGTTCAGTAGCAACTTGATCCGAAGTACCTTGATCATCATCATTGGTTTCCTCTTCAGTTGGTGTGGGCATCACAGGAACATTTTCCTGAGCTGCACCACTTTCCCGTTTGAGAGGTAGTACTTCATCGAGTTCTACTTTCCTCCCACTTACTTCTTTCGAGAGAAACTCTTTTTCCAGAAAGCATCCGTTCTTGGCAACAAAGATTTTGCCCTCGGATCTTAAGTAGAAGGTATACCCGACAGTTTCCTTAGGGTATCCTATGAAGACGCATTTTTCCGACTTGGGTTCGAGCTTTTCAGGTTGAAGTTTCTTGACATAAGCATCGCATCCCCAAACTTTTAGAAACGACAGCTTAGGTTTCTTCCCAAACCATAATTCATACGGTGTCGTCTCAACGGATTTAGACGGTGCCCTATTTAAAGTGAATGTAGCTGTCTCTAGAGCGTATCCCCAAAATGATAGCAGTAAATCGGTAAGAGACATCATAGACCGCACCATATCCAATAGAGTGCGATTACGACGTTCGGACACACCGTTTCGCTGAGGTGTTCCAGGCGGCGTGAGCTGTGAAACGATTCCACATTTCTTTAAGTGTGTACCAAATTCGTGACTTAAGTATTCTCCTCCACGATCTGATCGTAAGAATTTTATCTTTCGGTCACGTTGATTCTCCACCTCATTCTGAAATTCCTTGAACTTTTCAAAGGTCTCAGACTTGTGTTTCATTAAGTAGACATACCCATATCTACTCAAGTCATCTGTGAGGGTGAGAACATAACGATATCCTCCGCGAGCCTCAACGCTCATTGGACCGCACACATCGGTATGTATGATTTCCAACAAGTTGGTTGCTCGCTCCATTGTTCCGGAGAACGGAGTCTTGGTCATTTTGCCTAAGAGGCATGGTTCGCACGTGTCAAACGATTCATAATCAAGAGACTCTAAAAGTCCATCGGCATGGAGCTTCTTCATGCGCTTGACACCAATGTGACCAAGGCGGCAGTGCCACAAGTATGTGGGACTATCGTTATCAAATTTAAATCTTTTGGCATCTACACTATGAACATGTGTAATATTATGCTCGAGATTAAGAATAAACCATTGACCATCGGAGCATGACCATAAAACATATCTCTCATATAAATCGAACAACCATTATTCTCAGACTTAAATGAGTAGCCATCTCGTATTAAACGAGATCCAGATACAATGTTCATGCTCAAACTTGGCACTAAATAACAATTATTAAGGTTCAAAACTAATCCCGTAGGTAAATGTAGAGGCAGCGTGCCGACGGCGATCACATCGACTCTGGAACCATTCCCGACGCGCATCGTCACCTCGTCCTTCGCCAGTCTCCGTTTATTCCGCAGCTCCTGCTGTGAGTTACAAATATGAGCAACGGCACCGGTATCAAATACCCAGGAGTTACTACGAGTACTGGTAAGGTACACATCAATCACATGTATATCAAATATACCTTTGGTGTTGCCGGCCTTCTTATCCGCTAAGTATTTGGGGCAGTTCCGCTTCCAGTGACCCTTCCCCTTGCAATAAAAGCACTCAGTCTCAGGCTTGGGTCCATTCTTTGACTTCTTCCCGGTAACTGGCTTACCAGGCGCGGCAACATCTTTGCCGTCCTTCTTGAAGTTCTTCTTACCCTTGCCCTTCTTGAACTTAGTGGTCTTATTGACCATCAACACTTGATGTTCTTTCTTGATTTCAGCCTGTGCTGACTTCAGCATCGAGAACACTTCAGGAATGGTCTTTTCCATTCCCTGCATGTTTTAGTTCATCACAAAGCTCTTGTAGCTTGGTGGGAGCGACTGGAGGATTCTGTCAATGACCGCCTCATCTGGGAGGTTAATGTTCAGCTGGGTCATACGGTTGTGCAACCCAGACATCTTTAGGATGTGCTCACTGACAGAACTGTTTTCCTCCATCTTACAACTGTAGAACTTGTCAGAGACATCATATCTCTCGACCCGGGCATGAGCTTGAAAAACTAGTTTCAGCTCTTCGAACATCTCATATGCTCCGTGATGCTCAAAACGCTTTTGGAGCCCCGGTTCTAAGCTGTAAAGCATGCCGCACTGAACGAGGGAGTAATCATCAGCGCGAGACTGCCAAGCATTCATAATGTCTTGGTTCTCTGGGACGGGAGCGTCACCTAGCGGTCCTTCTAGGACATATTGTTTCCTGGCAGCTATGAGGATGATCCTCAGGTTCCAGACCCAGTCCGTATAGTTGCTGCCATCATCTTTCAGCTTGGTTTTCTCTAGGAACGCGTTGAAGTTCATGTTGACATTAGCGTTGGCCATTGATCTACAAGACATATTTGCAAAGGTTTTAGACTAAGTTCATGATAATAAAGTTCTAATCAAATTATGAACTCCCACTTAGATTAGACATCCCTTTAGTCATCTAAGTGATACACGATCCAAGTCGACTAGCCCGTGTCCGATCATCACGTGAGACGGACTAGTCATCGTCGGTGAACATTTTCATGTTGATCGTATCTTCCATACGACTCGTGTTCGACCTTTCGGTCTCCGTGTTCCGAGGCCATGTCTGCACATGCTAGGCTCGTCAAGTTAACCCTAAGTGTTTTCGCTGTGTAAAACTGTCTTACACCCGTTGTATGTGAACGTAAGAATCCATCACACCCGATCATCACGTGGTGCTTAGAAACGACGAACTGTAGCAACGGTGCACAGTTAGGGGAGAACACTTCTTGAAATTTTATAAGGGATCATCTTATTTACTACCGTCGTCCTAAGTAAACAAGATGCATAATACATAATAAACATCACATGCAATTATATAGTTGTGACATGATATGGCCAATATCATATAGCTCCATTGATCTTCATCTTCGGGGCTCCATGATCATCTTGTCACCGGCTTGACACCATGATCTCCATCATCATGATCTCCATCATCGTGTCTTCATGAAGTTGTCACACCAACGACTACTTCTACTTCTATGACTAACGTTTAGCAATAAAGTAAAGTAGTTTACATGACGTTATTCAATGACTCGCAGGTCATACAAAAAATAATGACAACTCCTATGGCTCCTGCCGGTTGTCATACTCATCGACATGCAAGTCGTGAATCCTATTACAAAGAACATGATCTCATACATCACAATTCATCATTCATCACAACTTCTGGCCATATCATATCACATGATCAATCGCTGCAAAAACAAGTTAGACGTCCTCTAATTGTTGTTGCATCTTTTACGTGGCTGCAATTGGGTTCTAGCAAGAACGTTTTCTTACCTACGAATCACCACAACGTGATTTTGTCAACTTCTATTTACCCTTCATAAGGGCCCTGTTCATTGATTCCGCTCCAACTAAGGTGGGAGAGACAGACACCCGCCAGCCACCTTATGCAACTAGTGCATGTCAATCGGTGGAACCGGTCTCACGTAAGCGTACGTGTAAGGTTGGTCCGGGCCGCTTCATCCCACAATACCGTTGAGCAAGAAAAGACTAGTAGAGGCAAGTAAGATGACAAAATCCACGCCCACAACAAAGTTGTGTTCTACTCGTGCAAAGAGAACTACGCATAGACCTAGCTCATGATGCCACTGTTGGGGAACGTTGCAGAAAATTAAAATTTTCCTACGGTTTCACCAAGATCCATCTATGAGTTCATCTAAGCAACGAGTCTAGGGAGAGAGTTTGCATCTACATACCACTTGTAGATCGCGTGCGGAAGCTTGCAAGGTGATGATGTAGTCGTACTCGACGTGATCCAAATCACCGATGACCTGCGCCGAACGGACGGCACCTCCGCGTTCAACACACGTACGGAACAGCCACGTCTCCTCCTTCTTGATCCAGCAAGGGAGGGAGGAGAGGTTGAGGGAGATAGCACCAGCAGCAGCACGACGGCGTGGTGTTGATGGAGCTGCAGTACTCCGGCAGAGCTTCGCTAAGCACTATGGAGGTGGATGAGGTGTTGGGGAGGGAGAAGGAGGCAACCAAAGGCCGAGACGTTCAGGTATGAAGTCCCTCCTCTCCCCCACTATATATAGGGGTGCCAAGGGGGGGTGGCCGGCCCTAGGAGATCCAATCTCCTAGGGGGTGCGGCGGCCAAGGGGGGTTTTCCCTCCCCCCAAGGCACCTAGGAGGTGCCTTACCCTCCTAGGACTCTTGCCCCCCTTGAACCCTAGGCGCATGGGCCTATGTGGGGCTGGTGCCCTTGGCCCATTAGGCCAAGGCGCACCCCACACAGCCCATGTGGCCCCCCCGGGACAGGTGGACCCACCCGGTGGACCCCCGGGACCCTTCCGGTGGTCCCGGTACAATACCGATAACCCCGAAACTTGTCCCGATGCCCGAAATAGGACTTCCCATATATAAATCTTTACCTCCGGACCATTCCGGAACTCCTCGTGACGTCCGGGATCTCATCCGGGACTCCGAACAACATTCGGGTTACTGCATATACATATCCCTATAACCCTAGCGTAACTGAACCTTAAGTGTGTAGACCCTACGGGTTCGGGAGACATGCAGACATGACCGAGACTATCTCAGTCAATAACCATCAGCGGGATCTGGATACCCATGATGGCTCCCACATGCTCCTCGATGTTGTCATCGGATGAACCACTATGTCGAGGATTCGATCAAACCCTGTATGCAATTCCCTTTGTCAATCGGTACGTTACTTGCCCGAGACTCGATCGTCGGTATCCCAATACCTTGTTCAGTCTCGTTTCCGGCAAGTCACTTTACTCGTACCGTAATGCATGATCCCGTGTCCAACACCTTGGTCACATTGAGCTCAATATGATGATGCATTACCGAGTGGGCCCAGAGATACCTCTCTGTCATACGGAGTGACAAATCCCAGTCTCGATCCGTGTCAACCCAACAGCTACTTTCGGAGATACCTGTAATGCACCTTTATAGTCACCCAGTTACGTTGTGACGTTTGGTATACCCAAGGCACTCTTATGGTATCCGGGAGTTACACGATCTCATGGTCGAAGGAAGAGATACTTGACACTTGCAAAGCTCTAGCAAAACGAACTACACGATCTTTTATGCTATGCTTAGGATTGGGTCTTGTCCATCACATCATTCTCCTAATGATGTGATCCCGTTATCAATGACATCCAATGTCCATAGTCAGGAAACCATGACTATCTGTTGATCACAACGAGCTGGTCAACTAGAGGCTTACCAGGGACATTGTGTGGTCTAAGTATTCACACGTGTATTACGATTTCCGGATAATACAGTTATAGCATGAATAAAAGACAATTATCATGAACAATGAAATATAATAATACTTTTATTATTGCCTCTAGGGCATATTTCCAACAGAAGTATCAAGCATAGTGCGATTATTTTCAGAAAGCCGAGCATAATTTTTTTGAAGAATTATTTCTCTTGAGAGCTCATGATTGGGGCATGAATATAACATTGATTTAAGCCTCCCCCAAGCTTGAGCGATGCTTTCTCCTTCGCGAGGCCAAAAATTATATATATAATTGCGATCACGATGAACAAGATGCATAGGGTAATACTTTTGATGAAATTCCAATTTCAATCGTTTGTAATTCCAAGACCTCATATCATCACATAGCCTATACCATATCAATGCGTCTCCCTTCAAAGATAAAGGGAAGACCTTCTTCTTAGCAACATCATCGGGTATACCTGCAAACTTAAATAATCCACAAACTTCATCCACATATATTAGGTGTTCATCAGGATACTTTGTTCCATCTCCTGTAAAAGGATTAGCTAGCAGTTTTTCTATCATACCCGAAGGATACTCATAAGGAATTTCATTTTCATATTCATTTTCAATAGGTTTAGTAGGTTGAGGAGCAACTCTTTGCTCTACTGGTCGGGGTGAAGATACCCCGAACAAGCCCCTCAGAGGATTACTTTCCATAGTAACAAGTGACAGTAAACTTCAGCACACTATATAAATTTTTCCTTACCAAATTCCACCTACCAAAGGCGCTTCACTCCCCGGCGACGGCGCCAGAAAAGAGTCTTGATGACCCACAAGTATAGGGGATCTATTGTAGTCCTTTCGATAAGTAAGAGTGTCGAACCCAACGAGGAGCAGAAGGAAATGATAAGAGGTTTTCAGCAAGGTATTCTCTGCAAGTACTGAAATAAGTGGTAACAGATAGTTTCATGATAAGATAATTTGTAACGAGCAACAAGTAACAAAAGTAAATAAAGTGCAGCAAGGTGGCCCAATACTTTTTGTAGCAAAGGACAAGCCTAGACAAACTCTTATATAAGGAAAAGCGCTCTCGAGGACACATGGGAATATCGTCAAGCTAGTTTTCATCACGTTCATATGATTCGCGTTCGGTACTTTGATAATTTGATATGTGGGTGGACCGGTGCTTGGGTGCTGTTCTTACTTGAACAAGCATCCCACTTATGATTAACCTCTATTGCAAGCATCCACAACTACAACAAAAGTATTAAGGTAAACCTAACCATAGCATGAAACATATGGATCCAAATCAGCCCCTTACAAAGCAACGCATAAACTAGGGTTTAAGCTTCTGTCACTCTAGCAACCCATCATCTACTTATTACTTTCTAATGCCTTCCTCTAGGCCAAAATAATGGTGAAGTGTTATGTAGTCGATGTTCACATAACACCACTAGAGGTTAGACACCATTCATCTCATCAAAATATTGAATGAATACCAAATTCACATGACTACTAATAGCAAGACTTCTCCCTTGTCCTCAGGAACAAACGTAACTACTCACAAAGCATAAACATGTTCATAATCAGAGGGATATTAATACGTATATAGGATCTGAACATATGATCTTCCACCAATTAAACCAACTAGCATCAACTACAAGGAGTAATTAACACTACTAGCAACCTACTAGCACCAATCCCGGACTTGGAGACAAGAATTGGATACAAGAGATGAACTAGGGTTTTGAGATGAGATGGTGCTGATGAAGATGTTGATGGAGATTGCCCTCTCCCGATGAGAGGAGCGTTGGTGATGACGATGACGATGATTTCCCCCTCCGGGAGGGAAGTTTCCCCGGCAGAACAGCTCTGTCGGAGCTCTAGATTGGATCCGCCAAGGTTCCGCCTTGTGGATGCGGAGTTTCGTCCCGAAAGGTTGCTTCTTATCTTTTTCTCGATGAAAGACTTCATATAGGGGAAGATGGTCATCGGAGAGCCACCAGGGGGCCCACGAGGTAGGGGGCGCGCCCTAGGAGGGGGGCGCCCCCCACCCTCGTGAGCAGGGTGTGGGCCCCCTGGTCTTCATCTTTGGCGAGGATTTTTCATTATTTATTATAACGTATTCCGTGGAGTTTCAGGACTTTTGGAGTTGTGCAGAATAGGTCTCTAATATTTGCTCCTTTTCCAGCCCAGAATTCCAGCTGCCGGCATTCTCCCTCCTTATGTAAACCTTGTAAAATAAGAGAAAATAGCCATAAGTATTGTGACATAATGTGAAATAACAGCTCATAATGCAATAAATATCGATATAAAAGCATGATGCAAAATGGACGTATCATTATCCGGCTTGAAGAGCGGGGTGTTGGCAAAGTAATCGGCATAGAGCAGGGCGTGGCTGCTCTCCCTGTTGCGGTTCAGGTTGGGAGCACGGCCAGGGACTAACCCCGTGTACCGAGGAAGCTGCCGTTGAATGTGGTCGTGAACGACTAGTGCAGCCACCACGAGATCTTCATCATCCGACGATGAATCATCCGACGAACAAAGGAAGTGATGGAAGAAAAACTCGTCTCCACTGTCCATACCTTTTTGGGAAAAATGCCGAACACCTTGCGGGCGTGGTGGCGAAGAGGCCGTGATGATCACCTCGACGCAGCAGGGATGGTTGCCGGCCGGCTACTGGCCGCTCTGGAGCTCTCATCGGAAGCTGCCGAGGCCACCGTGGTACGTCGCCGGCGGTCGTCTCCCCTTTGCGACCGGCAAAGACGGTGACGGCCAAACCTTCGATCAATGGCCAAAACCATGGCCAAAGCGCGGGCGTGGTGGCGACCATGTCAAGACGTGGTTTGGTAGGGACGGCCGGAGGCTGCACGGTGAGGAGGTGGCCGGAGAATAGCGGCGGCGCCGGCAGCGGGGCGGGGCGAGAGAGAGAGGGTGGAAGCGTTGGGAGCGAAGGGACTGCTAGTGTCCCCGACAGGCGGGCCACGGGAGGGACAAGGGCGTGCGTCCAGGCCGTCCACGCGCATCCGTTTCACCCCAAACCGAGCACAAGTTTAGGCCGGGGATGGATCGAAAACGGACGGAATCCGAAAATTTGTCCGTTTGAGGCCGCGCGCTGGGCCATACTATTCGTCTGTTTTACCCTAAACGGACGCGCGCGGACAGAATGAGGTCGCGCGGTGGAGTTGGCCTAAGGCTTCTTTTGGTTTAGAGGAATTTTATAAAGTATAATTTTTATAGAAAAAATTCTAGAGTCATTTGGTTTGTAGGAATGAAGTCCTACTATGGAGAAATTCTTCTTATCCTTCATATTTCATAAAAAATAAACATTAACTTAGACTCAATGAAGAAAATTATATGATGTGAATCAAAGGACATCTTCTTTTCTATTCTTACTCATAAATTTAAAATACAATTTTGCTAAAGCACATCTAGATGTGCCATAAGTATTGCACATCTAAGTTGACCGCGGGCTGAAGCTGGCTGCACAGCTGAAATTTGGAAGGGGACGTTGGGTGGGAGGTATGCTTGTTTCGGGGACGTAGTGGCGAACCTGTGACAAGTACGATTGGAACTAAAATGAGATGCGCCTTCTCGATCAGAGATCCTGTGATGCTTATTTTTTCTTGCGGACGCGTCATCTCATTGATCCCCTCGCAGCATCTCTAGCAGACTCTATAGGGCCGAACCCGTATAATTCCGTCGAGTATACGGGTTTGGTCCGTTCCATATCCCGGTTTTCGGGCCCGTCTCGTAAAAAGTTTATCTTGGCCCGGAAAAATACCCTCTCCACCGCTATTTATGCGGTTTCACCGCTAGGATACGGGTCAAACCCTATACGCATCCGCAGCCGTTCCGCCGCAATTCCCCTCCCCCCTCCCCCTCCCACCCCAATTTCTCGTCGTTGTCAAGCCTAAAAAGAGCCCTAGCGACCCTTCCCGACCCATGAACGGCTACAGAAGTAGTGGGGATGATGCGGAGGGCCGCTGCCACCGCATCTCCGACGCCGCACGCAAGTAGAGGGAGGGGCG